>NC_083239.1:55084608-55384608 GCF_032191835.1 Heteronotia binoei | reverse complement strand
CTGTCTTGTGCCTAACCCCCTCCTCTTGTCCCCCCCCCCCCTCCCCAGTGAGACGGTAATTTGCACCACCCGAGCGACTGTGATGCTGTATGACGACGTCAACAAGAAATGGATGCCGGCAGGGAGTGGACCCCAGGTCTTCAGCCGCATCCAGATCTACCAAAACCCCACCACCAACACTTTCCGGGTGGTGGGGCGCAAGATGCAGCCGGACCAACAGGTACGCCCCAAAACAGGCTTCTGGAGGCAGGGTGGGAGGGGGTGGCTGACGGGGTGGGCCTTGCCGCTTGTCGTAGGGACGGAAGAGAAGGAATTCCCTGGCCAGGAAGGGGGCATAGCATGGGGCATCCCGCCTGGAGCAGTGGGACGTAGGTTGTGCCCCTCTGCTGCTCCCCTGCAACACAGGCCTTGCTGGGTGGGCTAACTCTTCCCCCCCACCACACAGCTTCTATGTTCTGCTCACCTGTTCAGTTCACCCCCCCCCCTCCCCGCTTCTCTCCTGCTGCCCCAAGGTGGTGATCAACAGTTCAATCATCAAAGGGCTGAAATACAACCAAGCCACCCCCAATTTCCACCAGTGGCGTGATGCCCGCCAGGTTTGGGGGCTCAACTTTAGCACCAAAGAGGAGGCGGGGCAGTTTGCCAGTGGAATGTTACATGCGCTGGAGTCGCTGGATTCAGGTGAGTTGGGGGTAGGGGCGGGAGAGCCCTTTGGGAGGGCAGGGTGAGGCCCCCAGGTCAGGGCACCCCTGGGTGGGAGAACGACACCCTGTGTCATGAAAGGCTAGCTCTGCACTGGGAAGGAACGGAAGAGGGGCCCTGGGGTAAGAAACGGAGGTTGCTTTGCTTTGCATTCTAGAGTAAATGAAATTGCTTCAGTTAGCCCACAACCCACATCTCTCTGTGATTCACTCTTGTGAACCCACTTCCTGCTGGGAAGCAAGCTGACACAGTAACATGCAGAGATGCACCAGGCAACCTCTTCTGAGGGCTGGTGGTTTATGCTGGCAGCGGATTGATTAATTCAGTCATGGGTCATACGGAGATGCCAAAGAATCACTTCTTTGGAGAGGCTGATTAAAAGGAGGCAAAACTGCTGTAGTGAACGCACAGGGGTGCAACAGGCAGCCTCTTCCATTGTTTCATTAACGTCTGGCATTTGTTTGTTTGGATGAAATTCTCTGGCAGGCCACGGCTTGGGAATTTCTGCAGCAGAAGACGGTGGACTGGCTAAGCCTAGGGGTTTGGCTGGCTAGAAGGGCCTGCTTCATAAAATGTTTGGATTTATAAATGTCACAAGAAAGAGAAGAGCTCAGAAGTATCTCAGATTTCATCCCCAAGCCCTTGGCAGCCATTCTTGCTCACAAAAATACCCTTGCCTCAGTTTTGGTGTTTGTCAAAAATGGGCAGATCTGGTGCGCAAACTCTTTTTTTTTCTGGGAGCTTCAGAAGCCCGGAGGCAGGGAACAAAATTGGGAAATTTGTATTTAACTTAAGAGGAGGGAGGAGGGAAGGGGGTGGCGTGAATACTTCCCTCTTCACACTCGAACACCCCCCCCCTCCCACACGAGAGCCGTGAGGATGCCAAACTCAAGGGGGTCTTTTTCCCCACCCCAGGAAACTCTGCCCCGCCTCGGCCCACCCAGAACGGCCCCTCAGTGGACGAAGCGGCTGAGCAGCAGAAAAGGTATTTGGACCCTCAGACGGGTCTCTTTTCCGGGGGAGGGGGGAGATTTTGCTTTATTTGACTTTGCTTGTGGAGTTCGGCTTGGTGTATTGGCTGGCTTGTTCTTCTGCCCCCAAACCATGCTCCGTGGGGCTTGAAATATTCCTCCTCAGCACCAGGGACGTGTCAGGAGAAGATGATATTGGATTTATATCCCACCCTGTACCCTAAATCTCAGTGGTCACAGTCTCCTTTATCTTCCCCCTCCACACACACACATACACACAACAGACACCCTGTGAGGTGGGTGGGGCTGAGAGGGCTCTCACAGCAGCTGTCCTTTCAAAGACAGAGTCTCAGAGCAGCCTACAATCTCCTTCCCCTTCCTCCTTACCCCACAACAGACACCCTGTGAGGCAGGTGGGGCTGAGAGACTTCTTCCCAGAAGCTGCCCTTTCAAGGACAGAGTCTCAGAGTGGCCTACAATCTCCTTTATCTTCCTCCCCCACAACAGACATCCTGTGAGGCAGGTGGTGCTGAGAGAGCTCTCCCCAGAAGCCGCCCTTTCAAGGACAGAGTCTCAGAGTGGCCTACACTCTCCTTTCCCTTCCTCCCCCACAACAGACACCCTGTGAGGTGGGTGGGGCTGAGAGGGCTCTCCCAGAAGCTGCCCTTTCAAGGACAGACTCTCAGAGTGGCTCACAATCTCCTTTCCCTTCCTCCTCCACAACAGGCACCCTGTGAGGTGGGTGCGGCTGAGAGGGCTCTTCCCAGTCTCAAGTGTCACTCCATCTTGTTCCTCTTTGGCTTGAATCATAATGGTCAAGGCAAAGGTTTATAAGTTGGGAGAACTGGCGGGCTTGTCAGTTCTGACAATGCGTGTGTATGCCCATGAAGCTGAAATAAAGATCTTGAACTCTACGTCTTTTCCTTGGCTCTGGGTCTGACACCCAAAAGCTGCCCTTTCAAGGACAGACTCTCAGAGCGGTTCACAATCTCCTTCCCCTTCCTCCCCCACAAAAACAGCCTGTGAGGTGGGTGGGGCTGAGGGAGCTCTCCCAGAAGCTGCCCTTTCAAGGACAGAGTCTCAGAGTGGCTCACAATCTTCTTCCCCTTCCTCCCCCACAACAGTCACCCTGTGAGGCGGGTGGGGCTGAGAAAGCTCTCCCCAGAAGCTGCCCTTTCAAGGGCAGACTCTCAGAGCAGCCTACAATCTCCTATATCTTCTCCTCCCACAACAGACACCTTGTGAGGTGGGTGGGACTGAGAGAGCTCTCCCAGAAGCTGCCTTTTCAAGGACAATCCTTGAGAGCTCTGGCTGACCCAAGGCCATTCCAGCAGCTGCAAGTGGAGGAGTGGGGAATCAAACCCTGTTCTCCCAGATAAGAGAGCTCTGGCTAACCCAAGGCCATTCCAGCAGGTGCAAGTGGAGGAGTGGGGAATCAAACCCAGTTCTCCCAGAGAAGAGAGCTCTGGCTGACCCAAGGCCATTCCAGCAGCTGCAAGTGGAGGAGTGGGGAATCAAACCTGGTTCTCCCAGAGAAGAGAGCTCTGGCTAACCCAAGGCCATTCCAGCAGCTGCAAGTGGAGGAGTGGGGAATCAAACCCAGTTCTCCCAGAGAAGAGAGCTCTGGCTGACCCAAGGCCATTCCAGCAGCTGCAAGTGGAGGAGTGGGGAATCAAACCTGGTTCTCCCAGATAAGAGAGCTCTGGCTGACCCAAGGCCATTCCAGCAGCTGCAAGTGGAGGAGTGGGGAATCAAACCCGGTTCTCCCAGAGAAGAGAGCTCTGGCTAACCCAAGGCCATTCCAGCAGGTGCAAGTGGAGGAGTGGAGAATCAAACCCAGTTCTGCCAGAGAAGAGAGCTCTGGCTGACCCAAGGCCATTCCAGCAGCTGCAAGTGGAGGAGTGGGGAATCAAACCTGGTTCTCCCAGATAAGAGAGCTATGGCTGACCCAAGGCCATTTCAGCAGGTGTAAGTGGAGGAGTGGGGAATCAAACCCGGTTTTCCCAGATAAGAGAGCTCTGGCTGCCCCAAGGCCATTCCAGCAGGTGTAAGTGGAGGAGTGGGGAATCACACCCGGTTCTCCCACATAAGAGAGCTCTGGCTGACCCAAGGCCATTCCAGCAGGTGTAAGTGGAGGAGTGGGGAATCTAACCCGGTTTTCCCAGATAAGAGAGCTCTGGCTGCCCCAAGGCCATTTCAGCAGGTGTAAGTGGAGGAGTGGGGAATCAAACCCGGTTTTCCCAGATAAGAGAGCTCTGGCTGCCCCAAGGCCATTTCAGCAGGTGTAAGTGGAGGAGTGGGGAATCACACCCGGTTCTCCCACATAAGAGAGCTCTGGCTGACCCAAGGCCATTCCAGCAGCTGCAAGTGGAGGAGTGGGGAATCTAACCCAGTTCTCCCAGATAAGAGTCGTGCACTTAACCACTGCACCAAACTGGCTCTGCAGGAATTGCCCCTGTAGCTGAAGGGCAGATTCGGACCAGCCATCCTGTTCAGGCCTGAGGCTCAGGCGAGCCAGCACAGGGGTCATGGTTAAGAATGTCGAACTAGGCTCTGGGGAATCCAGGTTTGTATCTCCCCCCTCTGCCACGGAAGCTTGCTGGGCGACCCCGGGGGCAGTCACACCCTCTCCACCTCACCTACCTCACAGGGTTGGTGTGAGGATAAAACAGAGGAGAAGGATGTGATCTGCTTTGGGACCTCGTTGGGGAGAAAGGCAGGATTAAATAAAGTAAATAAAATCAGATGCAGACCTTCCCTTCAGTCACCGCGGCCTGGTGGGAGGGACAGGCAGTTCCTTCCTTTGCTTCCACCACCGCCCTGTTTTCTTGCTTGTCTTGGAAGGAGCTCACGAATGAGAGAAAGATCCAGGTGTTGGTCTGAAGCAGTAGGACAAAGCAGGAGCCCAGTTGCACCTTTAAGGCCAACAAAGTTTTATTCAGAACGCAAGCTTTCGTGCGCCACGAGCGCGCTTCGTCAGACAAAAGTATGGAACGGCCAGCAGTCCTAAATATAGAGCAAGTGGGCTGTGAGTCAGCCCGAAGAGTCACGGAAATGTTTTTTCGCAGATTAGGAGAGTCCCAAGTTGGGGTCTGGTGTTTGTTAGTTTGTGCGAACTGGGCTGAAAGAACAACAATTACCGTATTTTTCGCTCCATAAGACGCACCTGAGCATAAGACGCACCTAGTTTTTAGAGCTGTTTGTGTGAATTTAGAGGCATTTGTGTGAATTTTTTGCAGTATTCGCTCCTTAAGACGCACACACTTTTCCCTCCACATTTTTTTGGGGAAAAAGTGAGTCTTATGGTGCAAAAAATACGGTAAGTTGGAATAGCAGGCTGATGGCCGGGTGCTAAAACCCATTACGGATCCTGGGTGTGAAGTGCAGTAAATGAGAGTCTGTTTCAATGTTAGCTCTGGGTTAAAATGAGGGCACGGGTTTCTCAGAGGTTTGATTGAAACATGTAACACGCATATAAGCATCATTCTCGTTTGCCATTAGAAAAAAGAATACATTAAAATATAGTGGAAGATGGGTTAGTATATGTAATGAGAGAAAGAGAGTCTGGCAGGATCCGGGGGTCTCCCAGGTGTGTCCTGGGTTCCCCCGTTGGGTTGAGCGCTCGGCTAGAACACCTCTGTGACCTGGCCACCACGTGAGGCAGGCCGCTTCCAGCCCCATGACACAGAGGTGGGGAAGTGGGGGCCAGATGGGAAGAAACATGTTGGGGAGGCGGGATCCGAATGCAGCCCCTGAATTCCTGCAGGTGCTGTGGTCTGCCTGCTGTGAATCCACCCGCCCCCCTTCCTCCAGTCCTTGGGGCAAATGACATCTCCCTTTGAACTCCACTTGGCTTAAGAGGCACCTGGCCAGTGTGGGAGGCTGCTGACCGGTGGGCCCCCCCAGCCGCTGAGGGCGGGGACCGTCAGCTTAGCTGCTAATCGGATTGTGGGGTCAGCCGGGTTGGATCCAGGCGTCTTTGCCCGCTGCCTCCATTCCAGTTTCCCAGGGCTTGGGCGCGAGCACACCCCACTCACTCGGGGAGTCCTCCAGCTTGGTTGCCCCCTCCCTCCGGCACCATGTGTGGCTTTGCCGTTTCAGGGATTTTGCCCGAGCCCCCTCCCCGCAGGTGAGTGGTGTGGAGGGACTTGGGCACCTGAGCACAGCTCTTTGGTGTTGGGGGGGGGGGAGAGCCTGGGGTGGTAACTGTTATCCTTCTGGGGGGGATTGACAGCTGTTCCTCTCGTCCCTCCTTGCAGGCAACAGCTGGAGCGGGAGCAGCAGGAGCTAGCCGAAAGAGAGCGCAGGGGGCCGATCTCAGGTGGGTTTCTGAAGGGGGGGTGCAAAGTAGCAGCTCTGGCTCCTCCCCTTCCTTTGTGTTCTCTGTCTCAGGTGTTTTGGAGGGCTCAGAGCTTGCAAAGAGTTGTTCTGTGTCTGCTGATCCAAGCGGGCAGATCTCTCCCAAATCTCTGGCCGCTTTGGGGGTCAGGCAGCTGGTTTTCTCTAGACCAGTTTGGCCCAGGATCCTGGAGGGTTGGGGGGGAGGAGTGGGCGGGGAGATATTTGTGTAATTGCCAGCGTTGTGCAGGGGGGGTGGACTGGTTGACCCCGGAGGTCCCCTTCCAACTCATGTGATTCTGCTGGCCCGGTGGCGAGTGGGGCTGAACCCATTCCCAGGAGGTGGCCGGAGAGTATTTGGAGGAGGAACAATTGGTTTAGCAGGGATTAATGCTGCGGAGGAGGGGGGAGGAATTCTGCTCACCAGGGTCAGCGAAGAAGCCAGCTGGGCTTGCAACCCCGTTCCCCCCCCTCCCCAGTTTTCCTGGCACTGAATTCTCCTTCTTGTCTCAGCCTCCCCTGTGACCCCATCAGGAGGAGGCCCCCCGCCGCCCCCAGGACCACCGCCGGCACCGCCATGCCTCCCTCCGGGACCAACGATGGGACCTCCGGGGCCGCCGCCGGGAGCTCCGCCGGGGCCACCCCCGCCGCCAGGGCCGCCCCCACCCCCGGGCCCGCCCCCCTGCTCTGCCCCCTCGGGAGGGGGGCCGCCCCCAGCGCCTCCTCTCCCCCCTCCCCAGGCCCCAGGCGGAGGGGCTGCGGGGCCCCCCAGCGGGTTGGC
The DNA here is from genome assembly GCF_032191835.1 of Heteronotia binoei. NCBI lineage: Eukaryota > Metazoa > Chordata > Lepidosauria > Squamata > Gekkonidae > Heteronotia > Heteronotia binoei. Next base: position 55,377,816 of record NC_083239.1, on the reverse strand, counting down.
GGCCGCCCTTGCAGGGGCGAAGCTCAAGAAGGTGGGCAAGGTGAGTTTGGGGGGGGTTGAGGTGGGCCTTACAGGTGCAGCAGAACCGTCAGGTTGCAGAGCATAACCGCTTCAGTGACCCAGCTCAGCTCTCCAGCTGCAGTGCAGACCTCCCGGCACTTCTCAGAGAGCCAGCCTGGTGTCGTGGTGAAGTGTGCGGACTCTTATCTCGGAGAACCGGGTTAGATTCCCCACTCCTCCACTTGCACCTGCTGGGATGGCCTTGGGTCAGCCAGAGCTCTGGCAGAGGTTGTCCATGAAACGGCAGCTGCTGGGAGAGCCCTCTCAGCCCCACCCACCTCACAGGTTGTCTGTTGTGGGGGAAGAAGATATAGGAGATGGTGAGCCGCTCTGAGTCTCTGATTCAGAGAGAAGAGTGGGGTATAAATCTGCAGTTGTCTTCCCCACTCCTCAACTTGCAGCTGCTGGCATGGCCTTGGGTCAGCCATAGCTCTCGCAGGACTTGAAAGGGCAGCTGCTGGGAGAGCCCTCTCAGCCCCACCCACTTCACAGGGTATCTGTTGTGGGGGGAGAAGAGATAGGAGATTGTGAGCCGCTCTGAGTCTCTGATCCAGACAGAAGGGCGGGGTATAAATCTGCAGCTTCTTTTTCCTTGGCCGCTTTTCCCCCTGGAGTAGCAGCTTCGCTGTGTCCTCCAGTCCCTGCTTGTAGACACTCCAACTGAAGGCTCCTGGGCGGGGAGGGGGCGGGGTGTCAGGGTGCCCACGGGCTCCGGAACGCTGGCCCTGTAGAGATCCTCGTGTTCCTTTGGCCTTCAGAGGAGCTGACCCTTCCCTGCCTTTTTCCCGCCCTGCAGGAGGAGGGACCAAAGGCCACACCCGCTGCTGCCGCCCCTCCCGGTGGTCCTGGCGGGGGAGGGCTCATGGAAGAAATGAGCGCCATGCTGGCCCGGCGGTGAGTGGGACTGAACCCCAGGGCGGTTGTTGAGGGGAGGAACAGTATGGGTTCTCCACAGCCCTAGTCAAGAGCTGTTTGAGGAAGGGCGATTTGGCCCTTGGAAGCTCCGAATCCTGCAAAAACAGCTCTGCTAGCAGAACGGATGAAGGCACACTGCTTCTGGTGCCCACCGTTGTCCGGGGTGCTCGGGGCCGGCTGCTACAAGCCCTCCTTAACCGCCTCCTTCCTTCCATAGAAGGAAAGTTGCGGAGCAGGGTGAGAAACCGATTCCAAAGAAAGAGGAAGGCCCCGCGCAGGTGAGATTGGCAGCGGAAACCCTGCTTGCCCGGAGGCCACTGGGGGGTGGGGAGGGGGGGGCTTGGTCGCTTGCCACAGCTGGAAACTGTTGCTGCATTCTTCCTTCCCCAAGGTGGCCACAGTTGCTCTTTGCGTTCAGGTGCTTTCTGATGTGCCCCTTGCGCATTTCTTGCCCATTTCAGCCGGGCTTTGCGCAGGGGGGGCCTCTTGGAGGGGATTGGGCCCCTCGATGAGTTCAACCTGTGTGTCTATCACTAAGGCTGATTGTGCCCCCCAAACCCTCCAACCCCGGGCACCCACCTCTTCCCCCTTCTCTGTGGCTCTGGGTGGGCATTTCTGAGAGTTAAAATCAAAACAAGGAAAAGCTCGACACTAGACAAATTATGAAAATTTAATATTGAATAATGAGTCCCACGCTGTAATCTGTCTCAGCCCAAAAGTCCATACGAAGACCCCGGGTTTTATTAACTTTGTTTCAGTTATTTCAGTCTTCCGTAGTGGTGTGGGATTCATTCAAGTAATTCCAGACGTATGGAGAATTGAACGTTAGCTTGATTACGTGGTAAAGTAAATTGTATTGGAAAATTGGAATAATCAGGAAGTTGATAAAAATAAACGCTTATGAATTAAATTGATTGGCTTTGACGTCTGGAATTACTTGATTGAATCCCACACCACTGTGGAAGATTGAAATAATTGAAACAAAGTTAATAAAACCTGGGGTCATCGTGTGGACTTTTGGCTGAGACAGATTACAGTGTGGGACATTATTATTATTATTATTATTATTATTATTATTATTATTATTATTCTGCCCATTCCCCCATAGAGGCTCAGAGTGGAGTACATCAGTATAAGTAATAATAAAATCACAGTAACATCACAATAAAAGTCACAATCTTTAATAAAAGTACAACAGGATGATCCAGCAAGATGGTATAGCAGAATGGTACAGCAGAATGATACGGTAGGGGAGGCCAACCGATCTAATTGATAGATGCCCACCGCCTCATCCAAAAGCCTGGGAGAACAGCTCTGTTTTACAGGCCTTACGAAAGGCTAACAAGCCGGGTGGGGCCCGGATCTCCATAGGGAGCTGATTCCACCAGGTAGAAGCAAGACGGGCATCTCTTGTACCGGGGATGGTCAAAAGATCTTGGGAGGCCGAACGAAGCAACCTCCAGGGCATATATGGGAAGAGAAATTAATTTTCATAATTTGCCTGGTGTCGGGGTTTTCCTTGTTTCGATTGACACAGCCATTTCTGAGAGTTCTCAGATGTGTTGCTTGAGCATCTAATTATCCCTGGGGAGGGACGGTGGCTTAGTGGTAGAGCATCTGCTTGGGAAGCAGAAAGTCCCAGGTTCAATCCGTGGCATCTCCAAAAAAGGGTCCAGGCAAATAGGCATGAAAAAACCTCCGCTTGAGACCCTGGAGAGCTGCTGCCAGTCTGAGTAGATAAGACTGACTTTGATGGACCGAGGGTCTGATTCAGTATAAGGCAGCTTCATATGTTCACCCGCTGGACAGAATCTGGCCCGTGCCACTGAACTGGCATCTCTGCTTTTGCCAGTGTGCCATGATACCCAGACGCTTTTCTCTGCCCCACCCCCCTGGCTGCTTGCTTTTCTGCACCAAAGTGGGTTGGAAGGATGCTGGGGTGGGGGCAAAGCGGACAGCCTTTCTGTTGCTGAGTGTTTCCCCCTCCCCCCCCCAATTTTGTTCCCACCGCAGGAAGACGTGGAAGCCGCAGGTGCCAAGACCACAGGTGGGTGTGAACGGTGGCAATGCCGGCGAGAGAGTGGGCACGGGTCTCTCTGGCTTTGAAGGGGGGGTGTGCCTGGCCCACCCCTCCCCTGAGGAAACAGGATGCCGAGTTGTGGCAGGAGAAAGATGGATGGCCAGCAGTGTTCTCTTTAAAGAAGAGCCAGTTTGGTGTCATGGTGAAGTGTGCGGACTCTTATCTGGGAGAACCGGGTTTGATTCCCCCACTCCTCCACTTGCAGCTGCTGGAATGGCCTTGGGCCAGCCATAGTGGTTAAGTGCGTGGACTCTTATCTGCGTTTGATTCCCCCACTCCTCCACTTGCAGCTGCAAAATGGCCTTGGGTCAGCCAGAGCTCTCTTATCTGGGAGAACCGGGTTGGATTCCCCCACTCCTCCACTTGCAGCTGCTGGAATGGCCTTGGGTCAGCCATAGCTCTGGCAGAGTGGTCCTTGAAAGGGCAGCTTCTGGGAAAGCTCTCTCAGCCCCACCCACCTCACAGGGTGTCTGTCATGGGGGAAGGAGATAAAGGAGATCGTGAGCCACTCTGAGACTCTGATTCAGAGAAAAGGAAGGGGTATAAATCAGTTTGGTGTAGTGGTTAAGTGCCTGGACTCTTATCTGGGAGAACCAGGTTTGATTCCCCACTCCTCCACTTGCAACTGCTGGAATGGCCTTGGGTCAGCCACAGCACTCACAGGTGTTGTCCTTGAAAGGGCAGCTGCTGTGAGAGCCCTCTCAGCCCCACCCACCTCACAGGGTGTCTGTTGTGGGGGGAGGATATATAGGAGATTGTGAGCCGCTCTGGGTCTCTGATTCAGAGAGAAGGGTGGGGTATAAATCTGCAGTCGTCGTCTTCTTTGATTCCCCACTCCTCCACTTGCAGCTGCTGGAATGGCTTGGGGTTAGCCATAGCTCTTGTAGGAGTTGTCCTTGAAAGGGCAGCTGCTGGGAGAGCCCTCTCAGGCCCACCCACCTCACAGGGTGTCTGTTGTGGGGGGAGAAGATAAAGGACATTGTGAGCCGCTCTTGAGTCTCTGATTCAGGGAGAAGGGCGGGGTATAAATCTGCAATTCTTCTAAGCTGAGTTGGCGTGAGCTAGCTCACAGTTTTTTAGCTGCTGGCTCAAACATTTTCCTCTTAGCTCAGGAAGGATGGCCCGAAGCAAACTAATTTATGCAGTTGCCAAATCTCCTGCTCACAACTTTTGTAGCTCACAAAGTAGAATTTTTGCTCACAAGACTCCACAGCTTAGAGGGAGTGTTGCTGGCCCCGCCTGCAGTTTCTGGGGATTGCAGAGAGCCGGTGTGGTTGGAGTGCCAGGTCAGGATTGGAGAGAGATTTAGAATCCCCCTTCCACTGTGGCAGCTTGCTGGGTGACCCTGGGTCAGTCACACACACTCTGCCTAACCTACCTCACTGGGTTGTCGTGGGGATAAAGCAGAGGAGAGAGAATCGTGTGAGCCGCTTTTGGGTCCTTGTTGGGGAGAACAGGGCAGAAAAGAAGTAGACCAGGGGTCCCCAACCCCTGGGCCATGGACCGGTCCCGATCCGTGGCCTGTTAGCAACAGGCTGTGAGTTGCATCATTTCATTATATTATTACAATGTAGTCATAACAATAAGACGACGACATTGGATTTATATCCTGCCCTCCACTCTGAATCTCAGAGCGGCTCACAATCTCCTTTATCTCCCTCCCCCACAACAGACACCCTTTGAGATGGGTGGGGCTGAGAGAGCTCTCTCAGAAAGTGCCCTTTCAAGGACATCCTCTGCCAGAGCTATGGCTGACCCAAGGCCATTCCAGCAGCTGCAAGTGGAGGAGTGGGGGATCAAACCTGGTTCTCCCAGATAAGAGTCCATGCACTTCACCACACCACCAAAATAAAGTGCACAATTATAGCATCCCAAAACCATCCCCCAGTCCGTGGAAAAATTGCCTTCCACAAAACCGGTCCCTGGTGCCAAAAAGGTTGGGGACCACTGAAGTAGACAAATACCAGGCTGGGAATGGACATCCAAAAGAGGGTGGTGGTGGGCCGGCCGGGCCTTTTGTCCCTTGGCTCTTTTGTGCTGGGATCGGGGGAGGGAATGACGATTTGTTCCAGGCATGCGGTGAAAAAATCACCTGAACTGACTACGCAAAATGCAGCCTGTTCAGCTCCCAGCAGATGTAAACTGACCCTGTTGCAAAAGTTGTTGCTGTTGCGTCTTTTCCTTGGGAGTCTGGTATCCAGTACCAGTTAGAGAGAGAGGCTCCTAAAACGCCAAGGTACCAAAATGCCCCTCAGTCCACTCCAGTCACAGGCTGGCCTGCATCAGCAAAGAGGGGAGGAGCCCTGCAGCCCTGGTACATAATCACAGACAACTCGAGCAAGCGAGCCCAGCTGTATCTTTGGGACAAATTGTGTACATTGCCTTGGCTGCATGCTCCGAAAGTTCTGGAGTCCGGAATGGGCCGAATAAGACTTCTAGGCAGCTGAACCCTTCCCTGTGCGTGGCTGGCACCCCCAGAAACGGTGGTGCTGATGTCTGTGTGCCAGTTTTCCATCCTGTGAGATTGGATTGGGGAGATGGGCATTCATGAGGCTCTCTGGGGCCTGCTCTCTTTCTAGACGCCTTCCGAAGACCTTGGGAGAAGACCAGCACGACGCTGCCCAGGTAAGAGCTACTGGCCTTGAGCCCCATGACAAGGGTGCTGGGGGCCTCTGCCTTCCCTCAGCACCCCCCCCCCCCCCCGGTCTCTGGTGGTTGCATTTCTTGCTTCCTTCCCAGGCAGAATGGGGCCCCACACCTCAGGAGAACCTGGGGGCCCCTACGATGCTCCCTCTGGAGCCGTGGCAGGAGTAGCCAGCGAAGGGTTAGGGTTCCTTTCTCCCCCTCTTCCACCCCGTGTCTCAGTCTTTCTCTTCCCCCCCCCCCCCCCCATCAGGAAGAGCGTGGTTCCGAAGAGCTTCACAGTCCCGGCTCCGGCCCGGACTCCCGTCGGCCATTTTAGGTATCGAGCAGAAAGGCCGGCGAAAAGTAGGACGCTAAGTGCACGCTAGAGAGGGTAGTCTCTTTATCTGGAGGTGCTCAGTGAGTAAAGGGCGTTTCCGTTCCATGGCGCCAGCCCGAAAAGAAAGGGGCTTCCCCGGCCGTCTTGCCAACGTGGCCCGAGCGTGGAGAGTTGAGGGACGGGGGACGACGGACCGCCTCTCGCACTGTGCTTGCAGTCCAACGGGGCGGGGGGGGGAGCTGGATTTGGAGGGAGTGTTTCAGGGGGCAGACAGAAGGCAGCTGGTGGTGTCTTGGACTGGGCCTTGTCCTATAAAGAAGCCCCCACCCAGCTGGGAAAGACCCACCCTCCCAGAAGCCAGTGGAACCAGCTGAGGCTGCTTGGCGGGCTTGTCTGCTTAGTGCAGCTACCTGCTCTAAAATAGTTCCAGTTCTCTATCCCTCACTCCCTCTCAGGGGCTGCTGAATAAGAGGCAGGGCCCTCTGCCTCACTTCTGTCAAACTCAGGTGAATTCTCAGACTGAATTCTGTCGCAGAACCCCGGGCTCTCGTTTGTGTGGGGATGGGAGCGTGAGCCATTGGGGGCTTTTGCTCCCCCTTCTCCAATCCTGGCAGAGCCTTCTTGGACCCTCCCTCAGCCGTTCTCAGGCAGGGAAAGGACCTCAGAGTCCCAGGCTAGCTTTTCCCTACCCCAGGAATGGAGCTTCTGCGGGGCGTCGGCTCTCTGAGTGAGTCCCTGTTCTCAGGCGGAAGATCTCGGGCTCCATCCCCAACACCTCCAGTTTGGTTTGAGGATTTTGGGGCTCAGGGGATCATGACTTGGATCCCGGTGAGCTGCTGTTAGCCAGAGCAGGCAGTCTCTGCCTCCCGAGACCTTCTCTGCCCACCTGGGTGGAAGCGTAAAGCCCCGAACCAAAGCCACACTTTATAGGAAAGGGTAAGGTTGGCCCTTTTTGCTGGTGGCCAGTTTTGGAGAGAGGCCACCTGTGTCCATCTTCGTTGTGCCTGTGGACTGCCCAGGTGTGCATTCTGAAAAATAACCCCCTTCACCCTGTGTGCCCTTCCATCGTTCCTACAAATACCATGCTTCTCTGCCCTTTCTCTGAGTGGACTCTGGGATGCCGAATGCTCCGGCTTAGAATGCATAAGGGGTAGTCATGACTGCAAAGAAGCTCATATGCCAGATTTTTGGGGGAAGTTGGAAGCTGGAGGGGAGTGCAAGAGAAGCCAACCCCCCCCCCCCCGCCCCACCCCAGTGCATCCTTAAGGGAGAAGGGTGTTCTCAGCCCTTCCCTCAAACATGAATTTGTGCTGTGTTTCTATCAGTTGTATATCTGCTGTTGGAAAGCCACAGGCTCGGACGTAGAGAAGCTCTGAGGAACTCAGTCCTTTGGGCGTCTCTGGTGGGTGTATGACGTTCCGTGGGGCCCAGCTTTTTGGTTGGGAGGCTGATCCAGTGGCCGATTCTGAATTCTGCCCTTTTCCCAGGATGAAATCTGCCGGGGCCATCAGTGGCTCCGAACCCACGAGCGGCGGTGCAGGGGACGAATCCGAGCTGGAACGGGTGAAACAGGTATGCGCTCACTTCTTTTCCATGTGCTTTAAGACGTCTCTCCTTTCCCTGACAGCGTCTCCAGCAGCTGCTGTTGTGCCTCTCCTTCCTGCAGCTGCGCCCAGCTGGGGCCCGTTTCTGGCCTCCCCTCTGATGGCACGGCTGCTGCTGCTTTGTGGGGCTTTGGGCGAAGGGAGCGGGTTCAACTGTGCCAACAGGGTGGCACATGGATGGCCATTCTGCTGGTGGTTGCCAGCTGTGATCATGGTAAAGAGTGAAATCCCCAGGTGTAGAGGCAAAGTGTCACCGTTCTGTAGCTGCTGAGGCCAAACGGGATTATTCTGGATGGCTTTTTGCACAGGTAAAGAGGACTGTGGTGGAAAGGGCCATCAAGTCACAGCTAAGATTGTGAGCCGCTCTGAGATTCAGAGTGAAGGGCGGGATATAAATCCAATTTCCTCTTCTTCTTCCTCCTCTTCTTTATTTATTTATTTCAGTTTAAGAACATAAGAGAAGCCATGTTGGATCAGGCCAATGGCCTATCCAGTCCAACACTCTGTATCACACAGTGGCCAATATGTATACACACACACACAAACTGGCTAATAGCCACTGATGGACCTCTGCTCCATATTTTTATCCAGTCCCCTCTTGAAGCTGGCTATGCTTGTAGCCACCACCACCTCCTGGGACAGTGAATTCCACATGTTAATCTCCCTTTGGGTGAAGAAGTACTTCCTTCCATCCGTTCTAACCTGACTGCTCAGCAATTTAAATTTATAGCCCACCCTTTCCCAAATGGGCTCTGGGCGGGTAACAACAGTCAGTAATACCAGGTTAAAATCAGATACATATAATAAAACAATATACAATCTAAAAGCAATATAGCAGTCTAAAAACAAACCCCCAATTCTGCAGTTGGTGGTATCAGTTGCCTCCACTCCACATTCTTTTATCCAGTCCCCTCTTGAAACTGTCTATGCTTGCAGCGGCTGCCACCTCCTGTGGCAGTGAGTTCCATGTGTGAATCGCCTTTTAGGCGAAGAAGTTTGAGTGTGGCGGGCACCTTGAAGACCAACGAAGTTTCATTCTGGGCATCGGCTTTTAGTGTGAGTGCCCAGTTCATATGAACATATGAAGCTGCCTTATACTGAATCAGACCCTTGGTCCCTCAAAGTCAGTCTTGTCTTCTCAGACTGGCAGCGGCTCTCCAGGGTCTCAAGCTGAGGTTTTTCACACCATTTTGCCTGGACCCTTTTTTGGAGATGCCAGGGATTGAACCTGGGACCTTCTGCTTCCCAAGCAGATGCTCTAAACACTGAGCCACCGTCCCTCCCCTGCTCTCCAGGGTCTCAAGCTGAGGTTTTTCACACCATTTTTGCCTGGACCCTTTTTTGGAGATGCCGGGGATTGAACCTGGGACCTTCTGCTTCCCAAGCAGATGCTCTACCACTGAGCCACCATCCCTCTCCAAACATATGAACATATGAAGCTGCCTTACACTGAATCAGACCCTCGGTCCATCAAAGTCAGTCTTGTCTTCTCAGACTGGCAGCGGCTCTCCAGGGTCTCAAGCTGAGGTTTTTTTCACACCATTTTGCCTGGACCCTTTTTTGGAGATGCGGGGGATTGATACAGATACCTGAAGGTCTCTTCTACTCAGAATCAAACTTGTCGGTCTCCACGGTGTCACCGCGTTCAAACTTTGTTCCGCTGCTTCAGGCCAACACGGCAACCCGCCTGGCTAAAATAAAACAGAACGGCGCTATTCTCCACAACCCCTTGACTGACTATCCAAATACTGGGTGGCCGAAAAGACTGACGGTCTGAGCTGGGCAAGGGCCGCATCCTTTGGAAATGCCGAATGGATCTCCAAAAGTGAGAGGCTGGCAGCAGAGTTTGCAGGGGGGAGAGCGCCGTGAAGATCCCCTCAACTTCCCCCTTAACATGTGCCTCTTCCGTAGGAATTACTGCAGGAAGTCCGAAAGGAGCTCCAGAAGGTGAAAGAGGAGATCATACAAGGTGAGTGAGTGGGTTGGGGGCTGGGGAGGGGGATAGGGAGAGGCTGCAAGGAAGGAGGCCTTTGGGACCAAGCAGAGCCCAAGAGTGGTCTTCAAGGGACCCCAAGGACACCCCTCAGTGGCTTCACAACCCTATCAGGGTTGTGAAAGAGAGAATCTTACCTGTACCCTTGAAAATGGACGTGGGGGGGCACAAGAAAGGCATGTGTGGCGGGGGGGGGGGTAGATTTGTGTTTTAATACCTTGCATTTGTTTTTCTTTCTTAACCCCTATTGTGATTTTTGCCCCACCCCTTTTTTTTAAGGTTAAAATAAATAAACTTTATTGAATGTTTATCAATACAGCGATGATATGTCCCTAGCTTTTACAAAGACAGGATCGGTCCGACGTTAATTGATAACGACAAGGTCTCGCAGTCGGTATAGCAGAAATAAACCAAATTAGTTCAAGATCAAAAATAAGTCAGTTTCCTGCAAAATAAATTCTGAGGTACAATATTATGGTCCATTAAATAAGAAATCAAAAGGCAACCGAACAGATACAACACACTCTTCGTGGTGTTCTAAAGATAATTCGAATGAGTTACATGCAGTTTTGTTAATTATAAACAGTTCCCGTAATCTCTGAAACCAGTTTTCTAAGGAAGGTGGAGAGGAGTTTACCCAGCTAGCCGCTATAGGAAGTCTGGCAGCTGCAATTAGGATATTTATTAAAATACAAGTGCATTTCCTAAGCGAGAGATCTTTTCGATGGCGTAGTAGAAAAACGTCGGGTTTTAAAGGCAAGCGGCAGCCAATAATCGGGTCTTATTTGGGTTTGAATTTGTTGCCAAAATGTAGAAATGTGTTTACAGTTCCACCAAACGTATATATAAGTAGCTAATTCTCCACAATTTTTTGTACAAGTAGGTGCAATACCACCCTCCCGTAGGGGCGAGCAAAGCTATTTGCTCCTGCCCAGCAAATGCAGCCCCAGATAACAAAACAGCTTGTGTAGTTAAAATGCATCTTCATACTGAACCAGACCTTCCATTCTGCGTGCAGCGTTTCTGCTTTAAACCACTCAGGAATATGAGCCTGCCTGGGGGCTGTGTTGTCTGTTCTGGTTGGATGACGCCCCTGTCAGTCACACCTGAAATTCTGTCTCCCTGGCTATCTCTACCATTTCTGGGCAATGAACGTTCCTACTAGTTACCAAACATGGAAAATTACTAAAGCTGCCTAAAGAATGAGCATGATTTAGACCAGCGTTAAGCATCCCCTTTGCTCCAGTGTTGGTAGAATTGGATGAATATAGAGCAGTAGTCCCCAACATTTTTGGCACCAGGGACCAGTTTTGTGGATGACAATTTTTTCACGGACTGGGGCGGGGGGGGGGGGGGCAATGGTTTTGGGGTGATACAATTGTGCATTTTATTTTGGTGTGGTGGTTAAGTGCATGGACTCTTATCTGGGAGAACCGGGTTTGATTCCCCCCCTCCTCCACTTGCACTTGCTGGAACAGCCTTGGGTCAGCCATAGCTCTCGCAGAGGTTGTCCTTGAAAGGGCAGCTGCTGTAAAAGCTCTCTCAGCCCCACCTACCTCACAAGGGTGTCTGTTGCGGGGGAGGAGGACAAAGGAGATCGTGAGCCACTCTGAGATTTGGAGTGGAGAGCAGGATATAAATCCAGTATCTTTTTCTTCTTATTATTATTACTTCATTTTAACGTATAATGAAGTAGTTATACAACTCATGGCCCAGTTGCTACAGACCAGTATCAGTCCACAGACTGGGGTTTGGGGACCTCTGATGTAGAGGACAGAGCTGTGAAGAAGAAGAATTGCAGATTTATACCCTGCCCTTCTCTCTGAATCAGACTCAGAGCGGCTTACAATCTCCTTTATCTTCTCCCTCCACAACAGACACCCTGTGAGGTGGGTGGGGCTTATAAGAGGGCTCTAACAGCAGCTGCCCTTTCAAGGACAGCTCTGCGAGAGTAGATGATGATTTTGGATTTATATCCCGCCCTCCACTCCATCTCAGAGCGGCTCACAATCTCCTTTATCTTCCTCCCCCACGACAAACACCATGTGAGATGGGTGGGGTTGAGAGAGCTCTCACAGCAGCTGCCCTTTCAAGGACAGAGTCTTAGAGCGGCCTACAATCGCCTTTATCTTCCTCCCCCACAACAGACACCCTGTGAGGCAGGTGGGGCTGAGAGAGCTCTCCCAGAAGCTGCCCTTTCAAGGACAGAGTCTTAGAGCGGCCTACAATCTCCTTTATCTTCTCCCTCCACAACAGACACCCTGTGAGGTGGGTGGGGCTTATAAGAGGGCTCTAACAGCAGCTGCCCTTTCAAGGACAGCTCTGCGAGAGTAGATGATGATTTTGGATTTATATCCCGCCCTCCACTCCATCTCAGAGCGGCTCACAATCTCCTTATCTTCCTCCCCCACGACAAACACCATGTGAGATGGTGGGGTTGAGAGAGCTCTCACAGCAGCTGCCCTTTCAAGGACAGAGTCTTAGAGCGGCCTACAATCGCCTTTATCTTCCTCCCCACAACAGACACCCTGTGAGGCAGGTGGGGCTGAGAGAGCTCTCCCAGAAGCTGCCCTTTCAAGGACAGAGTCTTAGAGCGGCCTACAATCTCCTTTATCTTCTCCCTCCACAACAGACACCCTGTGAGGTGGGTGGGACTTAAGAGGGCTCTAACAGCAGCTGCCCTTTCAAGGACAGCTCTGCGAGAGTAGATGATGATTTTGGATTTATATCCCGCCCTCCACTCCATCTCAGAGCGGCTCACAATCTCCTTTATCTTCCTCCCCCACGACAAACACCATGTGAGATGGGTGGGGTTGAGAGAGCTCTCACAGCAGCTGCCCTTTCAAGGACAGAGTCTTAGAGCGGCCTACAATCGCCTTTATCTTCCTCCCCCACAACAGACACCCTGTGAGGCAGGTGGGCTGAGAGAGCTCTCCCAGAAGCTGCCCTTTCAAGGACAGAGTCTTAGAGCGGCCTACAATCTCCTTTATCTTCTCCCCCCACAACAAAAACCCTGTGAGGTGGGTGAATCTGAGAGAGCTCTCACAGCAGCTGCCCCTTCAAGGACAACTCCTGCGAGAGTTCTGGCTGACCCAAGGCCATTCCAGCAGTTGCAAGTGGAGGAGTGGGGAATCAAACCTGGTTCTCCCAGATAAGAGTCGGCGCACTTAACCACTACACCGTCGTGGCTCTCTCTGTGAAATGTTGCACAGGTCATTCAGACAGGAAGGGAAAAAAAGATCCCAGAAGTGCTTGGCTGTAGAGTAGCAACAGAGAGCAAATGCTATGAAATGACAGGCATAAAAGCCATTGCACATTTTGCTTTTGGAGGGGCATTCTACGTAAGTTTAACTGCCATCTCTCTCTCTCTCTCTCTCCCCCCCCCCCCCTCTAGCATTCGTCACAGAGCTGCGGAAGCGGGGCTCCCCTTAGCCCCCCCACGCCGCCACCTTCAGCCGCTTCCCAGTGCCGCCTGGAGTCAGCCGTTGAACTCCCAAATATGCAGACACAAAAGAATAAAAACAGACAAGAAAAGAGAGAGAGGAAAGCGCCACCCCCACCTTCTCCTTCCCCCCTCCAAGAGATCCTCACACCCCTGACCTTTCGGCTCCCGGGCCTCCGGACCCCCACTGTGCAATTTCAGGGTGGGGGGGAGGGGCACAGTCTGTGGCAGCCTCTCCCCCTGGAAGGGCAGGAGCCCCCACCGTGCCTTACCCACAGCAATAGCGACACCCCCTCTTCTCCCTGCCCCCAGAGGCTGTTTCCGTGGGAGGGAGGGGGGACTGGATCCTCCCCCCTCCCCTGTGCCATTCCAGAGGCTCTGCTTTTTCGAGGAGGGGGAGGGGGGCTTGGGCAGCCAGGCCAGAGGGGGAGGGGTCCTGGGAAGAAGGAGGAGCCAAGAGCTGAGCTCTTGTGCTGGGTGGGGGGAGCGGGAATCCCACCGGCTGTGGACACTGGAGTAGAGAGGTCTCGGTTCCCCCCCTTCTGCTGGGGGCACCTCTGCAGAGGAGAGGGGCCAAGAAGGCAGCTGGCATCTCAGAGGTGGGCTTCGGGGGGGGGGGCGTTTTCCTGCTGGTGACCATCCTTGGGGCCCTGCCTACCCCACAACGCATGCCCTCTCCTCCCCACCCACCCCCCAGGGCAGCCTCTGCATCCCCTGCCCCCCTTGGCCTCATTTCACTCACACACACACTGCTGGTTTCTCTTGTTTTATATATATATATTTTTTACACCGAGATGGGGGAGACCGCTTTTAAAATATTTTATCTCGACCCCAATCCTCACCTCTCTGGATAACATTTTTTTTTTGACATTTTCACCCCTCTCCCCTCTGCAGGGAGGGAGAGAGAGACACTGGCAAGGTTCGTGCGTTTTTCTACCGAGCTGTAATTTTTTTGACTTTTTGTGTTTTGTTCTTTTTTGTTGAGCCGGATGGGATATTATATTTTGATTTCTTTTTTAAAAGAAAAAGAGGCATTTGTTTTGACTGATCGCTGGGGTATTTCTGCCCGGTTTCTACGCACTCTCCTGCCCCCACCCTGGGCACCCGCTCTCACCCGCAGATGGGCACCAGGATCTCGGGCTCACGCACCCAGCTTCTCTAGGAATAAATAAATTTCCCCCCCTTTTTTGTAAAACTGCAAACTGTTGTGTGTCCTTTTCACTGGGCGATGGGGCTGGAATGGGGGCTCAGGAACGGGGGCGGCTTTATTCCCTGCACACACACAGCAACAAAGGGGGCGGGGGGGATCCTTCAAGTGGCATTGAGTCCCGCTACAGACCCTTGCTGCTGTACTGGCTACAAGCCTTTGGGTGCAGGCAGGGGGGTTGTGTGTGTTAAATGGGGGGGGGGCATGCACCCTCTTCAGGTGCGGTGGTTAAAATTCATTGCAACTACAGCCCCTACAAGATTATGCATGGGATAGAGAAGGTAGAGAAGTACTTTTCTCCCTTTCTCACAATACGAGAAATTGTGGGCACTCCATGAAATTGCTGAGCAGTCGAGTTAGAATGGATACAAGGAAGTCCTTCACCCAAAGGGTGATTAACAGGTGGAATTCACTGCCACAGGAGGTGGCGGCGGCGGCTACAAGCATAGCCAGCTTCAAGAGGGGATTGGATCAACATCTGGAGCAGAGGTCCATTGGTGGCTATGAGCCACAGCCTATTGTTGGAACTCTCAGTCTGGGGCAGTGATGCTCTGTATTCCTGGTGCTTGGTGAGGGGCAAAGTGGGAGGGCTTTTAGCCCCACTGGTGGACCTCCTGATGGCACTTGGTTTTGGTTTGTTTGTTTTTTAGCCACTGTGTGACACAGTGTTGGACTGGATGGGCCATTGGCCTGATCCAACACGGCTTCTCTTATGTTCTTATGTGACACAGAGTGTTGGACTGGAGGGGCCACTGGCCTGATCCAACATGGCTTCTCTTATGTTCTTATGTGACACAGAGTGTTGGACTGGATGGGCCACTGGCCTGATCCAACATGGCTTCTCTTATGTTCTTCTGTGACACAGAGTGTTGGACTGGATGGGCCATTGGCCTGATCCAACATGGCTTCTCTTATGTTCCACAGTGGGGGTAAATACATGAGGGAGGAGAGAGAGATCCACATTGACCAGAGACGAACTAGTGCGATTTTAAGCAAAGTTACTTGTGTCTCGGTGGGGTTATGGTGGAGTGACTCTGCTAAGGACTTCACTGTAGATTGGAGGGGAGGGGGGGCTTAGGCTGTAACTGCACTCTGCATTGCTTTCTGGGGGGATGATTGCCCTTAAAGAGGTTCTTGCCACTGAGAGGGGCTATATAACTCCTCCCCACCTTATGCCTTTCTCATCCTGACAGCTCTTTCCTCCCTCCTTGTGGAAATTGGCTTTTGATTGGTGGTGGAAGTGATTACTGGGGAGGGTCTGACACACTTTGGCCCTCCTGCCCTAGTCTGCCTTTAAAACAAACACACACACACACACACACCACTGTGGCAAAGTAGAATTCTGCCCCTTACAGAACAAACTTTGGGTCCAGTAGCACCTTTTAAGATCAACTTGAGTTTTATTTTTGGTACAAGCTTATGTGTGCATGCACACTCTTTCAGATACAGTGAGACAGAAGTCCCCAGCCATTGGATATAGGTAGAGGATGGGTAGAGTAAAGGTAAAGATGCATAAGTAACTGGACAATCAATAAAGATTAGATGAAGGCAATTGGCATAAGAGAACATGAAGACATAAGAGAAGCCATGTTGGATCAGGCAAGTGGCCCATCCAGTCCAACACTCTGTGTCACACAGTGGCCAAAAAAAACCAGGTGCCATCAGGATGTCTACCAATGGGGCCAGGACATTAGAAGCCCTCCCACTGTGCCCGCACCCAAGCACCAAGAATACAGAGCATCACTGCCCCAGACATAAGGACATAAGAGAAGCCATGTTGGATCAGGCAATGGCCCATCCAGTCCAACATTGTGTCACACAGTGGCCAAAAAACCAGGTGCCATCAGGAGGTCCATCAGTGGGGCCAGGACACTAGAAGCCTTCCCACTTGTTTACAAACAAGATGCAAAAACTGGGTATAAGCTTTCATGTGTATGCACACTTCATCTGAAGAAGTGTGCCTGCATGCAAAAGCTTATACTGGGATGGCCAAACTGGCTCTTTCATATATATTGTGTGGCTCTTTAAGCCCTCACTGCCCCATAGGCTGGCTTGGAGAAGGCATTTGTCAAATCATTTCTCCAAGCCAAGCTGGCTTCAAGAATGCGTTTCAGGTTGCTTCCTTTCCACCTCTCCCCATTTTCCTTCCTGTCTTGAGGCTCTCAAACATCTGACATTTACGTTAAGCAAAAGAGCTTCTTGGTGCAGAGTGTTAAAGCTGCAGTCCTAAGCTCTGCTCAGAGTTTGATCCCTGGCGGAAGCTGGGTTTTCAGGTAGCCAGCTCGAGGTTGACTCAGCCTTCCATCCTTCCGAGGTCGGTAAAATGAGGACCCAGCTTGCTGGGGCGGGGGGAGTGTAAAAGACTGGGGAAGGCAAAGACAAACCACCCCAGTAAAAGCCTGCCGTGAAAACATTGTGAAAGCAACATCACCCCAGAGTCGGAAACGACTGGTGCTTGCACAGGGGACCTTTCCTTTCCTATGTTAAGCAAATTTGGCTGCAGCTGACTTATACTTTGACTCAGCAAAACTTTGTTGGTCTTAAGAACTCAAACTTTGTCCCGCTGCTTCAGACCAAGATGTGGCTACCCACCTGGATCTGTTTGTCCCTTACATTTAGCTTTAAGCAAGGCTGAGGGCAAGGGGAGAAGAGGGGCTGCCCCCCCCCCCATGTGTAAAGGTTTTTACATGGCAGAAAAATGGACTGCTGATGGGTGGAGGGGTCAAAGGGTGTAGGTTAGCCCCTCTTAGGACAATGGCGCCATCTGCTGGTCACTGCATCACAGGGCTCTGTGGTCGGTCTGCTAGATTTTGCCACGGGATAAAATAAAGGGGGGGGGGGTTGAAAATGGAAATTGTCTGCATTGTTTTAAGCAAAGGCAAGCCTTGGCAATGCAGGCAGAAACATTCTCAACTACAAACAAAAACCCTCAAATTTTTAGATGGCAAGCCTTTGCAAACAAGAATTTCATAGACATCAGAGTTAAAGGAGCTAGCTTCGAGCTCAGTAGCACCTTGGACACAAAGAGTAATATTGGGGGTGGGGGGGGGCAGGGGAGGCTTTCAAAAGTCAAAGCTCTCTTTACCATATCTGGTTAGGTTAGGCTGGGAGTGCAAGACTGTCCTGTGGTCACCCAGCAAGCTTCCGAGGCAGAAGGGAGAGATTCGAATCTGGGTCTCAGCTAAACGTTTAAATAAAGTTTCTTGCCCTTGTCTGAAAGATCTTTTTGCCTTTGCTTCTGGACTTCCCTTTGGAGCATCCGCAAAGGAGAGGTTTGTACGAATGGAAGACATTTCTGGATTCCTTTGAGGATGGATGTATATTGAAATATTCTGCAGTTTGTCCCTGTGTTTGAGGCAGCCCTGAAGTGAAAGGCGAAGGCCGTCGGCTCTGATAGGGCAGACAGAAGATGCCTGCCGGAGCCAGCCCAAATAGCTGCCCACAGTCTACAGGTGGAAGTATTTTCCCCAGCATCCAAGTGAAAAGGAATGTGGCATCTTTAGTAATCCATGCAAAAGCAGGTTCAATGCAGTGTTCCCTCTAAGCTGAGTTAGTGTGAGCTGACTCACAGATTTTTAGCCTCCAGCTCACAGATTTTTGTCTTAGTTCAGGAAGGATGACCCCCAGAGAAAAATAATGTATGCAGTAGCTCACAACTTTAATGCCAGTAGCTCACAAAGTAGAATTTTTGCTCACAAGACTCTGAACCTTAGAGGGAACATTGGTTCAACGCTGGACTTGCTGGTATGACTCTCAATGCCATCTTAAGATCTACCGATTTTTATGGCTGTGTAATTGGCTATAAAAATAACTGGCCAAAGAGAGAGAGAGAAGTACTGCAGAAAGCGCTCTACAAATCCATTATATTTCCAAGGGGGGAAATCTTCATTCCCGATTGTTTCTCTTTTCTCCCCTTCCATGCATTCAACCCTGTGGTCTGGCCCCTTCTAATTTCAGTGCATGGCAAAAAACATGGAGACATGATTAAAGGTTTGGAACACTTCCCCTATGAAGAAAGGTTAAAGCATTTGGAGCTCTTTAGCTTGGAAAAATGTTGACTGCGGGGTGACATGATAGAGGTTTGCAAGATTATGCATGGGATGGAGAAAGCAGAGAAAAGTGCTTTTTTCCCCTTTCTCACAATACAAGAACTCGTGGGCATTCAATGAAATTGCTGAGCAGTCAGGTTAAAACGGATAAAAGGAAGTCCTTCTTCACCCAAAGGGTGATTAACATGTGGAATTCACTGCCACAGGAGGTGGTGACGGCTACAAGCATAGCCAGCTTCAAGAGGGGATTGGATAAGCATATGGAGCAGAGGTCCCCCAGTGGCCATTAGCCACAGCGTATTGATGGAACTCTCTGTCTGGGGCAGTGATGCTCTGTATTTTTGGTGCTTGGGGGTGCAAGACTGGGAGGGCTTCTAGTGTCCTGGCCCCACTGGTGGAGCTCCTGATGGTACCTGGGTTTCTTTGGCCACTGTGACACAGAGTGTTGGACTGGATGAGCCATTGGCCTGATCCAACAGGGCTTCTCTTATGTTCTTCTGTGACACAGAGTGTTGGACTGGAGGGGCCACTGGCCTGATCCAACAGGGCTTCTCTTATGTTCTTCTGTGACACAGAGTGTTGGACTGGAGGGGCCACTGGCCTGATCCAACAGGGCTTCTCTTATGTTCTTCTGTGACACAGAGTGCTGGACTGGAGGGGCCATTGGCCTGATCCAACATGGCTTCTCTTATGTTCTTAGACGCTTCAACTCTTCTATCTGGAATTCCTTGATAAGAGGAAGATTTGGAAGGGTGGGAAACAGAGGCGAGGGCAAGTTCAGGCCAGTGGCAGCTCCCAATTCAGCCATCTCCCACAGAAGACAGATTCTTGGAGGAGTTGGAACACACATGGCCACCCTCCATTTTGTTCTCGCTGCAGAACAGAGAAGACTCTGCAACCTGGTGCTGTGTGCCTATTCACCCAAGCCAGAGGAGCTGCTGAGATCCAACCCCACCTCCCTCCCCAAAGAAAAGCTCCCTCCTCCGCTTAGATGCTGATCTTTTCAGGGTTGGTGCACTCATTTTACCAGAGACTTAGCAGCCCAGGTAATCCTAATCTAAAAACAAGGATTAAGGGAGACCTTTTGAGTCGGCCAATCTCACATCCGAGGCGATCTTTGATGGTCAAAACGGGGGTAGGAAAAATGTCCCTGATCTTCAACCGGCCCCATGCCATGATGACTCTGCGGGTTTCCCCCTCTGCGTTCTGGTCTTGCGAAATGCAGTCGATACAAAAGGCTTTTAGAGAAGTTAATTATTTAAGCAGTTAGTCAGCAGAGCGCCGGGGGCTATGGAACATGGAGTCCGGAGCCATTTGGACGGGCTCTTCGCTAGTCTGGGGCCTTTCCAGGTAAGGGCATATAGAACACTCTCTCTCTCTCTCTGTAAAATGCCCTCAAGTTGCTGGTGACTTATGACCTCAGCAAGAGGCTTCCAAGGCAAAGGAGAAGCAGAGGTGGTCTGCCCTTGCCTTCCTCTGCAGAGCCTTCCTTGGGGGTCTCCCTTCCAAGTACCGACCCTGCTGAGCTTCCAACTTATGGCCACCCCAGCAAGGGGCTTCCAAGGCAAGGGAGAAGCAGAGCTGGTCTGCCCTTGCCTTCCTCTGCAGAGCCTTCCTTGGTGGTCTCCCTTCCAAGTACTGACTCTGCTGAGCTTCCAACTTATGGCCACCCCAGCAAGGGGCTTTCAAGGCAAGGGAGAAGCGGAGGTGGTCTGCCCTTGCCTTCCTCTGCAGAGCCTTCCTTGGGGGTCTCCCTTCCAAGTACCGACCCTGCTGAGCTTCCAACCTATGGCCACCCCAGCAAGGGGCTTTCAAGGCAAGGGAGAAGCGGAGGTGGTCTGCCCTTGCCTTCCTCTGCAGAGCCTTCCTTGGGGGTCTCCCTTCCAAGTACCGACCCGTTTAGCTTCCAGCTTATGGCCACCCCAGCAGGGGGCGTTAAAGGCAAGGGAGAAGCAGAGATGGTTGGCCCTCGCCTTCTTCTGCAGAGCCTTTCTTGGTGGTCTCTCTGCCAAGTACTGACCCTGTTGAGCTTCCAACTTACGGCCACCCCAGCAAGGGCCTTTCAAGGCAAACGGGAAGCAGAGGTGGTCGGCCATTGCCTCCCCCTGCAGAGCCTTCCTTGGTGTTCTCTCATCCAAGTACCAACCCTGCTTAGCTTCCAAGGTGCGCTCCCTTCCAAACACTGATCCAGTTAGCCTCCAAGACCTAACAAAACTGGACTATACCATCCTGCTGTCCCTCAAGTCAAGATAACAAGAGGCTTTGCTGACCTCCCCTGCAAAAAAACACTGCAGCAGGAGAGGCTGATAACTCAGCGCCTCTCTTTCTGTGCTCGGGGAGGGCTGACCCAGAGAGGCAGGCTGGAAGGAAAACATCTCAAGCCTCCCTTAATCCAAAATCCATACAGGGGCACCAGCCAGCTGCCACGTCCAAGTGCTAGAACTGCTCCCACACCCCTTCATATTTAAGTGCCTACATTTGCAAGCCTTTTTATTTTTTGGCGGGGGGAGGGCAGTCGTGCCCGCGGTGCCCGGTTCTCTCCCAGGCCTTCCCCCTCCCCCAGAACAAAAGGCTCCAGCCACACTGAGAGCTCTTTCCAGGACCAGCCGCCTGAACAATCACTTTTTAATGATTCCTTATTTGCACGGCAGTCAGAGGTCAGGTAATCCAGCGGCGGGGGTGGGAGCGAAGCACGACGACGCCCCCGCAAACCTGCTGCGTATAACGAGGCCGACACCCCACCGCATCCCGTTAATGATCCACGCGGGGCGAGACTCTCCTCCGTCACGCCTGAGACGGCAGTTCCAGGAAGTGTCGTCTTCCCCAGGGGGGCCAGTCATTTCTTGGGGGAGGCCGAGACGGCCACGAGCGCCCGGTTGACCTCGCGCAATTGCGTGTCCAGGGTTTCCACAGTCAAGGTCAGCTCCGCCAGCTGCTCCTGCAGGCCCAGGAGGGTGCTGTTCAGCTCATCCTCTTTCTTCTTGGAGTTGGCGCTCTGACGGGCGTACTCCAAGAAGATGCACAGGCCCCCCACCCCGAAGATGATGCCCTCCCCCAGCAGTTCTGCGCCCAGCTCGGCGGCCGCCTCCTCGTTCAGCGGCTTGATGGCGGCGCCGCGGAAGCCCATGATCCGCATCTTGGTGCGCATCTCGATCCAGTGATAGACTGCGGGGAGAGAGGGAGAGGTGAGGAAGGGGCTGGGGATCATAGAGGCCATCTAGTCTAACCCCCTGCTCCATGCAGAAGCAACCCAGAGCAGGGGTGGCCAAACTTGCTTAAGGTAAGAGCCACGTGGAACGAACATCAGACGTTTTGAGAGCCGCAGCACATGAATTTCAGATGGTTGAGAGCAGGAAGGAAGGAAAGAATGGTGGAAAGAAAGAAAACAGATGGGGGAGGGAGAGGTGGAAAGAAAGCAACTTTAACTTTAAATTCATTCTCTAAGCTGCCGGTTAGCTCAGTTAGAAGAAGTTTTAACAGGGATAAATGTAAAGTTCTGCATTTAGGTAGGAAAAATCCAATGCATGGTTATAGGATGGGGGAGACTTATCTTAGCAGTAGTCTGGGCGAAAAGGATCTAGGGGTCTTAGTAGACCATACGCTGAACATGAGTCAACAGTGTGATGCAGTGGCTAAAAAGGCAAATGCAATTTTGGGCTGTATCAACAGAAATGTAGTGTCCAGATCACGTGATGTGATGGTATCACTTTACTCTGCTCTGGTAAGACCTCACCTGGAGTCTTGTGTTCAGTTTTGGGCACCACATTTTAAGAAGGATCTAGACAAGCTGGAACTGGTCCAGAGGAGGGCGACAAAGATAGTGAGGGGTCTGGAGACCAAGTCCTATGAGGAAAGGTTGAAGGAGCTGGGGATAGTATGTGACCTGCTACATACCTGGTCACAAGAGGAAAGAGAACTCGCCTTTGCTCTGGGCATTTTTGAAGGCAACAGAAACCAGATGGTTCAACTGTCAACTGGATGTTGCAATCACACACCCCTCCCCATCTGCTCTTTCCACACAAGCTCTGGGCTCCAGAGAAGAAGAAGAACTGCAGATTTATACCCCGCCCTTCTCTCTGAATCAGAGACTCAGAGCAGCTTACAATCTCCTAGATCTTCTCCCCCCACAGCAGACACCCCGTGAGGTGGGTGGGGCTGAGACGGCTCTCTGTGATAACTATGGCTGACCCAAGGCCATTCCAACAGGTGCAAGTGGAGAAGTGGGGAATCAAACCCGGTTCTCCCAGATAAGAGTCCGCGCACTTCACCACACCACCAAACTGGCTCTCAGTTGGCTAGGCCCAATCCCTCTGGGGGGAAGGGGAACACAGGTGTTCCAAGAAAAAATATTGATTCGTGAGTCTCCACTGCACCTTTTCCTGGACCTTTAAGAAAAAACTAGACTATGCCAGGGTGGCCAAACTGTGGCTCGGAAGCCACATGTGGCTCTTTCACACATATCGTGCGGCTCTCAAAGCCCCCACCACCCTGTTGGCCAGCTTGGAGAAGGCATTTCTCTCTTTAAATCACTCTGTCAAGCCAGCTGGTGGCTTGGAGAATGCATTAAAAGTTAAAGTTGCTTTCTTTCCCCCTCCATTTCCTTCCTTCCTTCTTCCCGTTTTGCAGATCTCAAACGTCTGATGTTCTTTCTATGTAGCTCTTACATTAAGCAAGTTTGGCCAACCCTGGTGTGTACTATAAGCCAGCCTCTAGACCCCACATTGGGGGTGGGAGGGTTGAGCAACAATAGTCTCCCTATCATCACACAAACCACAGCAGCCTAGGGTTGCCAGTCTCCAGGTGGGGCCTGGAGACCTCCCAGAATTACAACTCATCTCCAGACGACAGAAATTCTGCCTCCAACAGGGCTGTCCTAAAAGGAATGACAGCGTTGCCCACTGCAAACAATGGGAGAGGCTTCAAGTAAGGTTGCCAAGTCCAATTCAAGAAATATCTGGGGACTTTGGGGGTGGAGCCAGGAGACTTTGGGGGTGAAGCCAGGAGACATTGGGGGTGGAGCCAAGATCAAGGCTGCGACAAGCATAATTGAACTCCAAAGGGAGTTCTGGCCCTCACATTTAAAGGGACGGCACACCTTTTCAATTCCTTCCTTCCATAGGAAATAGTGAAGGATAGGGACACCTTCTTTTGGGGCTCATAGAATTGGACCCCCTGGTCCAATCTTTTTGAAACTTGGGGGGTATTTTGGGGAGAGGCACTAGATGCTATACTGAAAATTTGGTGCCTCTACCCCCAAAAACAGCCCACCCCCAGAGCCCCAGATACCCACAGATCAATTCTCCATGATTTTCTATGGGAATAAATCTCCATAGGGAATAACAAGAGTTCCCAGTAGACATTTCCCTCCCCTCCCCCTGCTTTCTGACGACCCTGAAGCGGGGGGAGGGTCTCCAAACCAGGGGATCCTCTGCCCCCACCTGGGGACTGGCAACCCTAGCTCCAAGGCCCATTAGAGATAACGGAAGCCAGGAATGCCAACTGACTTGGATGGGCTCCAGCGAAATGCATTACAATACTAAAAAAAGCTGCACGGAAAATGCAGAATGGATTTCCAGTGAAGGTCCTTGGCTCCTGGTCGACGCCTCTGGGACTGGAATCACAGCCCGCCTGCCCCCCCCCCGGGGGGCGCAACAGCAATCTCCAGAAACAGAATTAGTGCTCTGGGACTGGAATGAGAATCCTCCAACTGGAACAACAGCTCTGGAAGTGTTTTAGGATAGAGACGGCAGGACCCAGAGTACAATGACAGCCCCTGAGAGTCGTAGAAGTGCTCTGTTTTACTCTGAGAAGTGCTTCCTCTTGGGATTGGGGGTCTGTGTTAATTGGAAGAAGTTGGCAGCAACTTGTGAGTAGAGAGGCCAATCCCTCACTTCGGAGTCGCCAGAAATTGGGGGGAAGTGAAATGTCTGCTGGGCACTTCCTTATTCCCTAGGTGGAGATCGATTCTAATAAGGTATAATGGGGAATTGATCTGGAGGTATCTGGGGGGCCTGTTTTTTGAGATAGAGGCACCAAATTTTCTGTATAGCATCTAGTGCCTCTCCCCAAAGTACCCCCCAAGTTTCAAAACGATTGGACCAGGGGGTCCAGTTCTATGAGCCCCCAAAGAAGGTGCCCCTATCCTTCATTATTTCGTACAGGAGGAAGGAATTGAAAAAGGCGTGTGGTCCCTTTCAATGGGATGGCCAGCACTCACTCCCTTCAACGATGCTTGTCACACCCTTGCTCCTGGCTCCGCCCCCCAATACCTCCTGGCTCTGCCCCCAAAGTCTCCTGGCTCCGCCCCCCAAAGTCCCCAGAGATTTCTTGAATTGGACTTGGCAACCTTAGTCGGCCCTGGTCGGCACTTGGAAGGGAGACTGCCAACGAAGTCCAGGGTTGCTACGCAGAGGCACTCAAAGGCAGAGCACCTCTGCTTGTAGGGTTGCCAAGTCCAAGAAATATCTGGGGACTTTGGGGGTGGAGCCAGGAGACTTTGGGGATGGAGCCAGGAGACTTCGGGGGTGGAGCCAGGAACAAGGTTGTGACAAGTGTGACTGAACTCCAAAGGGAGTTCTGGCCATCTCATTTCAAGGGACTGCACACCTTTTAGATGCCTTCCCTCCATTAGAAACAATGAAGGATAGGGGCACCTTCTTTGGGGGCTCATAGAATTGGACCCCCTGGTCCGATCCTTTTGAAATGTGAAGGGTGTTTTGAGGAGAGGTGCTGGATGCCATGCTGAAAATCTGGTGCTTCTACCTCAAAAAAACAGCCCTCCAGCACCCCAGATAGCCACGGATCAGTTCTCCATGATACCCTGGCCTATGGGAATCGGTCTCCATAGGGAATAATGAAGTGCCCATCAGACATTCCCCACCCCTGTCCCTACATTCTGATGACCCTGAAGTGGGAGGAGGGCCTCCAAACTGGGGGAACCCTGCCCCCACCTGGGGATTGGCAACCCTATCTGTTTGTCTCTTATCAGTTAGCTGCGAGTTGGCAGCATGTTACACACAAAGAGAGGGGAAAAGAGCACCACGAACTAACAATAAGTTCAGTTGCTGGGCATGTTATTTGCAATGCTTGCAGGATTAGAATCATAGAGTTTGGAAGAGACCTCCAGAGACATCCAAGTCCGACCCCCTGTACAATGCAGGAAATTCACAAATACCTCTCCCCCTACCCGGCACACATCCCCAGTGAGCCCTGCTCCTCCAAGCCCAGAAGATGGCAAAAAACCCTCAAACCTCTAGGATCCCTGGCCAAACTGGTCTAGAGAAAAATAGCTGCCTGACTCCAAAGTGGCCATCAGCATCTCCCTGGGTGTGTCAGAAAGGGCCACGAGAACGAAGCCCTGATACAGCCCTCCCTCTCATGGTCTGCTCAATTCACAGAATTAGCATTGTGGTCAGATGGCCATCTAGCCTCTGCTTCAAAACCTCCAAGCAAACTCTAGTTTGCTGTGATGTCTGAATACAGCAGCCTCTGCTACCATCCCCAGTTTGCCCCTGCAGGCAGAACCTTCATTCAAAGGTCTGAAACCAGGAAGGCTTCAACGTAGCTGCTCACGCAAGAGGAAGGAGAAGTGCTGGAGGACATGGATTTTTAATACGACAGTTACGTTTTTGGTGGTGATAAGAGCCAGGAAGCCACAGCTAATTCATGGTGGCTGTGTGGGGGTTTCGAAGGAAGAGATGACAAGTGGTTTGCTGTTGCAACTTCTTTGGGAGACAAAGGTCCATCAAGTAGGTTTCTCCCAGAAAGGGAAAGTCTCTCCTCACGTTTTCCAAGTAAGTTTCACCCAAAAAGGTAAGGTCTATCGTGGCATCTTCTCATGTCCAGATTCTAACTGTTCCTGTTTTTCTACTCTCTAGTTCATCTTCTCAAGTACTTCTTCTAAATTTACTTTAAGTCCTTGAATCAACTGGACAACAGAATTCCTGCCTATTGGGAAGGAAGAAAGGTGGAAAGAAAGCAAATAGATGGGAGGGGGGAGGGGGGAGAGAGGAAGGAAGAGAGAGAGGGAGGGAGAGAAGGAGGGAGGGAGGGGAGAGAGAGAGGGAGGGAGGGAGAGAGGGTGGAAGAGAAGGAGGGAAGGAGAGAGGGAGAGAGAGGAAGGGTGAGAGGGAGGGAGGGGAGAGAAGGAGGGAGGGAGAGAGGGAGGGAGAGAGAAGAGAGGAAGGGAGAGGAAGGGAGAGAGGGTGGAAGAGAAGGAGGGAAGGAGAGAGGGAGAGAGAGAAAGGGTGAGAGGGAGGGAGGGGAGAGAAGGAGGGAGGGAGAGAGAAGAGAGGAAGGGAGAGGAAGGGAGAGAGGGTGGAAGAGAGGGAGGGAAGGAGAGAGGGAGAGAGAAGAGAGGAAGGGAGGGAGGGAGAGAGAGAGGAAGAGAGGGAGGTGCATTTGGCTCGGATGAGCCTATATAATGTCTCTGTGGAATTATTTACGCTCTCCAGAAGCTGAGTCAGATTCTTCGATCTGATTCGGCTTCAGAAAAGATATCACCATATAGAAGTTGAATAGATTCGGCTTCTACACGTTGATATCTTTTCAGAAGCCAAATCGGGGAGGGAGGAAGGAAGGGAGGGAGGGAGAGAGGGAGGGAGGGAGGAAGGAAGGAAGGAAGGAAGGAAGGAAGGAAGGAAGGAAGGAAGGAAGGAAGGAAGGAAGGAAGGAAGGAAGGAAGGAAGGAAGGAAGGAAGGAAGGAAGGAAGGAAGGAAGGAAGGAAGGAAGGAAAATCTCTTCTATTGTAGCTTGAGCTCGTGCTTTCAGGCATCAGATGTGCCCTATCGAGCCTCTTCCTCAATATCTGAGAGGCTGAAATGAGGGTTGTGGTCACCGGCACAAAACTGCCATCGTCTGAATGCCTTGTCTTCTTGGCCGTCAACTTGAGACACAGATAATTTAGAGAACTCTTTCCACAACTGTTTAATTTGTTTGTCTTGGTCCTTCTCAGAGAACAGATCCTGGAAGCCGACGTTACGGGTGCCGACATCTGCGTCCTTCCTCCGTTCGAACTCTAGAGGAGAAAGACCGGGCTCAGGGCTCAAGCTACTTGCATCGCCGTTCTCAAGGGAGCTTTGAGAAGATGAATCGTCTGCATCCATCGCAGATGCCTTTCTGTTGTCTGGTTTGCTCTTCAGTATCCTACTTTGAGTCAAAGACGCTTCTGACCTTTTCTGGTCAGCGTGTTCCGTTGCAGGAACTGGCCCGCCCTCCGTTTGGAAGGATTCTTGGAAAGCCGTGACAGAGTCACCCATCCGGGGCAATATAGTGCTAGTATCTTTCTTTAGGTCTGATGGGATCAGAGCTGGGACAGAATCCGCCGATTCCCCAAAGGGAGAGATTGTCCTCACAGTAACCGACTGAGGCGCCTGGAATGCATTTATTCGGGAAACTTCTAATGAGACGCTCCCCGCTGTGGGTGAGAATATTTCCGTCACTTTCCGCCCGCTGATATAAACAGCATATCCCGTCACCTTGACCCCATTGGATGATCCTTCCGGGTGAATGGTTTCTGGCATCCAGCTAATAACCAGAATGTCTGCAGAAGAACTGGCGTCGACCCGGACGTCGAGGGGAGCGTGAGGCGGTCCAGCCGACAGAGTAGTAAATGTCATTTCTGTCGCTTTCTGGGACAGCCCCCTCTGAGAACATCCCACGGCTTCAGAAAGCGCGAGGGGTTCCACTTTGACACCGTAGTTGGCGCAGGGCTTGAGGTTTCGGAAAGTATAACAGCAGATCCCCGCTTTGGTCTCGTCGTATCTCTTCTTGTTAAGGTACACCAGGTGACTATAGTTATCGTTGCTTGGAAACCAGGTGATTTGTGCGGACGTGGCAGTGATGTCCCGAAGGGTCAGGAGACTCAGATTTTGGGCATCAGGTGCCGCAGCCCGGATTTCACGTGATGTTGCTCCAGGTCCGTCGGACGGGCAGCAGCTTTTTTCTTGACCGGAGCTTTGGCAGGGGAAACAAGGTTCATGGAACGAACCCCAGAAAACGTCACTTTGCTCTGAAGGGATAAAACTTATTAGATCGTTCCCAGCAACTTCCTCCACTAAGTTTGAGGGTACGAACCCTCGCCTGCCATCCATCAGCTCGCCTTCGTAGAAACCGTCCTCGTCCATTTCTCCCCAAATGTAAACATATTCTCCAGCTGTTAGAGGAAGTTCTGCTTCCGGATTCTTATTAGGACCGCTGAAAGGATTGTAGCTGTTTCGTGCTAAAAAGACACGAAGCCTGAAAGGATCCTGATTAGCCCAGTCTGCACGACTGGGATACAGATGTTGTAACTCTTTAACTTCCGTTTCAGCGCACTGCCTGTCTTTGCGATGTTCCCTCGCTACTTCTGTTGGAACTTGCTGCAGTGCTTCTTTTGCGTCTTTCTCGCAGCGGCTTTTGCACTGCTTCTGTTTTCCAACCAGCTGCTGTTCTGAAACCTGCAAATGATTCTTCGAATCTCTTCTTAAACTGCTGTTTTTATAGCCCTGAGTCTCATCGTCGAAGGTCAGCTCTTGAGACTCTTCATCCTTCTTCGATACGGTCGGAGTTCTGGGTTTCTTCTTTGCTAAAGAAGAGGCCTTTAAACCCCCGTGGGTGGTTGACAGTGCTTCCTGTACGATAGCTGATGGAGGAGAACCATCGGCATCCACAACGGAGGTCAGAAGAGAAGTCCTCCGGGACTTGAGTGGTGCCTTTCTTTGTAATCGAAGCATTTCCCTCTGCAAGGCTTCTGCTTGCTGGTCCTCCCCCTGCAGACCACAGAGGTCAAACTCCGAGAGTTTCTTGGCGATGTCGGCCAGCTGAGCGCTTTTCTGCTTCAGTATTTTGACTCTGCCTTGCACGTGGGGGCAGCTGTTTCCCTTCAGCAGCGTGTTCTCTTCTTCAAGGCAACGACACTTCTCCTGCAGAGCCTCCAGGGCGTTCAAAAGGCTGGCATTCTCCTTCTTCAGCCGGTCGCCTGACCCTCCACCTTCCTGAGGGGGACTTTCGCCAGCAGCCCCCTGACTGCCTTGCCTGTCTGGGCAGCCGTTTTCCCTCAACAGTGCAGTCTCTTCTTTAAGATGGCGGCACTTTTTCTCCAGAGCCTTCAGGGCGTTCAAAAGGCTTGCGTTGTCCTTCATCGGCTGGTCAGTGGACACCCTGCCTGGCTGGGCCCAGCCTTCCTGAGGACCACTTTCGCCAGCAGCCCCCCGACTGTTGACTTTGCCTTCCCGGGGAGAGGAGGCCTGCGTGCAACTGCTCCAGGAGCCAGCAAGCACAGGTTCCCCGTCGGAAACCTCTAAAATATACTTCAAAAACAGCTGCCTTTCTAGCTTGAGCTCAGCCTCCAGCTCGCGGATCTGGGCGGTCTCGCGGCCATCGATCTCACACCGGAGCTTCCCCACGACTTTGAGCCTGGCGTGGCACTCAGCGCCACGGCTGCCGCTGCCGTGCGCGGTGAGTTGTTTGGCCAGCTCCTGCTGCAGAGTTCGGGCCTGCTGCAAGGCGGTGTCGCGCTGCTTCCGCAGGAACTCTTGCGACTCGTGCAGCTCGGCTTCTTTCCAGCGCAGAAGCTGCCGGATCTCGGCCTCTCGCTGCCTTTTGGTCTCTTCTCGCAGCTTCTGGAGCTCCTGCACCTGCTGCAGCTCCCATTTGGAGCGCAGCTTGTCGGCCAGAAGTTGCTGGTCGCGCTTGGCCATCTCGCGGAGCTCCCGGATCTCGGCAGAAAATTTGCGGTGGGCCTCTTCAAGTTCCACCCTCAAGGTGTCCCGCTCCTGTCGGAGGTTTTCATGGAAAGACGGCGAAGGCCGGCAGCCGTTGCTGCTTCCCCTGCTGTTAATATTTATTCGTATGCACTGTGGAGGGGCGCGCAGGGACGTAGCCCCCTTGCCCCCCCTTAAAAGACTGTCCCTTCGCATGGTTGTCATACTAACTCATTCGCAAAGATTTGGAAAAAATCATTTAGGTTTTCCTGAGCTGAGCAAGTATTAAGCAGCTGCTCACAAGGACTCGAATAAAATGAGTCGCTATTTCTTGAGCACTTCACTCCCTTTCTCTTACATCACTCCTCTTATTTCTCTTACATCACACAGAAACCTCTTTTTCTTGTTGCCCAGGGCAACCCACTGCCTCTCAGTCACACCCCCACCTCGACACACACATCAGCCTACATTATACAGCTATTTTTATGGGTTATAATAACAGACGGTGTGATTTGAAAACTTAAAGCACCATACAAATGTCAACCTTGCCGTGAGATCGTGCCTCAGAATATCAAAGCACCATCTAAGCTCACAGAGAAAAAGGTGCTGTACTAAAATTAATGACAGGACTGCCCACTGGAAACAGTGGGAGAGGCTAGAAGGCCCACTGGAGATAAGGGAGCCTTGAAATCCCAATTGTCTTCCAAGGCCCTTGGAGTGGAATCGCCAGGCCTGGCAATAGAATCAGTGCTCTGCTAGTGGAATGACAGGGTGCAGAGGGGAGTGACAGTCCCTAGGAAGAGAACCAGTGCTCTTGGACTGTTATGACAGTCCCCAGAGTGGAATGACAGCCCTTGGGGGAAGCAGAAACATTCTGGGACTGGAATGACAGCCTCTGGGAATAGAATTTGGACTGGAATGATAGGTTGCAGAGTGGAATGACAGCCCCCAGTGTGGAATGACAGTCCCAAGCAATAGAAGCTGTGCCCTGGGCCTGGAATGACAGGGTGCAGAATGGCATGAAGGTCCCTAGGAAGAGAACCAGTGCTCTTGGACTGAAATGAGCTGAGGTCCAACAGTGTATTGTTGGAACTCTCTGTCTGGGGCAGTGATGCTTTGTTTTCCTGGTGCTTGGGGGGAGCACAGTGGGAGGGCTTCTGGAGTTCTGGCCCCACTGATGGACCTCCTGATGGCACCTAGTTTTTTTGGCCACTGTGTGCCACAGAGTGTTGGACTGGATGGGCCACTGGCCTGATCCAGCATGGCTTCTCTTATGTTCTTATGACAGCCCCAGAGTGGAATGACAGCTCCCGGGAGCGGAATCAGTGCTCTGGAACTGGAGTCACAAATCGTAGAGTGGAATGAAACACCTTATATTTTAATTAATATTCCTGGAAAGTGTGTAGTTATCCCCAAATCAACTCCACGTCAATGAGTATCCTGCCCGTCAGCTCTTCAAGAGGTTGATGTCAGCCACCTCCTCTGTTGTCAAGTGTAAACTGTGCCCTTGTCACCCTTCCGGTTCCAGAGGCCAGATCTGCTGCCTGTCAAGACGTTCCCCGACATAAGTACTTCCATGTTGGTTCAGAATTGTAACAATGCTTCAGTGCTTGTAGAGGCAGCTGACAGTTTAATCACACTTCTTGAGTCCGTGAAACTTACAAGTATCATTTCTCACCCGGAGATCTTTTGTACGCCGGAGCTGTCAAGGTCGTACTTTCAGAGACTATAAGGGAAGCTGGAATGCTAAGGGGTTGAGATGCTGCGGCACTGGGAGAGACAAAAGGTGCTTTTTACTCAAAGTAAGAGTCTGAACCAACCTATATATCTGATTGTTTCCATTTCTGCTACTCCCAGGGAGTGTTGCTCCGCTCAGGGGCCTATCATTCCATTCCCAGACTGCTTCTGCTACTCCCAAGGATTATCATTCTGGTCTGGGGGCTGCCGTTCCAGTCTCAGGGGCTGTCTTTCAGCTCGGTGACCTGGTCATTCTAGTCCCAGGGCACAGGTTCTATTGCTAGAGACCGTCATTCCAGTCTGGGGGCTGTCCTTCCAGTGTACAGTGGTCTATTTGGGCTCAGAGACCTTAATTTGGGAATCCACCTTGCACTTTCTTTGCCACTGCTTTTGTGCTGCAGTGTATCTCAATGTATCCTTATGGACTTTTCAGCGGAATATGATACTTACCTACTTGGAACTTTAAATGGATATGAGTTAAAGACTCTTGAACTGCTTCGTCTGGAATCTGATTACCCCCCCTGACTGTTTATCTACACACTTTTAGTAAAGTTGTTGTTTGCCTTTAAGTTTGTATTTGATTGTTTTTAATCTTAAAATATTATTGAAATTTGAAAGTTTTTTGCCAGTTTCTTTTTGGGCATGGATTCTACTGCGTTCTGCTGTTATAGGATTCTTCTTTTTCGTACAGCTGCTCCAACAGCGGGGAAGCCACAGGTAGACTGCCCTGACACACGGAGGCGCCAATGAGCGCTTCCCACACCCCTCCATTCATACCCCTAGCCCCGCCCCCAACCAGACCACGTGTCACCTCGCAATGTCACCTCTCCCTTTCCCCTCACAGGTCCATCCTCACTCGCCGCGCTCCTATTGGTCGCCTCTCTGTTGTGGCCCGCCCCCCTCGCGCTCCCATTGGCCCACACTCGCGGAGCCTTCCGGCGTCCGGCTTTCTTCCTCCTCGACTCACCCTGGGCGGGAGGCCCGCAGATGTACTGCCGGAAGAAGGGGCTGGCGCGCGCCCCGGCCTTGATGCGCGCGGCCAGGGGCTTCGAGAGCTGCCGGACGCCCAAGTACATCAGCTTGGCCAGCGGGAAGGCGCCGGCCACCATCCTCGCGGACGCCTCCGACGTCAGCACGCTAACGCCCGCGACGTCACCGCGTGCCCAACGCGCCCTCCTGGGAATGCGCCCTCGAGGGGGAGCTTCCGCCATAGAGAAGGTGGCGCCTAGAAGGGCAAGACGGAAGTTGGAGCGACCCGCGCCGTTCGTCCCCTCCGTTCCATGACAGCATCTTGTCCCAACGGTCCTTTTCGCTCGCAGCCGTTGAGGCGGTTGGTGACGGGCGTTGTGCCTCAGGAGATTTGAAATGAGGGCAGGAGGCGAAAGGGAAAGGGGCGTGCCAACCTCCAGGTGGGGCCTGGAGATGAATCACCTCCACGCTACAGAAATAGGCTCCCCTGCAGAAAATGGCAGCTTTGGAAGGTGGTCTCTGTGGCACCAGGTTCCACTGACGTCACCGTCCTCCCCAGACTCTGTCCAGGCTTTTTTGGCCACTGTGTGACGCAGAGTGTTGGACTGGAGGGGCCATTGGCCTGATCCAACATGGCTTCTCTTATGTTCTTCTGTGACGCAGAGTGTTGGACTGGATGGGCCATTGGCCTGATCCAACATGGCTTCTCTTATGTTCTTCTGTGACGCAGAGTGTTGGGCTGGAGGGGCCAGTGGCCTGATCCAACATGGCTTCTCTTATGTTCTTCTGTGACGCAGAGTGTTGGGCTGGAGGGGCCAGTGGCCTGATCCAACAGCGCTTCTCTTATGTTCTTCTGTGACACAGAGTGTTGGACTGGAGGGGCCACTGGCCTGATCCAACATGGCTTCTCTTATGTTCTTCTGTGACGCAGAGTGTTGGGCTGGAGGGGCCAGTGGCCTGATCCAACAGCGCTTCTCTTATGTTCTTCTGTGACACAGAGTGTTGGACTGGAGGGGCCACTGGCCTGATCCAACATGGCTTCTCTTATGTTCTTCTGTGACACAGAGTGTTGGACTGGAGGGGCCACTGGCCTGATCCAACATGGCTTCTCTTATGTTCTTCTGTGACGCAGAGTGTTGGACTGGATGGGCCATTGGCCTGATCCAACATGGCTTCTCTTATGTTCTTCTGTGACGCAGAGTGTTGGACTGGAGGGGCCATTGGCCTGATCCAACATGGCTTCTCTTATGTTCTTCTGTGACGCAGAGTGTTGGACTGGATGGGCCATTGGCCTGATCCAACATGGCTTCTCTTATGTTCTTCTGTGACGCAGAGTGTTGGACTGGATGGGCCATTGGCCTGATCCAACATGGCTTCTCTTATGTTCTTCTGTGACGCAGAGTGTTGGACTGGATGGGCCATTGGCCTGATCCAACATGGCTTCTCTTATGTTCTTCTGTGACACAGAGTGTTGGACTGGATGGGCCACTGGCCTGATCCAACATGGCTTCTCTTATGTTCTTCTGTGACACAGAGTGTTGGACTGGATGGGCCACTGGCCTGATCCAACATGGCTTCTCTTATGTTCTTCTGTGACACAGAGTGTTGGACTGGATGGGCCACTGGCCTGATCCAACATGGCTTCTCTTATGTTGTTCTGTGACACAGAGTGTTGGACTGGAGGGGACATTGGCCTGATCCAACAGTGCTTCTCTTATGTTCTTATGTGACACAGAGTGTTGGGCTGGATGGGCCACTGGCCTGATCCAACATGGCTTCTCTTATGTTCTTCTGTGACACAGAGTGTTGGACTGGATGGGCCATTGGCCTGATCCAACATGGCTTCTCTTATGTTCTTCTGTGACACAGAGTGTTGGACTGGATGGGCTATTGGCCTGATCCAACATGGCTTCTCTTATGTTCTTCTGTGACACAGAGTGTTGGACTGGATGGGCCATTGGCCTGATCCAACATGGCTTCTCTTATGTTCTTCTGTGACACAGAGTGTTGGACTGGAGGGGCCACTGGCCTGATCCAACATGGCTTCTCTTATGTTCTTATGTGACACAGAGTGTTGGACTGGAGGGGACATTGGCCTGATCCAACAGTGCTTCTCTTATGTTCTTATGTGACACAGAGTGTTGGGCTGGATGGGCCACTGGCCTGATCCAACATGGCTTCTCTTATGTTGTTCTGTGACACAGAGTGTTGGACTGGAGGGGACATTGGCCTGATCCAACAGTGCTTCTCTTATGTTCTTCTGTGACACAGAGTGTTGGACTGGATGGGCCATTGGCCTGATCCAACATGGCTTCTCTTATGTTCTTCTGTGACACAGAGTGTTGGACTGGATGGGCCATTGGCCTGATCCAACATGGCTTCTCTTATGTTCTTCTGTGACACAGAGTGTTGGACTGGAGGGGCCACTGGCCTGATCCAACATGGCTTCTCTTATGTTCTTCTGTGACACAGAGTGTTGGACTGGATGCGCCATTGGCCTGATCCAACATGGCTTCTCTTATGTTCTTCTGTGACACAGAGTGTTGGACTGGAGGGGCCACTGGCCTGATCCAACATGGCTTCTCTTATGTTCTTCTGTGACACAGAGTGTTGGACTGGATGGGCCATTGGCCTGATCCAACATGGCTTCTCTTATGTTCTTATGTGATACAGAGTGCTGGACTGGATGGGCCACTGGCCTGATCCAACATGGCTTCTCTTATGTTCTTCTGTGACACAGAGTGTTGGACTGGATGGGCCATTGGCCTGATCCAACATGGCTTCTCTTATGTTCTTCTGTGACACAGAGTGTTGGACTGGATGGGCCATTGGCCTGATCCAACATGGCTTCTCTTATGTTCTTATGTGACACAGAGTGCTGGACTGGATGGGCCACTGGCCTGATCCAACATGGCTTCTCTTATGTTCTTCTGTGACACAGAGTGTTGGACTGGATGGGCCACTGGCCTGATCCAACATGGCTTCTCTTATGTTCTTCTGTGACACAGAGTGTTGGACTGGAGGGGCCATTGGCCTGATCCAACAGTGCTTCTCTTATGTTCTTCTGTGACACAGAGTGTTGGACTGGATGGGCCATTGGCCTGATCCAACATGGCTTCTCTTATGTTCTTCTGTGACACAGAGTGTTGGACTGGATGGGCCATTGGCCTGATCCAACATGGCTTCTCTTATGTTCTTCTGTGACACAGAGTGTTGGACTGGAGGGGCCACTGGCCTGATCCAACATGGCTTCTCTTATGTTCTTCTGTGACACAGAGTGTTGGACTGGATGGGCCATTGGCCTGATCCAACATGGCTTCTCTTATGTTCTTATGTGACACAGAGTGCTGGACTGGATGGGCCACTGGCCTGATCCAACAGGGCTTCTCTTATGTTCTTCTGTGACACAGAGTGTTGGACTGGATGGGCCATTGGCCTGATCCAACATGGCTTCTCTTATGTTCTTCTGTGACACAGAGTGTTGGACTAGATGTGCCACTGGCCTGATCCAACATGGCTTCTCTTATGTTCTTCTGTGACACAGAGTGTTGGACTGGATGGGCCACTGGCCTGATCCAACATGGCTTCTCTTATGTTCTTCTGTGACACAGAGTGTTGGACTGGAGGGGCCACTGGCCTGATCCAACATGGCTTCTCTTATGTTCTTCTGTGACACAGAGTGTTGGACTGGATGGGCCATTGGCCTGATCCAACATGGCTTCTCTTATGTTCTTCTGTGACACAGAGTGTTGGACTGGATGGGCCACTGGCCTGATCCAACATGGCTTCTCTTATGTTCTTATGTGACACAGAGTGTTGGACTGGAGGGGCCACTGGCCTGATCCAACATGGCTTCTCTTATGTTCTTCTGTGACACAGAGTGTTGGACTGGATGGGCCATTGGCCTGATCCAACATGGCTTCTCTTATGTTCTTCTGTGACACAGAGTGTTGGACTGGATGGGCCACTGGCCTGATCCAACATGGCTTCTCTTATGTTCTTCTGTGCCACAGAGTGTTGGACTGGATGGGCCACTGGCCTGATCCAACATGGCTTCTCTTATGTTCTTATGTGACACAGAGTGTTGGACTGGAGGGGCCACTGGCCTGATCCAACATGGCTTCTCTTATGTTCTTCTGTGACACAGAGTGTTGGACTGGATGGGCCACTGGCCTGATCCAACAGGGCTTCTCTTATGTTCTTATGTGACACAGAGTGTTGGACTGGAGGGGCCATTGGCCTGATCCAACAGGGCTTCTCTTATGTTCTTATGTGACACAGAGTGTTGGACTGGAGGGGCCACTGGCCTGATCCAACAGGGCTTCTCTTATGTTCTTCTGTGACACAGAGTGTTGGACTGGAGGGGCCACTGGCTTGATCCAACATGGCTTCTCTTATGTTCTTCTGTGACACAGAGTGTTGGACTGGATGGGCCATTGGCCTGATCCAACATGGCTTCTCTTAGGTTCTTCTGTGACACAGAGTATTGGACTGGAGGGGCCACTGGCCTGATCCAACAGGGCTTCTCTTATGTTCTTCTGTGACACAGAGTGTTGGACAGGATGGGACACTGGCCTGATCCAACAGGGCTTCTCTTATGTTCTTCTGTGACACAGAGTGTTGGACTGGATGGGCCATTGGCCTGATCCAACATGGCTTCTCTTAGGTTCTTCTGTGACACAGAGTGTTGGACTGGATGGGCAACTGGCCTGATCCAACATGGCTGCTCTTATGTTCTTCTGTGACACAGAGTGTTGGACTGGAGGGGCCACTGGCCTGATCCAACAGGGCTTCTCTGATGTTCTTCTGTGACACAGAGCGTTGGACTGGATGGGCAACTGGCCTGATCCAACATGGCTCCTCTTATGTTCTTCTGTGACACAGAGTGTTGGACTGGATGGGCAACTGGCCTGATCCAACATGGCTGCTCTTATGTTCTTCTGTGACACAGAGTGTTGGACTGGAGGGGCCATTGGGCTAATCCAACATGGCTTCTCTTATGTTCTTCTGTGACGCAGAGTGTTGGACTGGATGGGCCACTGGCCTGATCCAACATGGCTTCTCTTATGTTCTTCTGTGACACAGTGTCAGAACTTGTATCTTTGCTGCTGGTCCTCTATAATGTGACCAATGCTGTGTGGTAGTTTTATTGTGGCTTGGAGCTGTATTGTTACTGAACCAAACTGACTCCATGTTGTAACCTCTGCTTAACCCAGAGTGCCTGAATAGTAATTAACCTTGCCCCACTGGTATCCAAAATATTTGGGGCTGTAGAATGAATTATGTCTTGTCTCTGCACATTCTCACACTGGGACCCTTTGAAGCCGAACAGCATGGCCTTCGGAGTAGGGAGGCATCCTCTCTACTGATAGTGATGGTGAGAAGACAGCTGCGCCCTACAATGTGAATTGTGGCTTTGTGAGATGTTTGCTTTACGTGTATAAAATCAAGCTGATGCTGGCTCTCGCCATTACTGTTATCTTGCCTTTTCCAGCGCCTAGTTCTCTTCAATAAAATCCTAGCTTTGTAACTAAGTATGGGATCCGTTTGAAGTTCTTGAGTTCTGACATTATAACAGTAATCCCATTGTTCGTGGCTTATCTGTACTGGAGGCTTGGCTCGATGGCGGCAAAAGTACCAGACGACGGAGAGCCCACCACCCCATCGGAGGACCCGCCGCTCGACCCAAACGTGACGGGGGTCCGACGCAAAATTAAGGTTCCGGCGCCCTTCTCGGTCGACGCCGCCTTCCCGGCCCCGCGAACCTGGAGCCCGCGGAAGTCCACGGCAGCAATCGACGCCGCGGAGCAGCGGTATCGAAGCATGTTGGGCGAAGGAGGGGCAGGAGACGACGACGAGGGCCAGGCGGAGGGCACGGAGCCCCGAGGGGGGGAAGACCCGATCCGGACCCTCCGCAACGAATTATTCGATTGGGTGCGGGAAATCCACGGCGATGTGCACCGTTCCCGCGTGACGATGGCCGAGGAGATGCAGCAGAACCTGGGCGCTATCCACGACCAGCTCCGCACTTTGCAAACCGCGGTCCTGGGGATACCGTATGGAGTGTTGCCACTGGGGCAACCGCCTGTCGCCCCGCCGGCCCCCGCCCCGCAGGCTCCAGCTGCCCCGGCGCCGCCGGCCCCAGCGGCCCCGGCACCTCCGGCTCCGCCGGCTCCGGCCGCCCCGGCACCGCCGGCGCCGCCCGCACCAGGGGCCCCGGCCGCCCCGGCGCCGCCTGCCCTACCCGATCCCGTTGATAAAGGACTTATTAAACACCGTAGCAAAGGGGAAAGTATTTACCAAACTCGACCTCCGAGACGCATACTTCCGCGTCCGCATCAAAGAGGGGGACGAGTGGAAGACAGCCTTCAACACCCCACTGGGACAATTTGAGTACCTTGTCATGCCGTTTGGGCTACAGGGAGCCCCGGGTGTTTTTATGAACTTTATTAATGAAGTGCTGCGGGACTTCCTGTTCAAGGGGGTGGTGGTGTACCTTGATGACATCATTATCTATTCACAAGATCTAAAGTCTCATGTGCCTTTGGTCAGAAAAGTGTTAAGCACCCTTTGTAAACACAAACTGTATGCCAAATTGTCAAAATGTGAATTCCACAAGACCGAACTGGATTACTTGGGCTTCCGGGTGTCGGGGGAGGGATTGTCCATGGACCCCGCAAAGGTCCAAGCGGTGTTAGACTGGGAACCCCCTCGAACCCGCAAGCAGTTACAAAGTTTTATCGGGTTCGCTAATTTTTACCGCGACTTCATAAAGGGATTCGCCACGGTCATGCTCCCCCTTACAGAACTCCTCAAAACTAAAGGGAAGGGTGACGAGGCTAAAAAACCCGGCGCACGCCTAACGTGGACGCCTGACTGTCAAAAAGCTTTCACTGAGCTAAAACGCCTCTTCACCTCCGAACCCGTGCTGGCTCATCCTGACGAACTTAAGCCCTTTGTGGTCCAATGCGACGCCTCCGACGCCGCTGTAGGAGCCATATTAATGCAGAGGGGAGAAAATGGGGTGCTCCGACCCTGTGCCTATATTTCCAGGAAATTTTCCAATGAACAAAGAAACTGGTCGGTCTGGGACAAAGAGGCATTTGCAGTCATGTTTGCCTTAAAAACCTGGCGCTCCTGGCTTGAAGGAGCGAGAGTCCCCTTCGAAATCTGGACCGATCACAAAAACCTGGAAGCCCTCACTGGGCGTCGCAAAATGACTGCAAAACAGATCCGGTGGGCAGGCTTCTTTGCTAAGTTTGATTTCGTGTTGAAACACATCCCGGGCTCAAAGAACTTTTTAGCGGACGCCCTTTCCCGCCTGCCCCAACACGACAGTCTCAGGGAGGAGGTGGTGGACTCACTAATTTCCCCCTCAGCCATCGCGGGGGGGGTCACCACCCGCTCCGGTAAACAGACCAACCCACCGGACTTAGAGTTACTTTCTCGGTTCCTCTCAGAGTACCAACAAGAAACTGACCGCCCCCCCAACTTGGTCAAGGCCGAGAACGGGCTCTGGTTACAT
Organism: Heteronotia binoei; assembly: GCF_032191835.1. Taxonomy (NCBI): domain Eukaryota; kingdom Metazoa; phylum Chordata; class Lepidosauria; order Squamata; family Gekkonidae; genus Heteronotia; species Heteronotia binoei. Next base: position 55,337,591 of record NC_083239.1, on the reverse strand, counting down.
AATGAAAAAATCTATGTGCCCGATCCCCTCAGGAAGGAGGTTTTGGACCGCTGCCACTCAAGTCGCTTGGCCGGCCACTTTGGCTATGTCAAAACACTCAACTTGCTCACCCGCCAATTTTGGTGGCCGAAAATGAAAAAAGATGTTTCAGAATTTGTACTCTCATGTCCCACTTGCCTCATGGCAAAACGAAGGGGGGGCAAACCTCCGGGCCACCTAGTTCCCCTCCCTACAGCCACCCGACCTTGGTCGGTAGTCTCCATGGACTTCATTGTAGAGCTCCCGCCCTCACAGGGCAAGACAGTCATCTTGGTCGTAGTCGACACCTTTTCAAAGCAGGCTCACTTCATTCCTTGCAAACAGTTACCTACAGCCAAAAAACTTGCCCAGCTCTTTTTTACTCACATTGTACGCCTACACTCATTCCCAGACAAGGTCATTAGTGACCGCGGAACGCAGTTCGTTGCCAACTTCTGGCGGGAGTTCTGCAAACTAGCTGGCATTGAGCAAGGACTGAGTTCTGCCTACCACCCCCAGTCGGACGGACAGACGGAGAGGGTTAATGGCCTTCTAGAACAATACCTCCGCTGTTTCATTAATTTCCAACAGTCCAACTGGGTAGATCTCCTCCCCTTTGCAGAATACGGCTACAACAATAGCCTTCATAGCTCAACCAAAACCTCCCCTTTTCAAATCATCAATGGCTACGAGGGCAAGCCGTTCCCTACGCTCGCCCTCCCAGCCAGCCCATCCCAGCCAACATCATGCCAACAATGGTGGGAGGGACTTCGTGAAGGCTGGAAGGGAATTCAGGAAAACCTGGAGGAAGCGAAAAAAGCCTACAAAAAACAGTTTGACAAAAAACACTCTCCGGAGTGGGATCTGAAGGTGGGGGATACAGTTTTCCTGTCGACAAAGAACCTTCCCCTTCCCCAGTCCTGCCGCAAACTTGCACTGAAGTTCCTAGGACCTTTCAAAATCAAAAGGGTGATAAATAAAGTAACGGTAGAACTCGAACTACCCAAATCACTAAGTAAGATCCATCCTGTTTTTCATTGCAGCTTGCTTCGGAAAGACCCTGGTGCTACGTCCTTCCATCCCAGGGCCCCACCGCCCCCTCCGACGACAGTGAGGGGTCAGAGTCACCATGAAGTCCAGGAGATCCTGGACTCCAGAGTCAAACGGGGGAAACTGTATTATTTGATCAGGTGGAAACACTTCCCCCCGAGCTGTGACGAGTGGGTCGAGTCTCAGAATGTAGTGGCACCGCAACTGCTGAAAAAGTTTCACCTACTGTACCCGCACAAGCCCAAGGCCGGCCCCGCGGCAGGGGGCGCTTAGGGGGGGCAGTATGTCAGAACTTGTATCTTTGCTGCTGGTCCTCTATAATGTGACCAATGCTGTATGGTAGTTTTATTGTGGCTTGGAGCTGTATTGTTACTGAACCAAACTGACTCCATGTTGTAACCTCTGCTTAACCCAGAGTGCCTGAATAGTAATTAACCTTGCCCCACTGGTATCCAAAATATTTGGGGCTGTAGAATGAATTATGTCTTGTCTCTGCACATTCTCACACTGGGACCCTTTGAAGCCGAACAGCATGGCCTTCGGAGTAGGGAGGCATCCTCTCTACTGATAGTGATGGTGAGAAGACAGCTGCGCCCTACAATGTGAATTGTGGCTTTGTGAGATGTTTGCTTTACGTGTATAAAATCAAGCTGATGCTGGCTCTCGCCATTACTGTTATCTTGCCTTTTCCAGCGCCTAGTTCTCTTCAATAAAATCCTAGCTTTGTAACTAAGTATGGGATCCGTTTGAAGTTCTTGAGTTCTGACACACAGAGTGTTGGACTGGATGGGCCACTGGCCTGATCCAACATGGCTTCTCTTATGTTCTTCTGTGACACAGAGTGTTGGACTGGAGGGGCCATTGGCCTGATCCAACAGGGCTTCTCTTATGTTCTTCTGTGACACAGAGTGTTGGACTGGAGGGGCCATTGGCCTGATCCAGCAGGGCTTCTCTTATGTTCTTCTGTGACACAGAGTGTTGGACTGGAGGAGCCATTGGCCTGATCCAACATGGCTTCTCTTAGGTTCTTATGTGACACAGAGTGTTGGACTGGAGGGGCCATTGGCCTGATCCAACATGGCTTCTCTTATGTTCTTCTGTGACACAGAGTGTTGGACTGGAGGGGCCAGTGGCCTGATCCAACAGGGCTTCTCTTATGTTCTTCTGTGACACAGAGTGTTGGACTGGAGGAGCCATTGGCCTGATCCAACATGGCTTCTCTTAGGTTCTTATGTGACACAGAGTGTTGGACTGGATGGGCCATTGGCCTGATCCAACATGGCTTCTCTTATGTTCTTCTGTGACACATAGTGTTGGACTGGATGGGCTATTGGCCTGATCCAACATGGCTTCTCTTATGTTCTTCTGTGACACAGAGTGTTGGACTGGAGGGGCCATTGGCCTGACCCAGCATGGCTTCTCTTATGTTCTTCTGTGACACAGAGTGTTGGACTGGAGGGGCCACTGGCCTGAACCAACATGGCTTCTCTTATGTTCTTCTGTGACACAGAGTGTTGGACTGGAGGGGCCATTGGCCTGATCCAACATGGCTTCTCTTATGTTCTTCTGTGACACAGAGTGTTGGACTGGATGGGCCATTGGCCTGACCCAGCGTGGCTTCTCTTATGTTCTTATGTGACACAGTGTTGAATTTGATGAACCATTGGCCTGATCCAACAAGGCTTCTCTTATGTTCTTCTGTGACACAGAGTGTTGGACTGGAGGGGCCACTGGCCTGATCCAACATGGCTTCTCTTATGTTCTTCTGTGACACAGAATGTTGGACTGGATGGGCCACTGGCCTGATCCAACATGGCTTCTCTTATGTTCTTATGTGACACAGAGTGTTGGACAGGATGGGCCGTTGGCCTGATCCAACATGGTTTCTCTCATGTTATTCTGTGGCACAGAATGTTGGACTGGAGGGACCTTTGGCCTGATCCAACATGGCTTCTCTTATGTTCTTCTGTGACACAGAGTGTTGGACAGGATGGGCCACTGGCCTGATCCAACATGGCTTCTCTTATGTTCTTCTGTGACACAGAGTGTTGGACAGGATGGGCCATTGGCCTGATCCAACATGGCTTCTCTTATGTTCTTCTGTGACACAGAGGTTGAACTGGAGGGGCCATTGGCCCGATCCAACATGGCTTTTATGGTTTCATGTGACACAGAATGTTGAATTGAAGGGGCCTTTGGCCTGATCCAACATGGCTTCTCTTACGCTCTTATGTTCCTAAATCTCCCGGAATCTCCCAACTGGGAGTTGGCAACTGTGAGGCCCCTTCTCTGCAACGTGGTTTGAAGTGACTGACTTGCAGGAGGACAGAAGCCAAGATAAAAGTCAAGACCACAGAGCAAGAACAAGGAAGGAAACGGATCCAGCCCCCTACTTTCAAAATGTAGTCTGAAGGGAGAGATTGTGAGGGGTGCGTTGCTCCAAACATGAAGGTGGACACTGAGAATTTCCTCAGATATGTGAGCACAAAGCCAGCAAAGAAGAGGGCCTCTGGGCGAAGAAGGGGTGGAATTATGAGAGGAAGATGGGGAAGACTGAACAAGCATGGTTTTATTACAGAATGTGTGATGTGGCAGACTGCCTTGAGATCTGCCAAGTGGAAAAGCAGCTCATATACAAATAAATAGACTTCTTCAGGAAACTTATACCTTGGATAAAACTTTGTTGGTCTTAAAGGTGCCTGGCTGGACTCCAACTTTGTTCCATGTTTAGAGTTAATATAATATACTAATCCAGGAGGACCTTAGAGACCAACACATTTTTGAGGTAGAAGTTTTTCAGAGTCAAAGGTTCTTTCATCAGATACTTTGACTCTCAAAAGCGTATAACCCAAAACCCAGTTAGTCTCACTGCTTCCAGAGTGACATCTAGCTCAGGGGTGTCAAGCATGCGGCCCTGAGGCCAAATCAGGCCCCTGGAGGGCTCCTATCAGGCCTCCGAGCAACTGGCTCTTGTCTGCTTCCTTCTCCCTCTCTCTTGCTTCTACATAACAGCCTGCTTTGCCAGGCTTGTGCAGTTGCACAGGAGCTACTGAGCAAAACCTCAATTTTCTCCATTGGCTGAGGCTCCTCCTCCTCCTGGTCCCATGGGGAGGGAAAGAAAGAACCAGAGCTTCCCTTGCCCGGTTCTTTGGATTTCATGGGAGAGATACAAAGAAAGCACCTTTAAGACCAACAAGTGCTAATGTTTTAAACATGTTTTAAGTTAAACAAAATATCTTTAGTCATGTTTGTGTCCTTTAAAAAGTTTCTATCTCTGCTACCTAATCTTAAATAAGTACACACATGGCTCGGCCCAACCTGACATGGCCTGGCCTGACAAGGTCTCATTTATGTCAGAGCGGGCCCTCATAACAAATGACTTCGACACCCCTGAACTAGCTGTTCTTTTGCAGACCAGCCTGGCTCCCCTGTGGCGCAGAGCGGTAAAGCAGCAGTGCTGCAGTACTGTGATCTGAACTTTCTGCTCACAACCTGAGTTCTATTCCGGTGGAAGCTGGTTCAGGTAGCCGGTCGAGGTTGGCTCAGCCTTCCATCCTTCCGAGGTCGGTCAAATGAGTCCCCAGTTTGCTGGGGGGAAAGTGTAGAGGACTGGGGAAGGCAATGGCAAACTACCCCGTAAGAAGTCTGCCATGAAAACGTTGTGAAAGCAGCATCACCCCAGAGTGGGAAACGACTGGTGCTTGCACAGGGGACCTTTCCTTTTTTCCTGGCTCCTCTGTGCAGCTTTCTTCTCTGTGCTGGGGGAACATGGGGGTGTCTGTCGCCTTCTGGGAAAGGACAGCCTCACAAGCCCTCCCTCTTCCTTCAGGTGGTCCCTGGGCGGCCAGGAAGCCCTGGGGCCACCCCAAATCTCCACTCCACATCTTCAGCCCCTGTTGGCGAGCCTTTTGGGGTTTTTGCTTGCTGAAGTCGATGGGTGGGGTTGCCGACTGAGCACCGCCTTCGCTGACACTCCATTAGGCAGGGGTGCTTCACCACACATCCAAAGTCATTCTTTTCCAGCCCGGGCCTGTTCTGCCTCCTTCCAGGTCAGAAGAAAAACAGATAAGGAGGACCCACAGCATGGATAAACAACGGAAAGCGACACTGCACCAAACACCCTGAAGAATGCTTATTGCAACACTTGCAAAAAAAAAACCCTTTTACAGTAACACACACACAAAAAGTGACTGAAGAAGAAGAATGACTGTTCACACTTGAACACGATGCAAGTTTGGACAGGAATCTAGATGTAGTCATGTTTGGGGGGATTTGTCTCCGAACGGAGGACATGTCAGAATATGCTTGGGAGAAGGTTCTCTGCTGTCTTTGACTTCTGTCTCTGTACGAGAAGAAGGTGATATTGGATTTCTATCCCGCCCTCCACTCCGAAGCGTCTCAGAGAGGCTCACAATCTCCTTTCCCTTCCTCCCCCACAACAGACACCCTGTGAGGTAGAAGAAGATATTGGATTTATATCCCACCCTCCACTCCGAAGAGTCTCAGAGCGGCTCACAATCTCCTTTACCTTCCTCCCCCACAACAGACACCCTATGAGGTAGATGAAGATATTGGATTTATATCCCGCCCTCCACTCTGAAGAGTCTCAGAGCGGCTCACAATCTCCTTTCCCTTCCTCCCCCTCAACAGACACCCCGTGAGGTAGATGAAGATATTGGATTTATATCTCGCCCTCCACTCCGAAGAGTCTCAGAGCGGCTCACAATCTCCTTTACCTCCCCCCCCCCCACAACAGACACCCTATGAGGTAGATGAAGATATTGGATTTATATCCCGCCCTCCACTCCGAAGAGTCTCAGAGCGGCTCACAATCTCCTTTACCTCCCCCCCCCCCCCACAACAGACACCCTGTGTGGTGGATGGGGCTGAGGGGTCTCACAGCATTTCCCTTTCAAGGACAACCTCTGCCAGAGCTCTGGCTGACCCAAGGCCATGCTAGCCGGTGCAAGTGGAGGAGTGGGGAATCAAACCCAGTTCTCCCAGATAAGAGTCCGTGCACTTAACCACTACACCAAACTGGCTCTCCAGTTCTCTACGAGACGGTGACGTAGCCTGTAGAAGACAGTGATTGTGTCAGAGCCAGTGGTATTTTTTGTATTTGGTATCTGCACACTGAAGAAGGATCCCGTCAAAAAGGGCTAAGTCCAGGTTCCTGTCCGAACTCGTACAGCATCGGGATGTGAATTGTCTTTCTTCAGTGATTGTATCTATTTCCTCTTGTGTATTCTTTTGCAAGCATGGTAATAATCATTTCTTATGTAGACACAGTGCCTGCCTGGGCCACGGCCCTTTTCCCTATCTTTTCAGTTGCCTTTAACAGGCATTGCTCAGATGACGTTTTCCTCCACTGCTCTGTCTCCCTGCCAGAAAATGCTTCACTGGCCAGATTGCTGAGCGCGCCGGTTCCTTCCTGTTAGAGAGCATTGAGCAGGAGCAGAAAAAGAGGTGGGGAGTCCAGCTCACCTGCCTCAGGTAGGAGTCAGACACGGTGTACTGGAGTACCAGGTGCCAGAAGCCAGGCAAGGCAGGGTCAGTGGCTGAGCATCTATTGTACAAGTCGCATCTACACCTGATGGCTTCCCTTGGCTGGTTTTTATAGCCTTGTTTAAGGTTCACAAGAGTCCCGTGGTGCAGAGTGTTAAAGCCGCAGTCCTGCAGTCCTAAGCTCTGCTCACAACCTGAGTTCGATCCCTAGCGGAAGCTGGGTTTTCAGGTAGGTGGCTCAAGGTTGACTCAGCCTTCCATCCTTCCGAGGTCAGTAAAATGAGTCCCCAGCTTTCTGGGGGGGGGGGGGGGGCGGGAAGTGTAGATGACTGGGGAAGGCAATGGCAACCCACCCCGTAAAAAGTCTGCCGTGAAAACGTCATGAAAGCAATGTCACCCCAAAGTCGGAAACGACTGGTGCTTGCACAGGGGACCTTTCCTTTCCTTTTCCTTAAGGTTCACGCTTCCAGCCAGCTGCTTGGGAGTAATCTTGCAACTACTGATCTCTGCTATTAGCAAGCAGCTGAGCCAGGAGGCGTGCACTTTCTTGTCTCTCCTGCAGCTCTGTTCTCAGCCTCCATCTGTGGCGCTCTAAGGGTGTGGGAGATACTGGAGGGTTTGGAAACCCTGAGAAGGAGACCAAGAGCCTGGGTCTCGCAGCCCTAATGAGGAATGCTACAGCAGACCCCCCCTGGGCTCGGTGGTTCAGTTAAATCCATTGATGGCCCCTGAGGCAACCCTCTAGTCCAGCATCTCGTTTCCAGCGTTGGCATGGGCAGAGGCCTGTGGGAAGCTCAGCGCTGCCTCCTAGGTTGGGGAGGCTATCTGCTATGACGTGGCAAAACTGACTTGGGGCAGTGCTCTGTATTCTTAGTTCAAGCATTCTCCGTTTTCCTCCTCAAATATTCTAATGTCTTTTAAATGCAACGCATGTCGCTATAAATCCTGGCTAGAATTGTGTTAATCGCAGATCGTAGCATTTCCATCTGTTTTTCTCCGGAGATTTTATTTCATCCTTTACTTGTTTGGTTCCTGCATTTTGCAGTTAGTGTTACTGACAAGCCTTGCGGACTGTCTCATTTTTGTTGTTGATACTGATATTAATACAGCTTCTCTGAGATCTGTTTGATTTCCCTTATAGGTATGTTTTCTGCTTTCTTCTGAATGCGTTAATCAGGGGGATGCTGCTGAATGCTGGGAGACACTGCGGCTTTAAACACATGGGTAGGTGTAAGATTTTTTAGGAGTGTTTTTCAAAAAAAGACAGCTATCCCCTTCTGCTTTGGGTGCTGCTGGCATGTCCTTGGCTCCTGGCAGGGTTTGGCCCAGCTAGGAGACGGATGCCCAGTCCATCTTTGGACTGGGCAGGCCTTTCTGAGGGTTCCCCCTCCTCCTCCTCCCCACCTTCCTTGTCCATTGAATAGGAGGTGCAGCTGCAGAACAAATCCCTGGATGAGGAGAGCGGGCAGCCAGCCAGCCACCAGGGGCTTTGCCACGCCCCCAGCAGCCCTCATTAACCCCTGGAGAAGCCCACGCCACCCTTTCTCCACTTCTTATGTAATTTTGGGAGGCGGGTGGCTTGTTGGCCTTTTGACGGGGGGGTGGGGGTGGTCCAGGAGAGCCCTAGGGGAGCGAGGCCTGCTTGAGCTGGCTGGATCTCTAGCCAGCGCAAACAGGCCTCTCTCTCCCAGGGCTCTCCTTTCTTGCGTCGGTTGCTTTTGGCTGGTGAGGGGGCGGCATATGCCAATGAGTTATGCTAATGAACTCCACCACCAATTTTTCTACAAAGCGACCCCTGTGACTGGGCAAACCCAGCTCTGAAACTTGGCTTCTGGGAGCCGCGGGACCAAGAGGAAATGGGGTCAGCGCAAGAATGAAAGGCACCTCCTCTTGCCTTGTTTGGATCCGACGTCAGCATCTCCATTCGGACTTCCCAGAAGACTTGAGGAAAGTGGAATGCTACGCTGAGGACTCAAAAGACTCCCCAAGGAGGTTAGTCCGATGACGTCCCCCTGCAGGGCCTTGAGCCTGTGCATATGACCCAGCCATTCCTGGAATCCCCCGCACCCCGTGTCGCCCATTACTCACCACTGCCCTTTTGGCAGTGTTGGGATCCTGGGCCCTGATTGGAGTCCAAGGACTCGGAAGACTTTGTCCCTGTACGACCTTGGCGATCCAGCAGACATCCCAGCAGCCGGGCAGGAAGGGGATCAAGAGGATTTGAGCAAAAAGAGCAAAACTATGTAAACAGCAGCAGAGAAGAATTCCCCTCTGCCCCAAAAGCACAGAACTGCCTGGGGGTCTTCCGGTGGGGTGGCCAAACTCGGGGGACAGGGCCGGCTGCTCGCAAGCTCCCGTCTTGCCCAGGCCCAGGTGCTCAGGTTTTGAAGGCTGGGGGCAGAGGGGCTGGCAGAAGCGATCTGTGGGATGCCCCCCTCCCAGCCCGTTTCATTCTCTTTAGGCCTCGCCTCTGGCCTCTTCCTGTTTATTCCCAGGAAGGCTCTCAAACTGGCGGCTGCCCTCGCCTCTTGGTTCCACTCCGTGAGACATCGCTGACCCTCACCTCTGTATCCGGCATTCCTGGAAGGGGGAGTCATCAGGAGAGCCCCAGGACCCTTCGCCCAAGACCCAAATCGATCTCAAGCTGGAAGGGCATTTTGGCAAGCGCTCAGCATGGCGAGGAGGCCGCCTCTAGGTTTCCCTGGGTGGAAAAAGCCAGTGTTTTGGAGGGGGCGGGGTGGAATAGCAGTGGTCTGTGTTCTCTTTCATGCTGAAAGGCAATAGCTTTGGGGAGGGATAACTTGTACATACCAGTTTCTGATTTGTTTTGGTTTTGTCTAGCAATAGAACGCCAGGAAGCTCTGCTGGTTTATAAGATCGTGATTTTGTATCCGGTGTTCGTGCATCGGGATTAGCTGCTCCCTTGATTTACAGTCCCTGACGTGGGTTTAAAAATCTACATTTCTCCCAAAAGCACATAATCTTATGGCCCTTTTCCTCTGCTTCAGAGGCTCCGATTGCGGGGACAGGAGAGTTGGCAAAGAGGGTTAGCTGATCTGCATGAAACGTAAGTGCTGGGTTTAAGGCTTGGAAGCTTCGGGGTCGGAAACCATTTAAGAGCATCGGGGTGCTTTGCCGGGTCACAGAAGTGGTCCGTCTAGTCCAGTTTCACGCAGCGGCCGCTGGGAGCCAAAACCTCCCCTTGCTGTTGCCTCCCAGTGTTGCCACTCTGAGGTTTCTGGCCCCTGCGTCTGGAGCAGGGTGGCCGAAGTATGGCTCTTTCACACATATTATGTGGCTCTTGAAGCCTCCACTACCCCATAGGTCAGCTTGGAGAAGGCATTTGTCCCTTTAAATCACTTCTCCACACCATGCCCACTGACAGCTCAGAGGATGCATTTAAAGTTGCTTTCTTTTCACCTCTCCCTTCCCCCTCCCTCCCTCATCTATTTGCCTTCCTTCCTTGCAGCTCTCAAACATCTGACATTCATGTCTTGTGGCTCTCAAACATCTGACATTTATTCTATGTGGCTCTTACGTTAAGCAAGTAAGTCCAGAAAAGGGCGACTAGAATAGTTGTGGAACACTTTTCCTATGAAGAAAGGTTAAAACGCTTGGGGCTCTTTAGCCTGGAGAAACGTTGACTGCGGTCCAGGCAAATAAGTGTGAAAAACCTCAGCTTGGGACCCTGGAGAGCCGCTGCCAGTCTTTTGAAGAAGTTGGCAGCAACTTGTGAGTAGAGAAGCCAATCCCTCACTTCGGAGAGGCCAGAAACAGGGATGGGGAGGGGAGGGAAATATCTGCTGGCACTTCGTTATTCCCTAGGTTGGGATCAATTCTCATAGGATATAACGGGGAATTGATCTGGAGGTATCGGGGGCTTTGGGGGGGGCTGTTTTTTGAGACAGAGGCACCAAATTTTCCGTATAGCATCTAGTGCCTCTCCCCAAAGTACCCCCCAAGTTTCAAAACAATTGGACCAGGGGGTCCAATTCTATGAGCCCCCAAAGAAGGTGTCCCTATCCTTCATTATTTCCTATGGAAGGAAGGCATTTCAAAAGGTGTGCGGTCCCTTTCATTGGGATGGCCAGAACTCCATTGGGAGTTCAATGATGCTGGTCGCACCCTTGCTCCTGGCTCCGCCCCCAATGCCTCCTGGCTCCGCCCCAAAGTCCCCAGTCGTGCTGTGATTGTCCTGTTTCCAGGTTTTCGCCTCTGGAAGGAACAGTGCTTTTCTTGACCTGCAGAGTCTCTCCCCCTCCCCCTCCCGGCATCATTTCCTAGCCTTTAACCCTTTGCAGGGGCCATTTTTCCAGCTCCCCCCCCCCCCCCCCCCCGCTCATGCTCGTGGCAGGCAGTGGCAAAACACCTTTTGCCTGCAGGGTCTCCAAAAGTCAGCCCTGACATGATGGTGGAGCAACAGTGACAACTACGGCTGAGACAAAGGCTCTGTGAAGCTTTAGAACAGATAAACGGCATTGCATCATGATGGCAGCATACCTCTGCGATGCTCTACTGACACTTGTCTATTCCCAGTTTTCACAGAACCTTTGTGATGCGTGAGTGAGGCAAAGGGCAAGCAGAATGGACGCCATTGTAGGCATCAACCTGGGAGCCAGCATGGAGCCACTGCTGAGCACATGCTGGAAGTGAAAAGTCACAAAAAAGGCAGGAGAGTGCGCAGAAACTAGGCTTGCCAATCCCCGGGTCCCAGCGGGGGTTCTTCTGCTTTCCCAGGCTCCTTCCCGCCCCCAGTCAGCTGGCTGGTGAGGGGAAGTCCCGCCCCCAGAGGGCCATGTGTCTTCCACCTCCGGAGGCTTCAGTCTCCGATTGAAAGCCTTCCTTTTGGGATGGTGTGTCTGTGTTACTTTGAAGAAGTTGGCAGCAACTCATGAGTAGAGAGGCCAATCCCTCCCTTCAGAGTTGCCAGAAACGGGGGGGGGGGCAGTTGGGGGAAGGGAAACATCTGCTGAGCACTTCATTATTCCCTATGTGGAGATCGATTCTCATAGGGTATACGGGGGAATTGATGTGGAGGTTTCAGGGGCTCTGGGGGGGGGCTGTTTTTTGAGATAGAGGCATCAAATTTTCAGTATAGTATCTAGTGCCTCTCCCCAAAGTACCCCCCCCCCAAGTTTCAAAACGATTGGACCAGGGGGTCCAATTCTGTGAGCCCCAAAAGAAGGTGCCCATATCCATTATTTCCTATGGAAGGAAGGCATTTAAAAAGATGTGCTGTCCCTTTGATGGCCAGAACTCCCTTGGAGTTCAATTATGCTTGCCACACCCTTGCTCCTGGCGCCGCCCCCAATGTCTCCTGGCTCCACCCCCAAAGTCCCCAGATATTTATTGAACTGGACTTGGCAACCCTAGCAGAAACGTCGCTGCGTGGGAGCTCCGTTGTCAGAGCGCACAGCTCCTCCACCTGCCTCAGCCCCCCCCCCCCGCTGAGGCCTGGCTTTGGTTGCCCAGCCATCTCGAGGCTAGATTGGGGGCCAGTGTGGTAGCCGTGGGTGGTGTGGTGCCCACTGACACCTTTTCTGGCGCCCGCAAGGTGATTTTAGGAAGTCTGATGGACTGTCGGAGATTTGGTCAGCTGTGGGGATGTTTTTTTAAGAAAAATGTTGCTTGGGCAGCAGCTGCCGCCACACCACAAGGATCTGCACTGTGCGACTGGGAGTGAAGGTGCGGCGGCCATTTTGTGGCTGGCTCCGCCTCCTGTGGCAGCCATTTTGTTGCTGCGTGCCGTGTCAAAATTCAAGATCTACCACAGGCTGGGGACCCCTGGGCTAGATGGATGGCACCTGAGAAAGGGCTTTCTCTGTTATGGCCCCAAAACTTTGGCACCCCCTCTCTGGAGAGGTTTGTCTGTCTCCCTCTATTGCTGTCTTTCACCTCGGGCTGCCAAGTCCACTTCCAGAAATATCTGGGGACTTTGGGGGTGGAGCAAGGAGACTTTGGGGGTGGAGCCAGAAGATGTTAGGGGTGGAGCCGAGATCAAGGCTGTGACAAGCATAATTGAACTCCAAAGGGAGTTCTGGCCATCACATTTAAAGGGACTGCACACCTTTTCAATCCCTTCCTTCCATAGGAAATAATGGATAGGGGCACCTTCTTTTGGGGCTCGTAGAATTGGACCCCCTGGTCCAATCTTGTTGAAACTTGGGGAGTGTTTTGGGGAGAGGCACAAGATGCTATACTGAAAATGTGGTGCCTCTACCTCAGCCCGCCCCCTCAGAGCCCCAGATACCCGCAGATCAATTCTCCATTATTTTCTATGGGAATAAATCTCCATAGGGAATAACAGAGTTCCCAGCAGACATTTCCCTCCCCTCCCCCCGCTTTCTGACTACCCTGAAGCGGGGGGAGGGCCTCCAAACCGGGGGATCCCCTGCCCTCACCTGGGGATTGGCAACCCTACTTTCACCAGCATGTGCAGAATGTTCTTTTTTTGGCGTAATCTGGCATACCCCAAGTAGCAATTAACGGTCCTCCTTCCCGTGTTGTTTCTTAAGGTGTTTTTAAATGGAATGGCATAGTTCTAGGCTAGCTATATTTTCAGTGAGTTAAATGTTGGAACGTTCCTTACGCTTGCTGCCTTGTGGCCCCCAATGGGGAGGAAAGGGGTCATAAAACTGTTTTAAATAAACAGAGGTGGAGAAGCCTCGTCCTGTGGGGGGCAGCCGAGGAGAAGCGCACGTCCACGTAGCCCGTGTGATTCGTCGCTAACGCCCAGGAGTTTCCGAGTCGTTATAACAATAATAACAATATTTTATTTTCCCAATACTGTATGTACAGGCTGTCTGCCCTGGCAGGTTGCCAGCAAGGTGCTGTGCCCTCTACTCTCACTGTCGAGCGCCAGGGGGCTGGTGGGAAGTTCAGTGGTTAAAAGTCACTATCTTCATTTGGAGCTCCTCCTCCCGCGTCCCCTCCGCAACCTGGGAGGGGGGCAGAGGCAGGGCCAGGGGCTGCCGGCAGAAGTAGCTCTTCTTGGAGGAGAGAGGGGTGTCGAGGGTGAGCGAGGCGTTGGCCATCTCCTGGGGCTTGGAGCTGGTGAGGAAGCGCACCATGGTGGACAAGGCCTTAGCCACGTCGTTGCGGGCCCCCTCGTTGGCAAAGCAGTAGAGGATGGGGTCAGCCACGCAGTTCAAGCTGGTGAAGGCCAGCGAGGTGTGGTAGGCAACGAACACCTTCTCCTCGAAGCTGCAGTCGCACGGTTTGCTCAGGTAGACGGTGCTGCGAGACAGCAGGATGAGGTGGTAGGGCCCAAAGCAGACCAGGAGGATGGCGATCAGGCTGAGCGAGAGCCGCTTGATCTTGGCCTTCTCCTCCTTCTCCGTGGAGATGTTGCCCCGCACGGCACGCAGGATCCCCTGGTAGGAGAAGAGCATCAGCACCCAGGGGAAGAGGAAGCCGATGAAGACCCGGTAGAGGTTCAACCATGCCACCCACTCCTCCATGGGGTACTTCTCAAAGCAGAAGGTGTGGTTGTAGAGGTCGTGGAAGAGTTCGTTGTGGAAGAGCGGCGCCGAGTTGGCCCCGATCTCGATGGCCCACACCACCACGCTGACGGCCACGGCCGTCTTGACCCGCCGGAACTTGGCAAAGCGCAGCGGGTGCGCCACGGCCAGGTAGCGGTCCACGGAGATGCAGCAGAGGAAGGCGACGCTGATGTAGATGTTGGTGTAGAAGATGAAGCCGAAGAGCTTGCAGGACTCCTGGCCGTGGATCCAGTTGTCGTAGTGGAAGAAGTAGTCGATCCAGAGGGGCAGGGTGCCGATGTACAGCAGGTCCGCGATGGAGAGGTTCATCAGGTAGACGCCCAGCTCGTTCTTCTGCCGCACCTGCAGGTAGGCCGCCCAGAGCGCCATGCAGTTGGTGGGGAGGCCGATGGCGATGACGATGATGTAGAGCGTGGGCGGGAAGAGGTGGTCGACCTTGGAGTCGACGTGGCAGCTCAGCAGGGACGCGTTGCACATCCTCGAGGCGGGGAGGCTGGTGCCGCGGGCGGGACGGCGAGGGGGAGGGTGGGAGTCAGAGCAGGAGCGTGTGAGGCTGGAAGTGGTACGTCCACAGGACCGCACAGGCCCCCGCAAGGAAGTCCCTAGAGACGATGGGCAGCAGGCCCTCCATAGGCCACGCCTAGGCGGCACCTCCCCCGGGGGCTCCGGATCCTCCAGTTAGCGCAGTCGGACTTGGAGGGCTCTCTCGAGTCTGGGAAAGGAGGATAAGGCAGATTTTTTAAAATCATGAGAAGGTACAGTAGCTTGTGCCCTGCCTGAACTGCACCCCCCCTCCCAATGCCTGGCTGTTCTTGTACTGCAGGGGGCAGGAAGTGGCCGGATCTCGGATGACCCCCGGGGAGCTGCATCCCTGAGTGGTGGGAGTGACCAGCACCGTCTGAACCAGCCTTGCTTCTCTGCAGACACGAACAGGACTTCACATCGTGTATCCTGAGGCAAATTCCCCTCCCGAATGCGTGTTTTTTTTCCTTTTTGTAAGACCCAGCAGGAAAAATCGCTCTGGAGGACCTGAAAGCTTGCACGCTGTCCTCTGTCATTAAGCTGGTCCTAAGAGAAGGACTTCCCCTGCCCTGGATGGCCCAGGCCAGCCCGACCAGGTTGACAAGATGATGCCTGGGATGGAGAAGGTAGAGGAAGAAGGACTTCTCTCCCTTTCTCACAATACGAGAACTTGTGGACATTCAATGAGCAGTCGGGTTAGAACGGATAAAAGGAGGTACTTCTTCACCCAAAGGGTGATTAACAGGTGGAATTCACTGCCACAGGAGGTGGTGGCGGCTGCAAGCATAGGCAGCTTCAAGAGGGGATTGGATAAGCATATGGAGCAGACGTCCATCAGTGGCTATTAGCCACAGAGTATTGTTGGAACTCTCTGTCTGGGGCAGTGATGCTCTGTATTCTTGGTGCTTGGGGGGCACAGTGGGAGGGCTTCTAGTGTTCTGGCCCCACTGATGGACCTCCTGATGGCACCTGGGTTTTTGGCCACTGTGTGACACAGAGTGTTGGACTGGATGGGCCATTGGCCTGATCCAACATGGCTTCTCTTATGTTCTTAACAGTGGGAGGGCTTCTAGTGTCCTGGCCCCACTGATGGACCTCCTGATGGCACCTGGCAGAGTGTTGGACTGGATGGGCCACTAGCCCGATCCAGCATGTCTCCTCTGATGTTCTTATGATCGCAACTGATCTCAGAAGCTACGCAGGGCTGGCCTCTGGATAGTGCTCAGATGAGAGACCACTGAGAAAGACGCTTCAGGAGGCAGCACTGGCCAACCACCTCTGAACGTCCCTTGCTTGAAAACCCTGCAGGTTTTCAGGCAGCACTCTTGCCCCCTCCTCACAGTTAGCAAATGCAGAGTGAACAATTCAGGACAAGGCTGACTGGCACTTTCCATGCAGAATCCAGGACTGCCCTGTCACAACTCCCATTTGTTTGTAGAAAAGAGGATGCCAAGGAATCTAAGACAGCAGGAGAGAGCTGGAAGGCCTGAACTGGGGCTGAATGTTTGGACAGGAGAACAAGAGTCAGCCTCTGGATCCCGGAGCCAGGAGGCAACGTCAGGAGAAGGCCCCAGCCTCAATGCCCTGTCTTTGGCCCTCTAAAGGAACTCACTGGCCCCTGTGTGAGATAGGAAGTTGGACCCTCCCTGGTCTGATCCAGCAGGCCTTTTCTGATCTTCTCGGGAAGGCCTCGGCCTCTCTGCCTCCTGATGGCACCTGGAAGAGTGTTGGACTGGATGGGCCATTGGCTGTTGGCCCTCCAGGGGAACTGATAGGCCACTGTGTGAAACAGGAGGCTGGACTAGATGAACCCTCCCTGGTCTGATCCAGCAGGGCTCTTCTGATGTTCTCATGAAGGCCTCAGCCTCTCTGGTCTGCTGTCAGCCCTTTGGAGGAAATGGTTGGCCCCTGTGTGAGATGGGAAGCTGGACTAGATGGGCCACTGGTCTGACCCAGCAAAGCTCTTCTGATGTCCTTAAGAGTACAAGAGCCAGCGTGAGGCAAGTCTTAGTATGCAGGCCATCACCTTCTGGACAGCTTGAGCCCTCTGCAGGCACGCCGGCCACGGATCACAGCTGCTCCGTTGGACAAAGCTGTTTCCGGCTCACCCTGCTCTCTCCCTCAATTGTCCTCAAATCTAACAAGGTTAGCATAGCTACAGTCCCCAGATGCTGTGGATTAGGGGAAGGTGGTGGCAGAGGTGTGTGCATGTGTGTGTGTGTTGGGTGGGGTGCTTCACAACCTCCTCTGCCTTCTTGTCTCCCTGCCCCTTCCACCACCACTTGTCAAGATAATGAAACAGATGCTTAGGCCCATTAAGAACATAAGGGAAGCCCTGTTGGATCAGGCCAGTGGCCCATCCAGTCCAACTCTCTATGTCACAGAAGAACATAAGAGAAGCCCTGTTGGATCAGGCCAGTGGCCCATCCAGTCCAACATTCTGTGTCACACAGTGGCCAAAAAACCAAGTGCCATTAGGAGGTCCACCAGTGGGGCTAGAAGCCCTTCTACTGTGCACCTCCCAAGCACCAAGAATACAGAGCATCACTGCCTCAGACATAAGAACATAAGAGAAGCCCTGTTGGATCAGGCCAGTGGCCCATCCAGTCCAACACTCTGCGTCACATAAGAACATAAGAGAAGCCCTGTTGGATCAGGCCAGTGGCCCATCCAGTCCAACACACTGTGTCACAGAAGAACATAAGAGAAGCCATGTTGGATCAGGCCAGTGGCCCATCCAGTCCAACACTCTGTGTCACACAATGGCCAAAAAACCAAGTGCCATTAGGAGGTCCACCAGTGGGGCTAGAAGCCCTTCTACTGTGCACCTCCCAAGCACCAAGAATACAGAGCATCACTGCCTCAGACATAAGAACATTAGAGAAGCCATGCTGGATCAGGCCAATGGCCTCTCCAGTCCAACACTCTGTGTCACACAGTGGCCAAAAAACCAAGCGCCATCAGGAGGTCCATCAGTGGGGCCAGGACACTAGAAGCCCTCCCACTGCGCCCCCCCCCCCAAAAAAAGCACCAAGAATACAGGGCATCACTGTCCTAGACATGGGAACATGAGAAGCCATGTTAGATCAGGCCAATGGCCCATCCGGCCCAACATTCGGTGTCACACAGTGGCTAAAAAACCAAGTGCCATCAGGAGGTCCACCAGTGGGGCTAGGAGCCCTTCCACTTTGCCCCCCCAAGCACCATCAGGGCAAGGCAGATGTGCATACTGGGAGAAAAAGCTCATCCTGCACACAGAACACTCGAGTCAGGGAAAGGGGTTAAGCGTAGCCTTTTTTGTATGTGTGTGCATAGAATGTTTCACCCATGGGCATGAGCTGCAGTCTGGGAAAAACTTTGTGGGCTGATTCGTCTTCTACCTGTGCATATTCCAGTCTTGCCTGTACTTAAGAGTGAACAAAAAAGATTCCAACGTAGCTCGATCATATCTCCCCATTTCTGATCATGGGAAGGTGGGAGCAGGAGGCCTGGCCTGGTGACACAGTCCCCATCCCCCCCAGCAGAATCTGCTCCCAATCCACTCCGTGCACATTCTGTATAAATAGTCCGCAAACACTTTCCTAGATAAGTCTTTAAATATGCACCGAGGTCTGGGATTCGATGGAAGGATGTCCAGGGCCAGTTTGGTGTAGTGGTTAAATGTGCGGACTCTTATCTGGGAGAACTGGGTTTGATTCCCCACTCCTCCACTTGCAGCTGCTGGAATGGCCTTGGGTCAGCCATAGCTCTGGCAGAGGTTGTCCTTGAAAGGGCAGTTGCTGTGAGAGCCCTCTCCAGCCCCACCCACCTCACAGGGTGTCTGTTGTGGGGGAGGAAGGTAAAGGAGATGGTGAGCCACTCTGAGACTCCCGAGTGGAGGGCGGGATATAAATCCAATATCTTCATCTACCTCACAGGGTGTCTGTTGTGGGGGAGGAAGGGAAAGGAGATTGTGAGCCGCTCTGAGACTCTTCGGAGTGGAGGGCGGGATATAAATCCAATATCTTCATCTACCTCACAGGGTGTCTGTTGTGGGGGAGGAAGGGAAAGGAGATTGTGAGCCGCTCTGAGACTCTTCGGAGTGGAGGGCGGGATATAAATCCAATATCTTCATCTACCTCACAGGGTGTCTGTTGTGGGGGAGGAAGGGGAAGGAGATTGTGAGCCGCTCTGAGACTCTTCGGAGTGGAGGGCGGGATATAAATCCAATATCTTCATCTACCTCACAGGGTGTCTGTTGTGGGGGAGGAAGATAAAGGAGATTGTGAGCCGCTCTGAGACTCTTCGGAGTGGAGGGCGGGATATAAATCCAATATCTTCATCTACCTCACAGGGTGTCTGTTGTGGGGGAGGAAGGGAAAGGAGATTGTGAGCTGCTCTGAGACTCTTCGGAGTGGAGGGCGGGATATAAATCCAATATCTCCTTCTTCTTCAGGGCAGAAGTCGTTGCCTTCACCCAGACCTGAGCCCCAGCATCTGCCTGTCTCTCTTTTCAGGAATTTTTCTCTGGCTTAACTCTGCAAGCGTTAGCTCCTTCATTAATTGGCCTCTGAAAGCGCTGGGCATGTTGAAAGTCTGCACAGAACAGCTCCTGAAAAATTAACGCTGACCTTTCTAGGGCCTTAATCCTTTTGGCTGGAGCTGAAGGTCATAGGGACCCCCCTCCCCCCAGAACACGATTCTCCAGAACTCTCCTGCCAGGTTCTAAAGGGCACGGAGCAAAGCGGGCCCAGGCTGGGGCAAGAAGTGGCAGTGCCCCCCCCCAGTCCCAAACAGGCCACTGGAAGCATCAGCAGCCACTAAGCCACTCTGAGATTCTGAGTTTCAGAGTGGAAGGTGGGGTATAAATCCAATATTATCGTCGTTGTCACCCTCAAGTTAGCAACTCAGGGTCAGTGCCATCTGTAATAATAAAGATGGGTCCCCAGCTTCAGTCCTCTTCTCCCCAGGGTGTCCTTTCTCTCTCTCGCTCAACAAAGCTCTTTCTGGCAGTGAGTAAATGGCCTTGCAAACAGCAGAGGGAAAAGAATCTGTCAGTGCACTTGGATGTTGTCTTTGTGAAGGCATTTTGAGGGCACTGGGAAAGGGAACAGAGGGGTCAGGAAAAATCCTGACTGAGTTCCGGAGAATTTAATTTCGAAAAATACGGGAATGTGTATACAGTCCCCAAGGTGCTGGAACCAGAGTGTACTATATGACGAAGATGGGGAGGGGTCTGGAGACCAAGTCCTATGAGGAAAGGCTGAAGGAGCTGGGCATGTTTAGCCTGGAGAGGAGGCAGCTGAGAGATGATAGGATCACCATCCTCAAGTATTTGAAGGGCTGTCCTATAGAGGGTGGGGTGGAATTGTTTTCTGTGGTCCCAGAAGGTAGGACCTGAACCAATGGGTTGAAATTAAGAGTTTCTGGCTCAACATTAGGAAGAACTTCCTGACCATTAGGACGATTCCTCGGTGGAACAGGCTTTCTCGGGAGGTGGTGGGCTCTCCTTCCTTGGAGGTTTTGAAACAGAGGCTAGATGGCCATCTGACAGCGATGAAGATCCTGTGAATTTAGGGGAAGGTGTTTGTGGGTTTCCTGCATTGTGCAGGGGGTTGGACTAGATGACACCAGAGGTCCCTTCCCACTCTATGATTCTGATTCTACTAGAGCAGGGGTCTTCAAACTTTTTAAATAGGAGGCCAGTTCACTGTCCCTCAGACTGTTGGAGGGCCGGACTGCCGTTACTGTACAAGGCCGCGGGCCGTCACTTCTCCGTCTTCTGCATCTCTCTCCCTTCCCCATACCACACACCCCGGCCTGGGAACTCACCTCACCTCGGTATCACCTCACACTCTGTCTCCGCCGCCTCAGCCCAGTGCCGGAAGTGTGCGTTGCTAACGCGAGTTTAGGTCGAACGTCACTTCCGGTCTGATTTTGCCATAACCCGGCGGGCCGCATCTGGCCCGCGGGCCGTAGTTTGAGGACCCCTGTACTAGAACATGCTGTGATGATTGTTCAAGGAAGTGAAAATACAGCAGCCCTCCTGTATCTTCCAAACTATAGTTTCATTTATGCCCTGCCGTTGTCCCCTAACGGGGACTCACAGCAGCTTCCCTCCTTCTCCTCTCCGCCATTTTATCCTCACAACAACCCTGGGAGGTAGGTTAGGCTGAGAGTGCATGACTGGGCCAAGGCCACCTAATAAGGTTCCATAGCACAAGCAGGGATCTGAATCTGGGTCTCCCGGATACTGGTCCGGCATTCTTAACCACTATCCCACACTGGCTCTCAGAGAAAACTCTTTGAGAGAAACCTAGAAAATTATTTGCTTCTGCCACCATTCTGGGTCCGGAACCATTCTCCGGGAGGTGAAGTTCTCGGAGATGTTCTGGTGGATCTCTGCCTTGACCCAGATGGCTGATCTGGTCAGATCTCAGGAGCCAAGCAGGGCCGATCAAGGCTAGTATTTGGCTGGGAGCAGGCAGTCAGTGGCCAGCCACCTCTGAACACTGAAGACCCCTCCATGAAGCGGCGGAGGGGGAGCTAATGGAAACTTCTCGGATGCTTCTGAACCTGGCCGTTGCCAGGAGAGAGGGGAATGCCAGCGGGTTAAGCAACATGCCCTGGTTGCCCTCGGAGAGGGAACCTGCATCACGACTGCCGAAATGAGGCGTAATTGCAGTGAGAAACTTGGTGGGAGGGGAGAGGGAGGGAGGGAGAGCAGGCTGAAGCAGTCAACGGGGCCGGGGAGAGACCGCAGGGAGATGTGGCGGGGCAGAACCAGCGTTCAGCCTGACTTCCACCCTGGAGGAGAAGGGCTCAGAGGTGCTGTGGGGTGCACCTGGCAGGGGGTGGGGGAGCAGTTTTGGGGCGCTTCACAGAGGAAAAGGAGGCCTAAGTAGGGTTGGCAAGTCCAATTCAAGAAATAGCTGTGGATTTTGGGGGTGGGGCCAGGAGACTTTGGGGGTGGGGCCAGGAGACTTTGGGGGTGAGGCCAGGAGCAAGGTTGTGACAAGCATAACTCCGAAGGGAGTTCTGGCCATCACACTGAAAGGGACCGCACACCTTTTAAATGCCTTCCTTCCCCTGGAAATAATGAAGGATAGGGGCACCTTCTTTGGAGGCTCATAGAATTGGACCCCCTGGTCTAATTCTTTTGACACTTGGAGGGTGTTTTGAGGAGAGGCATCGGATGCTATGCTGAAAATTTGGTGCCTCTACCTCAAACCCACCCACCCCCCAGCCCCACATACCCGCAGATCAATCTCCATTATACCCTATTGGAATCTGTCTCCATAGGGAATAATGGAGTGCCCAGCAGACATTTTCCTCCAACCCCCCCCCCCCCCGCTTTCTGATGACCCTGAAGCGGGGGGGGGGGGCTCCAAACTGGGGGATCCCCTGCCCCCACCTGGGGATTGGCAACCCTAGGTCTAATGAAGCATGCTGGTGCTTCCAGACAGCGCGGGGGCGGGGCTTCTGGGGTCGGAGGTGGGATGGCCAGAGGGCACTGTGGGGAGTCCAGGAAGCTGAGATCAGGCGGCTCCCTTCTCTGCTCTCCCTTCAGGCCGAGAGGAGCAAAGAGCAGAGGAAGAGGGCTGGGTGAGGAATGGGTTGTGTAACTGGCTCATCCAGCAGAAGCTTGGCAAAGAGAGAGCCAGTGTGGCCTAGCGGTTAGAGACCCAGGTTCGAATCCCCACTCTGCCACGGAAGCTTACTGGGTGACCTTGGGCCAGCCACACCATTGTGGTTAAACGGTTAAGAGGAGCAAACCCTAATCTGGAGACCGGGGTTCGAATCCCCGCTCTTCCCCGTGCTGGGCCAGTCACGGTTCTCTCAGGACTCTCCCAGCCCCACCTGCCTCACAGAGTGCCTGGTGGGAAGAGGAAGGTGAGGTGATTGTAAACCATTTCGAGACTCCTGCTGGTAGAGAAAAATGGGGTATAAGCACCAGCCTTTCTGCTCAGCTTAACCTCTCTCCCTGGGGTTTGAAGGACAGGAGGAGGACGTTAGCCGCTTTGGGTCCCCACAAAGGAGAAGGAAAGGAAGGGTCCCCTGTGCAAGCACCAGTCATTTCCGGCTCTGGGGTGGCGTTGCTTTCACAATGTTTTCACGGCAGACTTTTTATGGGGTGGTTTGCCATTGCCTTCCCCAGTCATCTCCACTTTCCCCCCAGCAAGCTGGGGACTCATTTGACCGACCTTGGAAGGATGGAAGGCTGAGTCAACCTGGAGCCGGCTACCTGAACCAGCTTCCGCTGGGATCGAACTCAGGTCGTGAGCAGAGAGTTCAGACCACAGTACTGCAGCACTGCTGCTTTACCACTCTGTGCCACAGAGGAGAAAGGCGGGGTCTAAAGGAGGTCACAAGAGGACAAGACTTGCTGGGGCCTCGTCCCCCCCTCCCACCCCCAACGGACAGGTGCGCTCCTCATCCCACAGCCAGTAATGTAACGCGGAGACCACTGGCCACCTTCCCTGCTCAGCTGCATGGTTTGGTTTGGCTTTGGCCGGGAGGGCCTCTTACCAGGCACGGAATCTTCTCAGCCATCCAGGCAGGGCTGGCCTGAGAAAATCTGGAGCCAGAGGTGGAAAACGCAGCCCCCCCTTCCTCCCTCTCCCGCTGCCACACACGCACACTCCTCTCCACTAATTAACTTGTCCTGCAAGCTGGCCAGCAGGTCTCTTATGCAAGGCCCTCTTAAAACCACCAGGCGCGCACCGTTCGTTTTTAACGAGGCTTGGGAGACGGTGCCCCCCCCCCCCGCCTCCAACTCCTGTGGGTCAGCTTTTCCTGTTCACCACTCAGTTGCCTTGAAAGGCATCCAAAAACATGGTTCCTTCGGCTGGTCGCTGCTTTTTCCCTCCCTCCAAATGACAAGGGTGGTCTTGAGGGCAGGAGCTCCATACACGGATATTCCATGGTGGGATTCGGGGATAATGAGAGGAGTGCTTCTGGGCGTGGCTAGAGGGCTTTTCCGGGGACTTTGGCCCAATCCCGTCATATCTGGGATGAGGGCATCCTTGCCTCAAGGGTCTGCAACTTTCAGGGGCTAGAAAGAGAATCAGTTTGGTGTAGTGGTTAAGTGTGGACTCTTATCTGGGAGAACCGGGTTTGATTCCCCACTCCTCCACTTGCACCTGCTGGAATGGCCTTGGGTCAGCCAGAGCTCTCTTATGTGGGAGAACCGGGTTTGATTCCCCACTCCTCCACTTGCAGCTGCTGGAATGGCCTTGGGTCAGCCAGAGCTCTGGCAGAGGTTGTCCTTGAAAGGGCAGCTGCTGTGAGAGCCCTCTCCAGCCCCACCCACCTCACAGGGTGTCTGTTGTGGGGGGGAGAAGATAAAGGAGATTTTAGACCACTCTGAGACTCTGTCCTTGAAAGGGCAGCTTCTGGAAGAGCTCTCAGTCCCACCTGCATCACAGGGTGCCTGTTGTGGGGGAGGAAGGGAAAGGAGATTGTAGGCTGCTCTGAGACTCTGTCCTTGAAAGGGCAGCTGCTGTGAGAGCTCTCTCAGCCCTACTTGCCTCACAGGGTGTCTGTTGTGGGGGAAGAAGGTAAAGGAGATTGTGAGCCGCTCTGAGACTCTTCGGAGTGGAGGGCGGGATATAAATCCAATATCTTCTTCTACCTCACAGGGTGTCTGTTGTGGGGGAGGAAGCGAAAGGAGATTGTGAGCCGCTCTGAGACTCTTCGGAGTGGAGGGCGGGATATAAATCCAATATCTTCATCTACCTCACAGGGTGTCTGTTGTGGGGGAGGAAGGTAAAGGAGATTGTGAGCCGCTCTGAGACTCTTCGGAGTGGAGGGCGGGATATAAATCCAATATCTTTATCTACCTCACAAGGTGTCTGTTGTGGGGGAGGAAGGGAAAGGAGATTGTGAGCCGCGCTGAGACTCTTCGGAGTGGAGGGCGGGATATAAATCCAATATCTTCTTCTACCTCACAAGGTGTCTGTTGTGGGGGAGGAAGGGAAAGGAGATTGTGAGCCGCGCTGAGACTCTTCAGAGTGGAGGGCGGGATATAAATCCAATATCTTCTTCTACCTCACAGGGTGTCTGTTGTGGGGGAGGAAGGGAAAGGAGATTGTGAGCCGCTCTGAGACTCTTCAGAGTGGAGGGCGGGATATAAATCCAATATCTTCTTCTACCTCACAGGGTGTCTGTTGTGGGGGAGGAAGGTAAAGGAGATTGTAAGCCGCTCTGAGACTCTTCGGAGTGGAGGGCAGGATATAAATCCAATATCTTCTTCTACCTCACAGGGTGTCTGTTGTGGGGGAGGAAGGTAA
This sequence comes from Heteronotia binoei, assembly GCF_032191835.1. NCBI lineage: Eukaryota > Metazoa > Chordata > Lepidosauria > Squamata > Gekkonidae > Heteronotia > Heteronotia binoei. The sequence goes on along the minus strand of NC_083239.1, from coordinate 55,312,723 downwards.
AGGAGATTGTGAGCCGCTCTGAGACTCTTCGGAGTGGAGGGCGGGATATAAATCCAATATCTTCATCTACCTCACAGGGTGTCTGTTGTGGGGGAGGAAGGTAAAGGAGATTGTGAGCCGCTCTGAGACTCTTCGGAGTGGAGGGCGGGATATAAATCCAATATCTTTATCTACCTCTCAAAGTGTCTGTTGTGGGGGAGGAAGGTAAAGGAAATTGTGAGCCGTGCTGAGACTCTTCGGAGTGAGAGGGCGGGATATAAATCCTGTATCTTCATCATCATCAAAGAAACACTCCCTTGCCAGCCTCCACTGATCGGGCTGCCCATGAGAGCAAGAGCCTGCTCAAGAACTGGCATCCCACTGGTGCTGACTTCCTGCCCACCTCTCCAAGCCTGTGCTGCGGAAGAGCCAGGAGGAAATGAAGCGGAAGGCAGGGACATCCGTCATCTGGGCTGCTCTGGGCACACCGCTAATAATTGTCCTGCTCTCGTGACTGGTGAGGTGGCTCAAACAAAAGGAGGGATGGCATTACTCTGCAACTAGATACTGCAGGCAATGATGAGAGAAAGACATTCAGCTCCAGGCCCTGCCAGGAGATCAGGACTGTGACCCCTCCACAGGGGTTAAGCCCCCTTTGGTTCCTCTCCAAAAGAGAGCCAGTTTGGTGTAGTAGTTAAGTGTGCAGACTCTTATCTGGGAGAACTGGGTTCAATTCCCCACTCCTCCACTTGCAGCTGCTGGAACGGCCTTGGGTCAGCCATAGCTCTGGCAGAGCTGCCCTTGAAAGGGCAGCTGCTGTGAGAGCTCTCTCAGCCCCACCCACCTCACAGGGTGTCTGTTATGGGGAAGGAAGGGAAGGATATTGTAGGCCACACTGAGACTCTGTTCTTGAAAGGGCAGCTTCTGGGAGAGCCCTCTCCGACCCACCCACCTCACAGGGTTCTGTTGTGGAGGGAGAAGATACAGGAGATTGTAAGCTGCTCTGAGTCTCTGATTCAGAGAGAAGGGCGGGGTGTAACTCTGCAATTCTCCTCCTCCTGCAGCCTCTGTCTACCCCTTCCTCTCCTCTCGCTCCCCACATCAGGCTGGTGGGTCTGCAGGGGCCTTTGTGGGTGGCGCAGTCCCTGCAAAAGAATGCTGCACAAAACTCTCAAGTCCCCAACTGCCAAACGGTCTCTTCAGCATCCCTGTCTAGGCTCAGGGTGGAGAAACCTTGCAAAGTTCTACATGCAAAGAAACTTTATTAATCGATCCTATTCACGCATGCGTGCCTATTGGTATAACCTCATCTAAAGCTTCCTTATAGCAGCCGGTCAGACCCAGCTCAGTACGTTGCTGGTCAGCAGCTGTTCCGGGTCTCATCGCAGCTTCAGAGGCTGGGGTCTGAACCAGAGGCCATCTGCCCAGTCGCCCTCCGAAATCCTCCTCCGCTCCCTCCTCATTTCAAAGCCCGAGGGCCTCGGCCTGCATGGGCTTTGCTTTGTTTTTGAAGCAAACCCTGAGGCCGATTTCCCACTCACCTCACGCTACTCTCACATTCGTCCGCCCAGCGGGGCTTCCTCCCGATTTCACACTACCTGCCCTTGGGCTGCAGCAAGCATCGGCATTTTTGTGCAGCAAGCAGAAAACCAGTTCCTGTTTGCTGCACGAAAATGCCGACGCTTGCTGCAGCCCCGGGGCAGAGAGTGAGAAATCGGAAGGAAGCCCCTCTGAGGAGACAAACGTGAGAGCGGCGTAAGGTGAGTGGGAAATAGGCCTGAGATTCCCAAGGTGCCTCAGGACAAATCTCAGGGTTTGCACACTGCAGTCTTGGGGACTGCCACCAGATGTTGCAGCAGATTGGATACACATCTGGAGCAGAGGCCCCTGGGTGGCTATTAGCTACAAGGTGTAGGTGGAACGCTCTGTCTGGGGCAGGGATGCTCTGTCTTCTTGGTGCTTGGGAGGCCACAGTGGGAGGGGCTTCTGGAGTTCTGGTCCCATTGGTGGACCTCCTGATGGGCCCTGGGTTTTTTTGGCCACTGTGGGACAACACAGTGTTGGATTAGATGGACCATTAGCCTGATCTAACCTGGCTTCTCTTGTGTTCTTATGAATCCGGGGGACCCGCCGAGTCCAAAAAGAAAGGGAACAAGGCGGAGAGGCTCTCAGCGCTTGACTGTTCCCAGCTGCGGAACTCCCTGCTCCTGAAATCTCGTCCCAGTCTTGGGTCAGAGCTGGACCCTCAGCTAGGCCACCGAGGCTGGAATGCTTTAGCATGGTGGCGAGGTCATTGCTCACCACCTCTGGTGCCCTGCGTGCTTTGGAAGAAGCAGTCTGTTGTGATCGTGCCGCTTCACACAAAGGGCTTCCCCACCAACAACCACACCAGCTGGGCTTCCACACCGGCTCCTAGATTCCATGGCATTCACCCCATTAAGAAGAAGAAGAAGATACGGATTTATATCCCACCCTGTGCTCTGAATCTCAGAGACTCAGAGCGGCTTTCAATCTCCTTTATCTTCTCCCCCCACAACAGACACCCTGTGAGGTGGGTGGGGCTGAGAGAGCTCTCCCAGCAGCTGCCCTTTCAAGGACAACCTCTGCCAGGCTATGGCTGACCCAAGCCCATTCCAGCAGCTGCAAGTGTAGGAGTGGGGAATCAAAGAAGAAGAAGACTGCAGATTTATACCCCGCCCTTCTCTCTGAATCAGAGACTCAGAGTAGCTCACAATCTCCTATATCTTCTCCTCCCACAACAGACACCCTGTGAGGTGGGTGGGGCTGAGAGGGCTCTCACAGCAGCTGCCCTTTCAAGGACAACCTCTGCCAGGGCTATGGCTGACCCAAGGCCATTCCAGCAGCTGCAAGTGGAGGAGTGGGGAATCAAACCCGGTTCTCCCAGATAAGAGATCTCTGGCTGACCCAAGGCCATTCCAGCAGGTGCAAGTGCAGGAGGGGGGAATCAAACCCGGTTCTCCCAGATAAGAGAGCTCTGGCTGACCCAAGGCCATTCCAGCAGCTGCAAGTGGAGGAGTGGGGAATCAAACCCGGTTCTCCCAGATAAGAGAGCTATGGCTGACCCAAGGCCATTCCAGCAGCTGCAAGTGGAGGAGTGGGGAATCAAACCCGGTTCTCCCAGATATGAGAGCTCTGGCTGACCCAAGGCCATTCCAGCAGCTGCAAGTGGAGGAGTGGGGAATCAAACCCGGTTCTCCCAGATAAGAGAGCTATGGCTGACCCAAGGCCATTCCAGCAGCTGCAAGTGGAGGAGTGGGGAATCAAACCCGGTTCTCCCAGATAAGAGAGCTCTGGCTGACCCAAGGCCATTCCAGCAGGAGTGGGGAATCAAACCCGGTTCTCCCAGATAAGAGAGCTCTGGCTGACCCAAGGCCATTCCAGCAGCTGCAAGTGGAGGAGTGGGGAATCAAACCTGGTTCTCCCAGATATGAGAGCTCTGGCTGACCCAAGGCCATTCCAGCAGGTGCAAGTGGAGGAGTGGGGAATCAAACCCGGTTCTCCCAGATAAGAGAGCTCTGGCTGACCCAAGGCCATTCCAGCAGGTGCAAGTGGAGGAGTGGGGAATCAAACCCGGTTCTCCCAGATATGAGAGCTCTGGCTGACCCAAGGCCATTCCAGCAGCTGCAAGTGGAGGAGTGGGGAATCAAACCCGGTTCTCCCAGATAAGAGAGCTATGGCTGACCCAAGGCCATTCCAGCAGCTGCAAGTGGAGGAGTGGGGAATCAAACCCGGTTCTCCCAGATAAGAGAGCTCTGGCTGACCCAAGGCCATTCCAGCAGGAGTGGGGAATCAAACCCGGTTCTCCCAGATAAGAGAGCTCTGGCTGACCCAAGGCCATTCCAGCAGGTGCAAGTGGAGGAGTGGGGAATCAAACCCGGTTCTCCCAGATATGAGAGCTATGGCTGACCCAAGGCCATTCCAGCAGCTGCAAGTGGAGGAGTGGGGAATCAAACCCGGTTCTCCCAGATATGAGAGCTCTGGCTGACCCAAGGCCATTCCAGCAGGTGCAAGTGGAGGAGCGGGGAATCAAACCCGGTTCTCCCAGATAAGAGAGCTCTGGCTGACCCAAGGCCATTCCAGCAGGTGCAAGTGGAGGAGTGGGGAATCAAACCCGGTTCTCCCAGATATGAGAGCTATGGCTGACCCAAGGCCATTCCAGCAGCTGCAAGTGGAGGAGTGGGGAATCAAACCCGGTTCTCCCAGATAAGAGTCCGCACACTTAACCACTACACCTAACTGGCTCTCTACACCATTGTATTCAGGCACGCCAAATGCCACTTTTGGGGGGTATTCTTAACAGGGGGGTGGGTCTCTTTAGGAAGGGTTTTAGCTCCTCCTTAAAACTGCAACGGAGAGGATTCTAAAAGCAACCAACTGTCATCTCTTCAATATGGATTGATTGCTGCAGTAAGATCACTTTTTAAAATTCTGCCCTTCCACCCATGCGCTCAGTGCTCCGCTTCTCCCTTCCCCCACATTATCCTCATTACACCCCTGCGAGGTGGATACTGACTGCTCCGACTGTGACATCACAATGGTTCTAACTAGACTAACCCCAAGGGCTTAGGCCAAGGGTAGCCAACGGTAGCTCTCCAGATGTTTTTTTTTGCCTACAACTCCCATCAGCCCCAGCCATCGGCCATGCTGGCTGGGGCTGATGGGAGTTGTAGGCAAAAAACATCTGGAGAGCTACCGTTGGCCACCCCTGGCTTAGGCCAAGCTGACAGGCGGGGGGTCCATAAGCCAGAGGGTGGTACAGGAACCCTCCCCGGCCTCTGCACAAAGCAGCTCCCACGGAACACGGCAGAGAAATGGAAGGGGGGGGGGACTTGGTCCACGGGGTCGCAAAGAGTCGGAAGAAAGGACTGTAGCTCCTTCGTCTCCCTCCCCAGAAGGACATTGGCTTCTTCTTCCCGAATTACCAGCCCAAACGAGGTTAAGCCAGCCTAAGTCCCGCTGCCCACCTGCTTCCCATTATGAGCTGCCAGTGGCGGGCAGCTGTTCCCTGCCTTGGAGCGGAGTCGCCTGCCGCACCACCAACTCTAGCAGAAAGGGACCAAGAACCCTGCGTTTGGCTGGGCGAGGGGAGGACGTGGTCCTTTGGGAATACTTGCTCCTGGAAAGTGCCCTCAAGTCCCAGCTGGCTTGTGGCCGCCCCTGTGGGGCTTGCAAGGCAAGAGACGTTCAGAGGCCATCCTGGCCCTGGGCAGCCGTGGCCATCTCCCATCCAAATACGAACCAGGCCGACCGGCCCTGCTCAGCTGCTGAGATCTGACAATGTCTGGCTGCCTGCCTTAGGGACCGTCTCTCTCCATACGTTCCCCAGAGAGCACTGAGATCTAGTTCACAAAATCTTCTGAAAATCCCTGGGCCAAGGGAGGCCAAGCTAAAAACAAGAAGGGAGCAGGCCTTTTCAATAATGGCACCCCGATGGTGGAATCAGCTGCCAGAGGAGGTGCAGGCCCTATGGGATCTTAACCAGTTCCGTAAGGCTTGTAAAACCGCCCTCTTCCAACTTGCCTTCTAAGGTGGAACCTTGGCAATGACATCAAGCCATCTTTATAAATGTACTGAAATTGTAGCACCATTAATTTACACCGGTTTTAACTTATTTATTTAGCTTAAATTTATGAATTGCATCTTAACTGTATTACTTTATTGTATTAACTGTATTTATGTTACATCATGGTATAAGTACCATGTCTTGTAAGCCGCCCTGAGCCTGCCTAGGCAGGGAGGGTGGAGTATAAATAAAAATTTATTATTATTATTATTTAGAACAAAATAGGAGTCAAGTGGCACCTTTAAGACCAACTTAGTTTTATTCGGAACGTCAGCTTTCGTGTGCTCTCTAAGCACACTTCATCAGACGAGGGATCCAGTACAGTGAGCAAAGCCACACGTGGCTGGTAGTCCGTGGCTCGGAATGCAAACTGGTACAAACTTAAGATTCAAAGACAGAATAGCAAAATTAACGAATTGAGCAAACCTGTGATCTGAGTAGCATGAGCATGCGAAAGCAATAAAACAGTAATATGTCAACATGTGAGAATGTTTGTTAATGACTATATTGTATTAAGCCTGGGTCAAAAGGAAGGTATTTATATCTCAGAAGAGATATAAATATTTTCCTTTTGACCCAGGCTTAATACAATATAGCAGGGGTGGCCAACAGTAGCTCTCCAGATGTTTTTTGCCTGCAACTCCCATCAGCTTCAGCCATTGGCCATGCTGGCTGGGGCTGATGGGAGTTGTAGGCAAAATACATCTGGAGAGCTACCGTTGGCCACCCCTGCAATATAGTCATTAACAGACATTCTCACATGTTGACATGTTACTGTTTTATTGCTTCTGCATGCTCATGCTACTCAGATCAAGGGTTTGCTCAATTTGTTAATTTTACTATTCTATCATTGAATCTTAAATTTGCATTCCAAACCACTCCCTACCAAATAATTTTACTATACTGTGATTGGATCTTAAATTTGTACCAGTTTGCATTCTGAGCCACTGACTACCAGCTATGTGTGGCTTTGCTCACTGTACCGGATTCCTTGTCTGATGAAGTGGGCTTAGAGAGCACACGAAAGCTGACGTTCTGAATAAAACTAAGTTGGTCTTAAAGGTGCAACTCCACTCCTGTTTTGTTCTACTACTTCAGACCAACACGGCTGACTACTTGGATCTGGCTGTACTTAGGACTCTCCAAAGAAGTGTCTTTTGGGTTATGGCGTCTAATTTCCAACCTCACCTTTTTCAATCTGGGGACCACCCCTCCGAGACCCACCCCTCGCCGGGAAGCACCTTGCTAAATGTCTAGATCCCCTCTAATCTTCTAGGGGCAGAAGAGTTAAGTTTGGGCACAAGAAAAGGTCCAAAACGTCAGAAATCAGACTCAGAAAAAGTGAGTTGGTGCATCTGCCAACTGTCTTTCCTGCAGCACCAGTATATCCCACAGCCAGTCCCTGATGGGTATGGGTTTGGAGGCATGGTGCACAGATTAAAGAGGGTGGTCCCCAAACCAACTAGTCTCTGGCACCTCATTTGGAAAAATAAACCTTGAGCAGAAGAGTGCAGCAGGAGAAGCTGCACTGGTAGAACTTCTCTCTTCTGCAAAACGGAACTGGAGCTTAGGTTTAAACTGTGCTTCAGAGGTCCTGTATTTTTGGCTCAGGTATTTCCATCTTGTCGCTTTCCTTCCCTCTTGTGCCTCTTCTCCTTTTCTTACTACTTGACTTTTACTGTTGATGTTAAAAAGGTAAAGATAGTCCCATGTGCAAGCACCAGGCGTTTTCGACTCTGAGGTGACGTCGCATCACAAATATGGAGCAGAGGTCCATCAGTGGCTATTAGTGTGTGTGTGTGTGTGTATATATATATATATGTGTGTGTGTGTGTGTGTGTATATGTATATATATATTTATATATATATATATATAAATTTTGGCCCCGGTGTGACACAGAGTGTTGGACTGGATGGGCCACTGGCCTGATCTAACATGGCTTCTCTTATGTTCTTATGTTCACAGCAGACTTTTTACAGGGTGGTTTGCCATTGCCTTCCCCAGTCCCCTACACTTTCCCCCCAGCAATCTGGGGACTCACTTGACCGACCTCGGAAGGATGGAAGGCTGAGTCAACCTGGAGCCGGCTATCTGAACCAGCTTCCACTGGGATTGGACTCAGGTCATGAGCAGTGCTGCAGCTTTACCACTCTGTGCTTATTATTAATTGCTGTTCTCTGGGTTCAAATCTCTGCTGCAGCTGGCCGATTTCTGGTTGGGCCTCGGTGAGCCGCGGTTGCTTACCGGGGGAACGAAATAAGATTGCCTCCTGTCCTGTCTCCATGGAGGGGAGGTAGGATTCTAATGGAATCAGTCAACACAGCATCTAAATATTTTCAGCTCAGGAGGGCCACACGGAGTATCAGCTTGCCTGTCTTGCTGAGGTTGAGCCGCTTTCAGAACCCTTTTGGCATGGAAGTATAGGAACCTGGGCCTAACCAGGAAAACGTCCCATTTCCACCTTGAGTCCTAGCCAAATGCAGAGGAGAGGAAACATCTTCCTCTCCTTCCCCAAGTTGCATGCGGTGCCAAAGGTTGCTGAGTGCCTGAATGGCTTGCTGCAGAGGATCTTGGTTGCCTGCCCGCCTTCTCCTTCCTTTTCTAGCAGGTGCTGGGCCTCCCGCCCCTCCTAACAGCAGCCTGTGCTCAGACCCCAATTCGATTAGTCCGCCACAGGCCTATTTATATCCCCCAAATGCACTCTCTCTCTCTCTCTTCCTTGCCTGGAGTCAGACACAAGCCCCACAAACTGTCTGAAAGTGCTGATTGGGTCACGAGGACGAAAAAGTTTCTGTTGGACTCTTGTATGTGCTGTGTGAGCTGATGGGAATTCCTCTCCCACAGCAGCGAGTTCTCCTAGGATCCGAGCACTGGGGTGGGGAACAATCTAATCTAGTTTCTTCATTCAAGGTGGATGGACATATGAACATATGAGGCTGCCTTATACTGAATCAGACCCTCGGTCCATCAAAGTCAGTATTGTCTTCTCAGACTGGCAGCAGCTCTCCAAGGTCTCAAGCTGAGGTTTTTCACACCTATTTGCCTGGACCCTTTTTTGGAGATGCCAGGGACTGAACCTGGGACCTTCTGCTTCCCAAGCAGATGCTCTACCACTGAGCCACCGTCCCTCCCCCAATGTCTCTGTCTGCCGTCCCCTGTCCCTTTCATAGGCGTACGGCCACAAAAATCTAGTTGCTGATAAGCATCCTGGCACGAGCAAGCTGGCCTGTTGGATTTCTGACTGTCACATACCTCTTACAGGGCTGTGCAGGGTCAGCTGCAAAACTGTGTGCCCAGATGGGGAGGACGTCATTTTTATCTTGAAGAAAAATTGGACGGCAGACTGTAATTGGTAGATTATTAAACAAGGAAGCTCCAGCGTGGGTAGATTTCTTGTGCAGCGGAGCTGGGAGCCCGAGGTCTCGTTTGCAAGGGCAGTTTCTGTTTATTGAGCCACCTCACCTTTGCCCCACGTCTCCAAAAGGTGGCAGCAGCATTTGGAAGTAGGCAAATAGGCTTGATTAATGCCCTGTGAGCTCAGCCTCCCTTGCTTCCCTCCTCCCCTGGTCTCTGCAGGGCCCGCCAGCCCCTCTCTGGTGTGTGTTTGGGTGCGTCTGGCCAGCGTCGCTCAGCTTAATCCCAGCTCTGAGAAAATAACCATGTCTAGGGTTTGGGGCAAGCCTGGGCCAGAGGCACAGCCCCAGGGCCTCTTTCGCCGGCAAAGGGGAAACTCCCAACCCCGGGCAGCTGCTTGACAGTGTCTAGTTGCCCTGCAGGGTGACACAAGACTGGCACTCTGCCCGTGCTTAGAGGAAATGGATGATGTCTTCACATTTCAGGGCATCCCGCTACTGAAAAACAGCTATCTGGGGTAGTTTTTGGCCATGCACAATCGAGGGATTTGAAGGACGGCCCTATAGAACAAAAAGAGCCCCGTGGTGCAGAGTGTTAAAGCTGCAGTACCGCTCACGACCTGAGTTCGATCCCCAGTGGAAGCTGGGTTTTCAGGTAGCCAGCTCGAGGTTGACTCAGCCTTCCATCCTTCCAAGGTCGGTGAAATGAGTGCCCAGCTTGCTGGGGGGAAAGCGTAAAAGACTGGGGAAGGCAATGGCAAACCACCCCGTAAAAAGTCTGCCGTGAAAATGTTGTGAAAGCAACGTCACCCCAGAGTCAGAAACGACTGGTGCTTGCACAGGGAACCTTTCCTTTCCTTCCTATAGAACCAAAGAGAAGGTAGTTGCCCTGCAGGGTGACACAAGACCGGCACTCTGCCTATGCTCAGAGGAAACGGATTTCTTCACATTTCAGGGCTTCCAGGCTCTGAAAAACAGCTGTCTCGGGTAGTTTTTGGCCATGCACAATGGAGGGATTTGAAGGACGCCCCTATAGAACAAAAGAGAAGGTGTGCAGGCAGACTGCCCCGTCAGCAGCACCTCTCCTGGGGGTTACGGTTAACCCCAGAATTGTTTTCTGTCCTCCCACCCCCATGTGAGCAGGAAAGTGTCCCTCCCCACAAGGCTGAGGCCCCCGAGAACCCGTCTGTGCCTCAGAACTGCTTTGGGTCCCAATCCTCTGCACGCTTACTCTGAAGCAAGGCCATGAGTCCAGTGGGGCTGACTGCCGATTAAGGTTGCAGAGGGCTGCAGTTCAATGTCCAATTTATTCATTAGCACGTCGGTTAATTTTAATTGGTTTACTCTGCAGACTGATCTGCTGATCAGCTACGGATGAGGTTTTAGCGGACGGGATGGAGAGTTCAGTAAAACCTTTCCGTGAAGATAGATTCAGGCGGGTGGCCGTGTTGGTCCAAAGCACCAGCAGTTTTTGCATGTGTGCTTCTACAGGATAAAACTTTGTGGGTCTTAAAGGTGCCACTGGACTCAAATTCCGTTCTAAATAAAACCCTGTTCGTTTATTTTGAGCCTGCTTTTATTCTTATCTACCGCGGATGAAGGGAGCTTTGACTCCGGAAGGCTCATGCCCCAAAAACTCTTGTCAGTCTCTGAATCGAGTCCTTCTGCTGGAAGCAAACACGGCTGCCCTCTGAAACTATCATCTCTTGCTGAAATACAATACGTCTTGGTCTGCTCTGTTAAGACCTCCCCTGGAGCATTGTGTTCAGTTTCGAGCACCACATTTTAAGAAGCATCTAGACAAGCTGGAACGGGTCCAGAGGAGGGCGACGAAGATGGGGAGGGGTCTGGAGACCAAGTCCTGTGAAGAAAGGTTGAAGGAGCTGGGCCTGTTTAGCCTGGAGAGGAGGTGGCTGAGAGGTGATAAGATCACCATCTTCAAGGACTTGAAGGGCTATCTTCTAGAGGATGGGGTGGAATTGTTTTCTGTAGCTCCAGAAGGTCGGACCAGAACCAACGGGTTGAAATTAAATCAAAAGAGTTTCCGGCTTAACATTAGGAAGAACTTCCTGACCGTTAGAGCGGTTCCTCAGTGGAACAGGCTTCCTCGGGAGGTGGTGGGCTCTCCTTCCTTGGAGGTTTCTAAACAGTGACTAGATGGCCATCTGACAGCAATGTGGATCCTGTGAATTTAGGGGGAGGGATTTGTGAGTTTCCTGCATTGTGGTTGGACTAGATGACCCTGGAGGTCCCTTCGCACTCTAGGATTCTTCAGGAGGTGGTGGGCTCTCCTTCCTTGGAGGTTTTTCAACAGAGGCTAGATGGCCATCTGAAAGCAGTGAAGATCCTGTGAATTTAGGGGGAGGGGTTTGTGAGTTTCCTGCATTGTGGTTGGACTAGATGACCCTGGAGGTCCCTTCGCACTCTAGGATTCTTCAGGAGGTGGTGGGCTCTCCTTCCTTGGAGGTTTTTCAACAGAGGCTGGATGGCCATCTGACAGCAATGAAGATCCTGTGAATTTAGGGGGAGGGGTTTGTGAGTTTCCAGCATTGTGCAGGGGGTTGGACTAGATGACCCTGGAGGTCCCTTCCAACTCTAGGATTCTAGGATTCTTCAGGAGGTGGTGGGCTCTCCTTCCTTGGAGGTTTTTCACCAGAGGCTAGATGGCCATCTGACAGCAATGAAGATCCTGTGAATTTAGGGGGAGGGATTTGTGAATCTCCTGCATTGTGCAGGGGGTTGGACTAGATGACCTGGAGGTCCCTTCCAACTCTATGATTCTATTAGGAAGAACTTCCTGACCGTTAGAGTGATTCCTCAGTGGAACAGGCTTCCTCCTCGGGAGGTGGTGGGCTCTCCTTCCTTGGAGGTTTTTCAACAGAGGCTAGATGGCCATCTGACAGCAATGAAGATCCTGTGAATTTAGGGGGAGGGGTTTGTGAGTTTCCAGCATTGTGCAGGGGGTTGGACTAGATGACCCTGGAGGTCCCTTCCAACTCTAGGATTCTACAAAATGGGGAGAGAAGGATTAAAGATGTCTCTCTCCAATGATAACTTTCCTTCTTAAGTAGCAGCCTCTTCCACTTCCAGGCAGACAGCCGTGTTGGTCTGAAGCAGCATCCGAAGAAGTGTGCATGCGCATGAAAGCTCATATCTTGAGTAAAAAACTGTTGCTCTCAAAGGTGCTCCCGGGCTCCCAACTTCGTTCTTTCTCTCGCTTCCGTAATTACTTAAGAAAAACCCCTGGCATTGAAGGGTTGGCGGTGCACAGTTTTATTTAAAGAGAGCCAATCAGCTGAACGAGTAAACTTTTCCGTCTGGATTTTTAAAAATAAGCACGAGTAGAGAATCTGGTGTTTTGCCTGCCTGCAACAAGGCCAGCTCTTTTGGTGATTTCCTGCCACTGGCGCGCTACTTCCTCCGTGCCCTTATCTAGACTCAAGGCCCAGATCGTTGGAAAAGTTAATTAAGGTATGCTGACAGACAAGCCTCGACACAGGACTAATGGAATCTGCTCCAGGCGAGCTTCCGGGTTCACCGGAATGCTCTTTCAGAAGCAATAAAGGGCAGGAGAGAGAAAGAAGGTGTCAGCGCAGCGAATCAAAAGTTTGTTAGATGGCTGTGGGGAGGCGTGATGGAGACTTAATTGGGTTACTTCTTGCTGGGTGCGTAAAAAGACCTCCGGTTGGACGAAGGCTGGCAGAAGCGAGGACCGAAGGCCAAGGCAAGCCACCCCACGGTTCTCTCCAGAGATCCCTTTTGCAGCCAGCGGGGCCTAAGGCAGTGATGTCTCTGTCACCCCTTTCCTCCCCCCCTGTCCTAGAAGCCGGGGCTTCCTTGCCGGGTCATAGGGTTGCCAAGTCCAATTCGAGAAATATCTGGGGACTTTGGGGGTGGAGCCAGGAGCAAGGGTGTGACAAGCAGAATTGAATTCCAAAGGGAGTTCTGGCCATCGCACTGAAAGGGACCGCACACCTTTTGGAATGCCTTCCTTCCATAGGAAATAACGAAGGATAGGGGCACCTTCTTTGAGGGCTCATAGAATTGGACCCCCTGGTCCAATCTTTTTGAAATGTGGGAGGTATTTTAGGGAGACGCACTGGATGCTATGCTGAAAATTTGGTGCCTCTACCTCACATAACAGCCCCCCAGATACCAATGGATCAATTTACCCCCAGATACCCATGGAGAGCCAGTTTGGTGTAGTGGTGAAGTGCGCAGACTCTTATCTGAGAGAACGGAGTTTGATTCCCCACTCCTCCACTTGCACCTGCTGGAATGGCCTTGGGTCAGCCATAGCTCTGGTAAAGGTTGTCCTTGAAAGGGCAGCTGCTGTGAGAGCCCTCTCAGCCCACCCACCTCACAGGGTGTCTGTTGTGGGGGAGGAAGGGAAAGGAGATTGTGAGCCGCTCTGAGACTCTTCGGAGTGGAGGGCAGGATATAAATCCAGTATCTTCATCTACCTCACAGGGGGTCTGTTGTGGGGGAGGAAGGTAAAGGAGATTGTGAGCCCTTCTGAGACTCTTCGGAGTGGAGGGCGGGATATAAATCCAATATCTTCATCTACCTCACGGTGTCTGTTGTGAGGGAGGAAGATAAAGGAGATTGTGAGCCGCTCTGAGACTCTTCGGAGTGGAGGGCAGGATATAAATCCAGTATCTTCATCTACCTCACAGGGGGTCTGTTGTGGGGGAGGAAGGTAAAGGAGATTGGGAGCCCTTCTGAGACTCTTCGGAGTGGAGGGCGGGATATAAATCCAATATCTTCATCTACCTCACAGGGTGTCTGTTGTGGGGGAGGAAGGGAAAGGAGATTGGGAGCCGCTCTGAGACTCTTCGGAGTGGAGGGCGGGATATAAATCCAATATCTTATTATTATTATTTTTATTATTTTCTATGGGAATAAGTCTCCATAGGGAATAATGGAGTTCCCAGCAGACATTTCCCTCCGCTTTCTGATGACCCTGAAGCTGGGGGAGGGCCTCCAAACGGGAATCCCCTGCCCTCACCTGGGGATTGGCAACCCTACTGTGTCAGGGCCCCTGTTTCCCTGTCTGGTGGAGACAGCCTCTCCCATGATGTTCTGTAACCTTTCGGTTGCTTTTAGCACAGGCAGTGACCTACAGTCACTTGCATTTCCCCCTCATAGGCTGACTTGGCCGCTTGTCTCGAACCCAGTTTGAGGGCGGCAGCAGTACCATTCCTGGGAGCGTCCTTTGCATTTTAAAAGTCGCCCGCCGGTGAACTGCAGGGCTGTGTCGCTCTGGACTGGGTGGCCGTTTGCATAGGCAAAGCACGGCGTCTCCCTGCCTGCCTTTCCTTCCCCAATCCTCCAGTGCCTTGCAGAAGCAAACTGGGGACTTGCACCTTGCAAATCGCTCTGGACCCATCAGCCTGCTTGCTCGCCAGCATCTGGCCCAGCTCCCGGCCTGGGACCCTGCCTCACCTTGGGTGTTCTGTGTTGCTTCCTCTTCCATCTGCCTTCTCTCGCATGGGCAGGCTCTGCTCCCCTCACCACTTCTGGTTTTGTTTTGCTTTTTGTTCCCTCCGTGTTCCTCTCTGGACCGCAAACCCCAGCAGTCAGTGGCCTTTGAATGTATAAAGCTGTCTTTGTGATAGGTCTGCCTCGCTTGGTATTGGTGTATTTACTTCATTCCCGCCCCCCTGCCTTTCTAGTGGCTCATGTCGTTCTCCTCTTCTCCATTTTATCCTCACAACAACCCTATGAGGCAGGTCAGGTTGAGAGAACGGACTGGCTCGAGATCACCCCGCCAGCTTCCAGGGCATGCGTCAGGATTCGAACCTGGATCTCCCAGATCCTACTATAGAACTGCAGCCACTACTCCACACTGCCTCTCGTTCAGTACTGGCCACTCTGGCTTCTACTGGGTCTTGCTCAGCGCTGGGTCTCTAAGGGCCAGCCTAGACAAGATTCTCAGCTATGGGTTGAGGAGGGACTGGAGCTTCCCAGTGGGGCAAATCATGCCCCCCCCCCCCCCCCCCCGTGGCTGCAAGTGGTTGTTTTTACTGTCACAAAACTGGCAGAAGAAGAAATTAGATTTATATCCCACCCCATACTCTGAATCTTAGAGTCTCACAGTGGTCACAATCTCCTTTACCTTCCCCCCCCCCCCACAACAGACACCCTGTGAGGTGCGTGAGGCTGAGAGAGCTCTGACGGAAGCTGCCCTTTCAAGGACAACTCCTATGAGAGTTATGGCTGACCCAAGGCCATTCCAGCAGCTGCAAGTGGAGGAGGGGGGAATCAAACCTGGTTCTCTTCTTGCGCACTTAACTGCTACACCAAACTGGCTCTCCTGGGACAATGTTGGCCTCTTTCCCCAGGGAAGGCCGCTGCTTCCGAATGGGTGCCCCCCCCCCCAAAGCCACGAAGGCGGCACCTTCTGACGTACCTTCTGGGTTAAGGAGGCCACTTAAAGCCGGGAAGTCCTGAAGAGACGCAGCCTATCAGTGGCTAACAGCCAGTGGGGAGCAAATGGAGCCTACACATTCAGAGGCAGTCAACCTCTGAATCCCAGACCACATCAGGGGAAGGCCTCGGCCTCTCTGCCCTGTGGTCGGCCCTCCAGAGGAATCGGTTCGCCAGTGTACGAGAGAAGATGGTGGACTAGTTGGACCTGCGGGCCAACATTAAACCAAAAGTGTTTTCGGCTAAACACTAGGAAGGCGACTTCCCGACGGAGCGGTTCCCCAGGGGAACAGGGAGGTGGTGACGGAGCTCTCCTTCTTTGGAGGTTTTGAAACAGAGGCTAGATAACCATCTGCCAGCAACGCTGATTCTGTCAACTGCAGCAGACCATGAGAAGGAGGGCAGGAGGGATTGCATCAGCGCTTAGTTCTCATGGCCCTTTCTGACACGCCCAGGGAAATGCTGTTTGCCACTTTGGGGTCAGTCAACAACTTTTCTCCAGGCCAGCGTGGTTCCTGGAGGGTTTGGGGGGTTTTTGGCCATCTTCTGGGCATGAAGCAGGGGTCCCTGGGAGTGTGGGTGGGGGGAGGTGCTTGTGAGTCTCCTGCATCGTGCAGGGAGTTGGACTAGATGACCCTGGAGGCCCCTTCCAACTCTGTGATTCTAGGAGTCTATCCTGTGAGTTTAGGGGGAGGTGTGTGTGAGTTTCCTGCCTTGTTCAGGGGGGTGGACTAGATGACCCTGGAGGTCCCTTCCAACTCTAGGATTCTAGGATTCTTCAGGAGGAGGTGGGCTTTCCTTCCTTGGAGGTTTTTCAACAGAGGCTAGATGGCCATCTGACAGCAATTAGGATCCTGTGAATTTAGGGGGAGGTGCTTGTGAATTTAGAGCGGTTCCTCAGTGGAACAGGCTTCCTCCTTGGGAGGTGGTGGGCTCTCCTTCCTTGGAGATTTTTAAAGAGAGGCTAGAGGGCCATCTGACAGCAATGAGGATCCTGTGAATTTAGGGGGAGGGGCTTGTGAGTTTCCTGCATTGTGCAGGGGGTTGGACTAGATGACCCTGGAGGTCCCTTCCAACTCTAGGATTCTAGGATTCTTCAGGAGGTGGTGGGCTCTCCTTCCTTGGAGGTTTTTGAACTGAGGCAAGATGGCCACCTGACAGCAATGAGGATCCTGTGATTTTAGGGGAAGGGATTTGTGAGTTTCCTGCATTGTGCAGGGGGTTGGACTAGATGACCCTGGAGGTCCCTTCCAACTCTAGGATTCTAGGATTCTTCAGGAGGTGGTGGGCTCTCCTTCCTTGGAGGTTTTTGAACTGAGGCAAGATGGCCACCTGACAGCAATGAGGATCCTGTGATTTTAGGGGAAGGGATTTGTGAGTTTCCTGCATTGTGCAGGGGGTTGGACTAGATGACCCCGGAGGCCCCTTCCAACTCTGTGGTTGTGTGATTCACTGGTTTGATCCAGCAGGGCTCTTCTTTTGTCCTTGTGTTTGAGTTCAGTCTCCTAGGGAAGAGAAGGGCTGCCCCCTGCCTGGCAATAGGGAGTGGCCACCTGGCCCGGGGACATAAGAAAGCCCGAGGTCGTGCGGCTGCGTGACTCAGCCCTTCCTAGATAAGCCCTCAACGCTGTGCCGGCCAGTCAGCCAGTAGGGAGTGACCTGAAGCGCCATGTTTTTATTTCTCTCCCATTCAGAAAAACTTGGCGGGAGTCAAGAAGCAGGCGGGAGCCAGGAAACAGTGGGGGTGGAGGGGGTGGGCACCCCGTTGGGCCTCTCCGGTCTGTACATCAACCAGCTGCCACCACGGCCTTGTGTTCAAGCCAGGGCCCCCCAACATAGGCGACGTTCCCTCTAAGCTGAGTTAGCGTGAGCCGGCTCACAGATTTTTCGCTTCCAGCTCACCCATTTTTGTCTAAGCTCAGAAAGGAGGACCCCAGAGCACACTCATTGACGCAGCAGCTCACAGCTTTAACGCCAGTACCTCACAAAGAAGAATTTTTGCTCACAAGACTCCACAGCTTAGAGGGAACGTTGCTCATGGGTGCCACGGTGCCCGCTGATACCCTTCCTGGCGCCCACCGAGTGTCTTTAGAAAGCGGGCAGTGCCAGCTGCAGGGCTTTCGACCGGCCGTTGGAACGGGCCGTGCAGATCTTTAAGAGCCCTGACTTGGCAAGAGCTGCCCCCACAGCAAAAGGATCTCCACTGCGTGATGGAAGAGAAGCTGTGTGTATGCGAGGAAATATTTGAAAACAGTGCACTTCTTTTGAAAGGCGTTGTGTTAAACAAAGCGTCTGCCTGAAATGTTCAAGACTTACTGTAAGAGTTATGCGTGACCCTGACATTTTATGGTTGGCTCTGGCTCCCACAGCGGCCATGTTACAGTTGCAGCCGGTAGTCTTTGCCAGAATCCCGAAGGTGTCCACGGGCTTGAAAGGTTTTGGGACCCCTGGTTTAACACCCCGAGGCGCATCGTACCAATGGGAAGAAGAAGAAGATGACTGCCGTTTTATACCCCGCCCTTCTCTCTGAATCAAAGACTCAGAGCGGCTCACAATCTCCTTTATCTTCTTCCCCCACGACAGACACCCTGTGAGGTGGGTGGGGCTGAGAGGCCTCTCCCAGCAGCTGCCCTTTCAAGCACAACCTCTGCCAGAGCTATGGCTGACCCAAGGCCATTCCAGCAGCTGCAAGTGGAGGAGTGGGGAATCAAACCCGGTTCTCCCAGATAAGAGTCTGCACACTTCACCACTACATCAAACTGGTGGAAATGGACTGCAGTTGCAGCCATCCTCCCCCAAGTGCTAGGCCTCTGTGGATGAGGAGCCCGGCCCCAAAAACTACGCCCCAGGGTGCTGACGGACAGCCCTAAAGCCTGGAGCTGGGTCAGAAGAGCGGCTGGCCCTCTATCATGCTGGGGCCTGTCCCAAGCCTTTCCAGTTGGCCTTCTCTTGTTCCTCAGAATTAGCCACTGGGCCTGCGGATGTGTTTTTTGGAAAGGCCGAGCCCCACAACCCCAAGTGGACTCCAGGCCATCTCGTCCCAACAAGGAATCACTGCAGATCCCCCTAAAAGCCTATGGGTGGGCCAGGAGCCGGCCAGATCCAGAAAGGAGGCCCTGTGGGCTTTGTTCTGGGAGGTTCCTTCTCTTCTCCATAACCACGGAGGGGGGGGGGGCGGCAGGAGATTTTGGGTGACGGACAACATTGTGCGATGACCTCCAGCTAGGGTTGGGAGTTCTGGGTTGGGAAATTCCAGGCACTTTGGGGGTGGAGTCTGGGACAGGGAGGTGTCTCCGCAGGGTAGAAGGCCATAGAACAAGGGTAGGGAACAGTGGCTCTCCAGATGTGTTCTTTGCCTACAACTCCCATCAGCCCCAGGCAGCATGCCAATGGCTGGGGCTGATGGGAGTAGTAGGCAAAAAACATCAGGAGAGCCACTGTTCACTGGAGCCACTGGAGAGACAGTCTGGTGTAGTGGTTAAGTGTGCGGACTCTTATCGGGAAAACTGGGTTCGATTCCCCACTTCTCCACTTGCAGCTGCTGGAATGGCCTTGGGTCAGCCATAGCTCTGGCAGAGGTTGTCCTTGAAAGGGCAGCTGCTGTGAGAGCCCTCTCAGCCCCACCCACCTCACAGGGCGTCTGTTGTGGGGGAGGGAGATAAAGGAGATTGTGAGCTGCTCTGAGACTCTTCGGAGTGGAGGGTGGGATATAAAAGCAATATCTTCATCTACCTCACAGGGTGTCTGTTGTGGGGGAGGAAGGTAAAGGAGATTGTGAGCCGCTCTGAGAGTCTTCAGAATGGAGGGCGGGATATAAATCCAATATCTTCATCTACCTCACAGGGTGTCTGTTGTGGGGGAGGAAGGGAAAGGAGATTGTGTGCCGCTCTGAAACTCTTCGGAGTGGAGGGCGGGATATAAATCCCATATCTTCATCTACCTCACAGGGTGTCTGTTGTGGGGGGAGTAAGGTAAAGGAGACTGTGAGCCACTCTGAGATTCAGACTATAGGGTGGGATATAAATCCAATCTCTTCTTCATAAACCCTGCCATAGAAGAAGCTGGAGCTGAGTCCAGAGGAGGCTGAGATGCCCAGGTGGGAGGGCCGGCCCGCCTGCGAGCTGCTCTAGAGGTTGTCCCACTTGGCTGCATCCTTCGCGGGGTCTGCGTTGCACCTGGATAGCTGCTCCAAGCAAGATTGCCTCGCGTCAGGCTTTGGGAAGGGGGTCAGCTGCCCCCGCTCTGAAACTGTTAACGCCCTGGACACTCGGACACGGGTGCTGATCACCTCTAGGCTGTGCTCTGACTTGGACAGCCCAGCCTGGCCTGATCTTATCAGGTCTCAGAAGCTAAGCAGGGTCAGCCTCGGTCAGTTATTGGACGGGAGACCCCCTAGAAAGTCCAGGGTCACTAGGCAGAGGCAGGCAACGGCCAGCCACCTCTGAACCTCCCTTGCCTTGAAAGCTCTTGACAAAGACTTCCCGGAAAAGCCCAGGGGGACGTTCCGCGGGGGAAATCCACTGCAGAGTAAAGTCCTGCTGGGTTGCCGTTAAGTCGACTGGGAACTTCGACCACCTGTGGTGCATTTAAAATAATTCCTTTTTTAATTTATATCCCACCCTGTCCCGTAAGCAGGCTCGGGGCAGCTGAAGCTATGCAGGAAAGGTTTGGGTAAGTGCAAACTTTGATTACGGGAGTGTGGGGGTGGGAGCATCCCATCACATCTCTCCCAAAAGAGTCGCCTGTCCATTTTGAGGGGCAAACAGCTGGTTTTAGCCTTGAGAGCCCTTCAAGGGCCCATCCCCAGGGTGGAGAATCTCCGGGGAGGACCTTCTCGCTTCTTGGAAGGAGGCTGCACCCGGGTGCAAGAAACTCTTGACAAGAGCGGCCTCAGTGTGGGCAGGTGAATACCCGGCTCGTCTTCTGGGAATGAGAGAGACGGCCTTCCTGTGGATTGAAGGGGGGCGGTTGTGGGTGATTAATTTGGCTGTGGTGGCCACGCAGTCTACGTTTTTTGAATTGTGTTCCGTATTGCGTTTCTACGAATTTCATTACTCTTCCATTTACAATTTCGTGAGCCTCTCCGAAGGCCATCAGCTATGTGGCAAAGCTGGGAATGTAAGGCTAAATCGATCAATTGGGCCGGGGGGGGGGGTGCATTCTGATGCTTTGCGAGCCCTGAGGCTGCTCCCCAAAAGGAGCAATGGGAAAGCTGTGGCATTCGGGCTTCTGGAACTCAGCGGCTGCAAAATGTTCTGCTTCACCACCACCACCACCACGCCCAACAGAGGCGTAGGTGAAGAAGTGCCTGGCAAAAAGGATTCAATGAGGAAAATTGCTTTTGATGCGTCTGAACTCTTTTCCCCTCTGCAGCCCGCATCTCAGGCACACCGGGTTTCCCAGCAGTGTGTTGGGGAGGGGGGAGGCGTGTAGGATCGAGGGTGAAGTCTGCTCAGCAAAGGGAGTTTCAGGGAGAGAGAGAGAGAACAGGGGTGCCGCACCGAGAGCCAATACGGTATAGTGGTTAGGAGTGTTGGACTAATACAGTGGTGGCCAAACATACATATGTGGTCCTACATATTGTGTGGCTCTCCAAGCCCCTGCTACCCCACTGGCCAGCTTGGAGAAGGCATTTCTTTCTTTAAATCACTTCTCCAAGCCAAGCCAGCTGGTGGCTTGGAGAATGCATTTAAATTTAAAGGTGCTTTCCTTTCACCTCCCCCTCCCCATCTATTTCCTTCCTTGTAGGAGAGCCAGTTTGGTGTCGTGGAGAAGTGTGCGGACTCTTATCTGGGGGAACCGGGTTTGATCTTCCACTTGCACCTGCTGGAATGGCCTTGGGTCAGCTGTAGCTCTAGCAGAGGTTGTCCTTGAAAGGGCAGCTGCTGTGAGTGCCCTCTCAGCCCCACCCACCTCACAGGGTGTCTGTTGTGGGGGAGGAAGGTAAAGGAGATTGAAGGCTGCTCTGAGACTCTGTCCTTGAAAAAGCAGCTGCTGGGAGAGCTCTCTCAGCCCCACCTACCTCACAGGGTGTCTGTTGTGGGGGAGGAAGATAAAGGAGATTGTGAGCTGCTCTGAGACTTTGAGATCCAGAGTGGAGGGCAGGATATAAATCCAATATTTTCTCTCTCCTTCCTTCCTTCCTTCCTTCCTTCCTTCCTTCCTTCCTTCCTTCCTTCCTTCCTTCCTTCCTTCCTTCCTCCCTCCCTCCCTCCCTCCCTCCCTCCCTCCCTCAAACATCTGGTGTTCATGTCTTATGGTTCTCAAACATCCGGCATTTATTCTAAGTGGCTCTTGTGTTAAACAAGTTTGGCCACCCCTGAGCTAATATCTGGGAGACCCAGGTTCAAATCTCCACTCTGCCATGGAAGATCTGCCACCCTTGTGCCAATCACCCTCTCTCAGCCTCGCCTACCTCGCAGGGTGGTCATGAGGATAAGGTGGAGGAGAGAACAGGAGATTCGGCCCATTAGGGGGGAAAGGCACAGGATAAAGGAATTAATTCATAAAAGAAAGAGTTTGGAAAATGAAAACAAGCATAACGCAAGAAAGTGCGTAATTAGTGCGTAATCAGAGACGGATTTTACACGCCAAAATTTATTGAGCCCCTTAAACTCTTTGCTTATCTCCCCAATGGAAGCTCATTATGATAAGAATACGAGAATCTCCGTGATTTTTAACATATGGCATGATGATAAGCACTTGGCAAGATATTAAAAAGTCTTGGCAAGATATTAAAGATGAAGGTGTAAACATTCAGTGGCTGAGATATTATCAGTCAGCTGCAAGACTAAAGGAGATGTTGAAGGTGGAGGTCTAAGGAAGAGACGCGGCTGAATCTGAGCAGGTTATAAAACAAAAAGGGCATTTGCTACAATGGATGTATAAGATTACTCCAGGCAGATCAAAATGGGCAGCCACCTGTAGCCGTAGAAAAGAGTAAGGGTCCAGGAGTACCTTAAAAACTAACAAAATTTGTGGTACAGTGTGAGCCTTCAGATACACTGCACCTGAAGAAGTGAGCAGTGAATCACAAAACCTCACACCCTGCCACAAATTTTGTTCGTCTTTAAGGTGCTCCTGGAGCTTTACTTTTTTCTACTGCTCCAGCTAGAAATGGAACATGAACACAAGTGAAAAAAATGTATGGTTAAGTGGATATAAAATCTCAAAGAACAGATATCTATGCGGCAACGGGAATGATTATGGGAGAAAGATTTCAAATTTAGAGTCAGCAAGACACTAGTAAGAAAGAATTGGTACAAAATGGGGTTTTTTTCAGATGGTATATAACTCCAAAGGACATTGAGAAAGCACATTAAAGTTATAAAGGAAAATGCTGGAAATGTCAAGACACAGATGGAACTTTCATATGTGGTGGCAAAAAGATATTGGAAAGAAATACACCAAAAATGCAGAATACATTGAAAGTTTTAATTACTGATGGGAAGCTAAGAGAATGCTATTGGGTGTTCAGCCTAGTTTTAGAAGAGCTATTCAAATACATGGCGACAGTGGTTATTTATTTATGTAGCGAAATGGAAACTAGATGTCTGCCCATGTTTAGAAGAATGGGAAAATAAACTTGCTGAATACGCTATTATGACAAAAGTAACAATTGATTTGAGAAACACGAAATTTGAGGGAAAGTGGAGTGTGTACTGAGAAAATATATACAAATGTATGGATGAAATAGAAGTAGAATTAAAATCTGTTTCAAATGTAATATCCTGAATATAAATGAGATAGATAATAGACTTTTACACCATTATATACTGCTTATCTATTAAAGGTTCTAATATGTAGAAGTGGTGAAAATACATGATGTTGAATACGTAGTAATGAAGCCAGTGTTCTAGTCAATACAGATTAAATATAAAGTTTGAAACTTAAATGATGAATACAGTTATACATCCACAGAAATAAGGATTGTATTTTATAGATAATACCTTAAAATTATAATGAAGGGGATGAAAGGGAAAATATTCACTGCCCTATACATTATGAAGTACATGATTGCCTTTGACAAATGTAATTTTGTTGTATAACACCTTTCTCCCCCTCCCCTTTTCCGTACCCCTAAAGTTTTCCTTTAAAAAAAAATTGAAGGAGTTTAGATAATGTAGGGGGAAGGCTCTTGTATTTTCATTGTTGACCGAGGGGGTGGGGGGGGGGTGGGAAGTCACCTGCTCTCAGTCTAACCTACCTCAAAGGGTCGTTGTAAGGATGAAACGGAGCAAGGCAGGGCAAAGCCGACCACACCAGCAAGGGGAAAAGGAAAGGCAAGGTCCCCAGTTGTTTCCGACTCTGGGGTGACGTTGCTTTCACAATGTTTTCGCCACAGACTTTTTACGGGGTGGTTTTGCCATTGCCTTCCCCAGTCCTCTACACTTTCCCCCCTTTTACCGACCTCGGAAGGATGGAAGGCTGAGTCAACCTCGAGCCGGCAACCTGAAAACCCAGCTTCCGCCGGGGATTGAACTCAGGCAGAGTATAAAGATTCTCCTTCAGCCTGCTTCCTCTTCGGACTCTGCTTGCCTGGCGTTTGTTTGGAGTCAGGTCCCACATCCAGAAAAAGTTCCCTGAACACCCCCCCCCCGCATGCCCGCCCCTTTATCTAGCAGCGCTGGGGAAGAATCACCAGGTGGCATTTCTGTGGACCCCAGAAGCCTCCTGTTGGCACACCAACATCAGTTGTGCTGCCAGCTCAGGGGACTCAGCCCCACGCGGAGGAAGAAGCCATTGAAACCCTGCCAAGGGAAAAGTTGGTGGTCCAAGGCATGCGGAAAGAGGGCGTCCCTCGCCTGGAGGCCTGGGTTCAGGGGTCCTTTGGGGCCTCGAGCTGACCGAGCGCCCTTCGGCCTGGCCTACCTTGCAAGGGCGTTGTCAGGTTCAAGTGGGGTCTCCCCCCCCCCTCCCAGGAAGGAGAAGCAAAGGTGCTCCCGGGACCGGCTGGGCATTCTCCCCCCCCCACACCCAGGCTGGGGGCGGCGCTCTGCAGATGCTCAGAGGTCCTCCGTTCGGCCACCTGTGGGCACCTCCGGGACTGGCAGAAGAGGCCAGGGGGCCGCCCGCACCCTTTGCCCGCCGGCTTACCTGGGAGGCTGGTCTCGCGGCGGCGGGGCCGGGCTCCTGCTGCTCTCCCCGGCCGGCCATCCCGCTCCAGCCCGCCTCGCCTGCCCGGCAGCAGCAGAGACTCCGCTCACGCAGCAGCAGCAGCAGCAGCCCCGGCTCCTGCCCGCCCCCCCCCCCCCCGCCTCCCTCCCTCCCTCCCTGGCCTTAACCCCGCGCCTGCCGGAGCCCGGCTCTCCCGGAGGGACGGCACCGGCGCCACCTGCCCAGCCCTCGCCAGCCCCGCCAGCTGGAGGCAGCCGCCTGCCTTCCTCCCCCCCCCCCAAAAAGGGGGAAAGTATGGGGTGTCCTGCCTGCATGGAGCCCTTCTGGGGAGATGGAGGGAGAGAGAGAGAGATGATGAAGATAGATGATAATGATGATATGGACAGGCAGACAGATTATAATGATATGGATAGACTGGCAGGCAGACAGACAGACAGACAAATGATGAAGGCAGATGATGATGAAGATAGATAGATGATGATGATGATGAAGGCAGATGATAGATAGATGATAATGGTGATATATATATAGATAGATAAGGATGAAGATTTATGAAGATAGATGATGATGAAGATAGATAGATAGATAGATAGATAGATAGATAGATAGATAGATAGATAGATAGATGATAATGGTGATTCATAGACAGATAAGGATGATGAAGATTTATGAAGACAGACAGACATAGATAGATAGATAGATAGATAGATAGATAGATAGATAGATAGATAGATAGATAGATAGATAGATGATAGATAGATGATAGATAGATAGATAGATAGATAGATAGATAGATAGATAGATAGATAGATAGATAGATAATGGTGATTCATAGACAGATAATGATGATGAAGATTTATGAAGACAGACAGACAGACAGATAGATAGATAGATAGATAGATAGATAGATAGATAGATAGATAGATGATAGATAGATAGATAGATAGATAGATGATAATGGTGATTCATAGACAGATAAGGATGATGAAGATTTATGAAGACAGACAGACAGACATAGATAGAGAGATAGATAGATAGATAGATAGATAGATAGATAGATAGATAGATAGATAGATAGATAGATAGATAGATAATGGTGATTCATAGACAGATAATGATGATGAAGATTTATGAAGACAGACAGACAGACAGACAGACAGACAGACAGACAGACAGACAGACAGACAGACAGACAGATAGATAGATAGATAGATAGATAGATAGATAGATAGATAGATAGATAGATAGATAGATAGACAGACAGATGTGTAAACTTCTTGAGAACTAGCCCCAGTGCTTGGGGCTTGGGAATTGCATTCTAATGGCCTGTCGGAGTTAGAATCTCTCCTTGTCAAATTCCTGGGGTGGGGGGAACGCCATTTTAACTCTTTGAGTGGCACCATTCATCCGGTGAGGGGAGGGAATAGGGGGAAAGTGTCCGAAGGGGTTGGGAAGGCATAGATGGGGGCAGGTGGCCTAGGGCCTTCTCTGTGTCGAACTCAGGGCAAGCCCTGGCCTTCCCTTGACCCCCTCCCCCTTAATCGGCTCCCAGACCAGCTCCCCAAGTGGGTTAAGACCCTCCCCCCCAAAAAAAAACCCTAAATAGACTCAGCACCATCTTGGGGAAGGGCCAGATAGGCACAACCCAGGACTGCTGCTTTTCCAGCCCAAGGCAGTGCAGTTTTTTTTTTTTTAATTTAAGATTTGTATCCCGCCCTTCCCACAAGTGGCTCAGGGCGGCTCCCAACAATTAGTCAAACATAAGATTAGACAATATTTAAATATATAAACAGTTAAACATTTAAAACAGTTAAAACCTTAAAAACCAGTAAACATTCCAAATATATATATATAAAACAGGAGTCTGGCAAGCTACATTGAGTTTCTCATCTTAGCTAGGGGTAAGCCAGCCGGAAGAGGGTCGTCTTACAGGCCCTGCGGAACTGAACAAGGTCCCGCAGGGCCCTCACCTCCTCCGGCAGCTGATTCCACCATGTAGGGGCCATAACAGAGAACAGTTGAGCAGTTAGAGTGCCAAACTAGGATCTGGGAGACCTGCGTTCGAATCCCTGCTCAAGCTATGGAAGCCTATAGGGTTGGACCTTGGGCCAGTCATGCCTCCCTCACTGGGTGGTTGCTGTGAGAATCCCACAGGGCAGAGGGGAAGGAGGTCAGCTGCTTTGGTTCCCACTGAGGAGGAAGCCCAGGGAGAAGTGGAGCAAACGGGTTGTAGAAAAAGCCCAACAGGAACTCATCTGCATTTTAGGCCACACCCCCTGGCACCAGGCCTGCTGGAACTGCCTTCCTGCTCAAAAAAAAGCCCTGGGATGAAAGAAGCAAATTAGAATGAATGAATAAATAAATAAAAATAGAGCTGAAGACAGCTGGCAACGGAATGACAGCCTTACCTGTTGAACGTCTGCCTGTGGTGCATCTCTTAACGTCACAGGCGCTCTGTCAGAAGGACAGGCGGGTTTCCTGCCTCTCATTTCCCGTATGGCATGAGCAGGAGCACGTTTTGGTGATTCAGTCACTTTGGGGACAGAGTCCATGCCTTTCCTCAGACCCATAAAAATCTAAAAATGACATTCTTGCAACAATATATGATTGTTCTCAGGCAGAAACAGTCTGGGAAAGGAGCTGTGTTCCAGTAGCGTCACCTGTGCTGGTTCTAGGTTCTTACCACTGCTGGATGCTGCGAGTTCAAATATCCAGATGTGTTCACCAGTCAGCCAGCTGTGAGTACTGTTGATCTTCATGAAAGCAGAGCTTATTTGTTTAAAAGCATTCGCTTCCCACCGCTCCACCCAGTTAGGCTGGGGAACACTTACAAAGCCATTAAAATAAAATTTAAGAACAATACACATATGATGTGTAAAACACCAAGTTAAAACAAGCAGAGAGCTGTCAAATATCGTCTTGAGAAAGCTTCACGTTAAACCTCGTTGCCTTCATTTCTAATTTTTTTTAAATCCCATTTACTTCTTTTTTAAAAATTGTCCCTCAGAATCAAACGCTGACATTCTAGACCTTCTATTATTTATTTACCTGAGCCCGATCCTGGCGGAAGCTGGGTTCAGGTAGCCGGCTCCAGGTTGACTCAGCCTTCCATCTTTCCGTGGTCGGTCAAATGAGCCCCAGCTTGCTGGGGGGAAAGTGTAGAAGACTGGGGAAGGCGATGGCAAACCACCCTGTAAAAAGGTCTGCTATGAAAACGTTGTGAAAGCAACGTCACCCCAGAGTCGGAAATGACTGGTGTTTGCACAGGGGACCTTTCCTTTTCCCCACCGAAGCAGGCTTAGGGCGGCAAACTATTAGATAATTCAGAATTTTTATTTTAAATATAT
Source organism: Heteronotia binoei (assembly GCF_032191835.1). Classification (NCBI taxonomy): domain Eukaryota; kingdom Metazoa; phylum Chordata; class Lepidosauria; order Squamata; family Gekkonidae; genus Heteronotia; species Heteronotia binoei. The sequence goes on along the minus strand of NC_083239.1, from coordinate 55,284,913 downwards.
CCAAATTTTTGCCCAGCTTTATTTATAAAAAGGTCAGTCGCAAAACTCTGGACACGCCCCGAAAAGCTGTCCTTTTATTATCCAAATGCCCTTCTATCTGAAACCGGGTCGTGAAACTGAGTTCTAGGTCTTGGTTTCGGTCTCAATTGCAGCGGCGCTGATCTACCATTCCTAATAGCTCCCCATACTGGCAGCCCCCTACTACAAACTCACCTGACATTTCCCCTTCAATCCATGAATAATACGATGAATCAGGCTGTTGAAGCAATTTGCTTTAGACTCTCAAATGGTGTAAATTCTTTTTAAGCATTTGTGTTACATGTTCTAGGAGGTTTTTAAGTTCATTTGTTCCTCTTTTTTCCTTTATCTCCGAACAAGAGACAACGTGACAAACAAATGCTGGGATTATTCACCTACTGAATAATTGTCATCTATACGAAAAACCCGGACAGGAATTGTTTCGCACATACTCCCCTCCCACCGTCAATCAGAACAACTTGTCTTTCTTTCTATTTTTCCTGAACGACTGCAATCCAGAAATGACCTGTGCTGTTGCAAAAACTTTGGCCGCCGCTCTCCAACACAACGTTGACCATGCTTGATTTTATGTCTAACCTACATTCGATCCTGACTTATCTCGTCTATCCAAATCTTTTCCTGTATTTTATGCTATGCCATTAAAGGTCTGAAATTGAAACTGCTGGGATCGGACTTGACCTTGAGTGGGGAGTCATTTCAGGGAGCAGCTGTGCTGGTCTGCAGTAGAGGAGCTCAGTTCAAATCCAGCTGCCCCTTGGAGACCAACACGATTGGGGGGGGAGGGGTGATGAGTTTTCAAGAGTCAAAACTCCCTTCATTAGATCCGAGATCTTGGAGCATGGGCCGGGCGGGGGAGAGGGGAGAGCGATGCTCCGCGGCAGGTGCCGAGATCCTAAAGCGGTAGCGTTGAGCTCTGTCCCACACGGAAGGTCAAGTCTCTTTCCCCACAGCCTCCTCCGAAGGCCTACTTCGACCGTCACTCTGTGTCATGCAAACAAAAGCTGGGCTCTTCTGGATCAGGCCGAGAGTCCACCTGGCCCAAGGTGGCAATGACCTCACCGCTTCTTGCAAAAGAGGGCATGGACGCAGGAGCCCTCAGGTTTGTAGAGGACACTGCCCCCCCCCCATCTATGGAGGCTTCATTGAGATCTTTGGGCAACGGTTGCTGTCCTGATGGCTTGTGGCAGCCACTTCTATAAGGGGGGGGCAGGTCTGCCTCGGGCCGGCCCTAGACTGTCCAGTGCCCTAGACAAGGCTAACGTCTGGTGTCCTGCCCCCTGCACTGATAACGTCACCAAGTCACACGGGGGGGGGGGAATTCTGCGCGCCTAGAAGGCCGGCGCCCTAGACGGTCACCTAGCTTGTCTCGTTGCAGGGCCGGCTGGTTTTGTGTCTCCTGTGCCAGTTGTCGCTGGAACATGCATGAGTGAACTGGGCCCATGGACTGAGGAAGTGGCCCTCAGCGGCTTCTGAGTTTGACCTGGGCTGGCCTGCAGGCAACTGCTTGGACTGAGCTGTCTTCCCCTCCGGACAGCGGCAGGAAGAGGCCGATGGGGTTTCCTCGGAGACCATCCTGTCATCCTTTCCATCTCCACCCATTTGCAGCTTCCACCACCTCCTCCCCCCCCCCCCCCGCTTGGCTCAGGCTCCCTTCCTTCCCTTTCCCTTCCTCCGACTGCTCATATCCTTTTCCCACTGCCCCCCCTTTTTTTTGGGCTGAATCATCTTGGCTGTTGGTGGCTTCAGGGTCACCCGGGCTGGAATGGCCTGGAAAGGGGCAGGGAAGGAAGAGACGGAGGAAACCGCCTTCTGGGGCTGGCGTTCAAGGGGGGCTGGCTCCCCTCCCCTTCCTCCACTTGCTGCAGTGGAAGAAGCTGTGGGGGGCCAAAGGCCAGAAGGGAAGAGCAGGAAGGAAAACGGAGGGGGGGGAAGTGGGGAGAGAGAGTGAATCTCTTTTACTTTACTTCCTTCATGTATGACCTTCCTTTCCCCACAACATAAGAACATAAGAGAAGCCATGTTGGATCAGGCCAGTGGCTCATCCAGTCCAGCAGTCTGTGTCACACACTGGCCAATGTATGTGTGTGTGTATATACACACATATACATACATACATACACACACACACACACACACACACACACACACATATATATATATACTGTGGCTAATAGCCACTGATGGACCTCTGCTCCATATCTTTATCCAATCCCCTCTTGAAGCTGTCCATGCTTGTAGCTGCTACCACCTCCTGTGGCAGTGAATTCCACATGTTAATCACACTTTGGGTGAAGAAGGACTTCCTTTTATCCGTTCTAAGCTCACTGCTCAGCAATTTCATCGAATGCCCACGAGTTTTCGTATTGTGAGAAAGGGAGAAAAGGACTTCTTTCTCTACTTTCTCCATCCCATGCACAATGAGGACCTGAAGCTACTGGCATCCATCCATCTCCTCGCCCTCCCCCTTTATAATCTTCCCAGCAACCCTGCAAGGTAGGCTAGGCAGAGCCCATGCGAATGGCCCAAGGTTACTGGGTGAGCTTCCATGGCAGAGTGGGAGGATTCGAACCAGGGTCTTCCAGATCTGAGCCTTACCCTACAACCACCACATCACAGCGGTTCTCAAGAAGTCCCCGTGTGAAGAAAGCCATCTCTGCAAGGAACGGGCTTGGCTTGTGCATATCTCCTTGCTGGGCTGGTTGCTGGGCAGTTTTTGTCCTTGTTTGCCCAGCAAATATCAGGCCTTTAAAGGAGCTCTCTGGAGGGGCAGGGTTTGTTCTGCCGCTTTGTTCGGTTACCTTTGGAAGCCACAATCAAGATGCAGGCAAGGGACAGGTGGCAAAACAATACAAATAGCTTGTTGCTGTCTAGTATCGTGTTTCCTCGCAGTGGCCAACTGGATATCCCAGGGAGGCACAGAGGACAAAGCCAGACGCTGCTGCAGCCCCAGAGAGGTATACTGCCTCTAAATGTGGAGGTTCCGTTTCATTATCAATGTGTTGCTTCATGAATTTAAGGCACTGCCATCTAAGGCAGCCTGCATTGTGTGGCAAAATGTTACACAAGTTAATTATTTGTTGTTCAGTCGCACAGTCGAGTCCGACTCTTTGCGACCTCATGGACCAGGTCATGCCAGGCCCTCCTGTCTTCCACCATCCTCCAAAGTCTGCTCAAATTCGTGTTAGTTACATCAGGAATGCTGTCCAGCCATCTCCTCTTTTGCCGTCCCCTTCTTCTTTTGCCTTCTGTCTTTCCCAGCATCAGGGTCTTCTCCAGGGAGTGCTCCCTTCTCATTGGGTGGCCAAAGTATTGGCGCTTCAGCTTCAGCATCTGACCTTTCAGGGATCAGTCTGGGTTGATTTCCCTTAGGACTGACTGACTTGATGTCCTTGCAGTCCAAGGGACTCTCAAGAGTCTTCTCCAGGGAGTGCTCCCTTCTCCTTTGGGTGGCCAAAGGATTTGAGCTTCAGCTTCAGCATCTGACCTTCCAGGGAACAGTCTGGGTTGATTTCCCTTTGGATTGACAAATTGGATCTTCTTGCAGTCCAAGGGACTCTGAAGAGTCTTCTCCAGCACCACAGCTCGAAAGCATCTATTCTTCTGTGCTCCGCCGTCCTTTTGGTCCAGCTCTCACAGCCATACATGACTACTGGGAATTACATTACTACATACATCCAGTCCAACATTCTGTGTCACATAAGAACAAAAGAGAAGCCATTAAATATTTTTCTCTGCCCTCAACCCATTGCCCATTAAATTCGTTTGGTGCTTCCGAGTTCGAGCATAGTGAGAGAGGAAGAAGTTCTTTCCATCCACTTTTTTCTACTCTGTGCATTATTTTATACATCGGTCATTTCTCCCTGCCAGCTGTCTTCTCTTTCTAAGCTGAAAAGCCTCAGCCACCCAGGCTGTCTTCACAGGGAAGAAGGAGCAGCAGCCCTTTCCCAGCTCTGCCACATCCATGTACAGCAGGACCGCCAGGCAGGCTCCAAGTGCAACTGGTCGAGATCGGCTCCCCTGGCCTGGGGGGACATGGCTGCTTTGGAGGTGGGCTTGCTGAGGCCCCTTCACCCTCCCCACAAAGTCTCCAGGAATTTCCCTCCCCAGAGTTGGCAACTCTGCCGAAGAGGCACGGTGACTGGAACTGTACACAAGATTGCAAAAAGCACCTGTGCCACAGGCAGGGTTGCCGGTCTCCAGGTGGGTATATAGGAGAACATTCCGTGAGAGCTTTAACTAATATATATATATTGAAAATATTTTAAACAATCTTTTAAAACATGATATTTCCACATTCATTTGAAATTATTTCACAGTCCATTTTGCAATATGCAATGTTTTTCTTCGTTTGTAGGGCTTAAGAGAACATAAGAGAGGCCATGTTGGATCAGGCCAAAGGCTCATCCAGTCCAACACTCTGTGTCACATAAGAACATAAGAGAAGCCATGTTGGATCAGGCCAATGGCTCAACCAGTTCAGCACTCTGTGTCACACAGTGCCCAATATATGTGTGCCTGTGTGTACAGTATATATATATATGCTATTAGCCACAGTATATATATATGTGTGTGTGTATGTGTGTGTGCACACACACACATATACTGTGGCTGATAGCTGCTGATGGACCTCTGCTCCATATTTTTATCCAGTCCCCTCTTAAAGCTGGCTATGCTTGTAGCCGGCGCCACCTCCTGTGGCAGTGAATTCCACATGTTAATCATTCTTTGGGTGAACGACTTCTTTTCATCCGTTTTAACCTGACTGCTCAGCAATTTAATGGAATGCCCATGAGTTCTTGTATTGTGAGAAAGGGAGAAAAGGACTTCTTTCTCTACTTTCTCCATCCCAGGCATCATCTTGTCAGCCTCTCTCATGTCACCCCGCAGTCGATGTTTCTCCAATCCTGAAGTCCAATCCGCCAATGCAGGTGTGATTGCAGTTCCTAAACTGGTGTGGCTGCTTAAATGGGCTGCTGCTTCCGTCCACTTTCAGAGAATCGTTCTTCAGGCAGCTCCCCAAGGAATACAGTTTCCATTTGTCTGGGCTCGGTTATCTGCAAGGATCAAGCAGGGCTCCCGACTTCTCTTTGTCCTTCGCTTCCTTTGAAAGAGCCCAGCCTCCAGCAGGTGGGGCCTGCAGATCTCCCAGAATTACAACTGATGTCCAGACTGCAGAGGTCAGTCCCCCTGCAGAAAATGGCTGCTCTGCAGGGTGGTCTCTATGGCACTGCCCCCCCTGGCTGAGGTTCCTTCTTCTGCCGAAGCTCCGCCTCCAAACTCTCAGGGATTTCCCAACCTGGAGCTGGCAACCCTGGGATCTGCACAAGGGCACGGCAGTCGCGGGGGCAATTGCATCTGCAGGTTCTTTCCTAATCCTCCCTTGCACAGAATTTGCCTCTGTGTGTCGTACAAACAGGCCATAAAAGCAGGAGTGGAGCCACCTCTCTCTCTCTCTCTCTCTCTCTCTCTCTCTCCTCGGCCAGCTGGCCTCCTCCTCCCCACCCCCCCTTCTGCCTGAGCAGCCCTTCCACTCGTCTCTTGTCTTTTTTTTCTATTTTTAAAATATTGATTTAATTAAAGGTATATTTGTCATTCCCTCCTTAAAACTTTCTTTTCCTCTTCTTTTTAACCGCCGTATTTTAAAATAGCTAAAAACACTGCGCGTGTGTGTGTGTGTGTGTGGTGGAGGGGTTGCTTTAAGTGATAGAGGCTTTGGGCAAGCAGAACTATGCGGCCAGCACCTCCTTGTGCTACAGATAGTCAAAAGCAGTTTCCTCTGTGTTAAGCGCCACCCTGATATCTCCTTTTCACAGAGCAAGCAGACGAAGATCACAGGGCAATAAAGAGGGGGTGGGGAGAGGAAAGTGTCACATCAGAACATAAGAGGAGCCATGTTGGGTCAGGCCAGTGGCCCATCCAGTCTAACACTCTGTGTCACATAAGAAAAGAAGAGAAGCCATGTTGGATCAGGCCAATGGCCCATCCAGTCCAACACTCTGTGTCACAGAAGAACATAAGAGAAGCCATGTTGGATCAGGCCAGTGGCCCATCCAGTCCAACATTCCGTGTCACATAAGAACATAAGAGAAGCCATGTTGGATCAGGCCAGTGGCCCATCCAGTCCAGCACTCTGTGTCACATAAGAATATAAGAGAAGCCATGTTGGATCAGGGCAGTGGCCCATCCAGTCCAACATTCCGTGTCACATAAGAACATAAGAGAAGCCATGTTGGATCAGGCCAATGGCCCATCCAGTCCAACACTCTGTGTCACAGAAGAACATAAGAGAGGCCATGTTGGATCAGGCCAGTGGCCCATCCAGTCCAACATTCTGTGTCACAGAAGAACATAAGAGAGGCCATGTTGGATCAGGCCAGTGGCCCATCCAGTCTAACACTCTGTGTCACATAAGAACATAAGAGAAGCCATGTTGGATCAGGCCAGTGGCCCCTCCAGTCCAACACTCTGTGTCACAGAAGAACATAAGAGAAGCCATGTTGGATCAGGCCAGTGGCCCATCCAGTCCAACATTCCGTGTCACATAAGAACATAAGAGAAGCCATGTTGGATCAGGCCAGTGGCCCATCCAGTCCAGCACTCTGTGTCACATAAGAATATAAGAGAAGCCATGTTGGATCAGGGCAGTGGCCCATCCAGTCCAACATTCCGTGTCACATAAGAACATAAGAGAAGCCATGTTGGATCAGGCCAATGGCCCATCCAGTCCAACACTCTGTGTCACAGAAGAACATAAGAGAGGCCATGTTGGATCAGGCCAGTGGCCCATCCAGTCCAACACTCTGTGTCACAGAAGAACATAAGAGAGGCCATGTTGGATCAGGCCAGTGGCCCATCCAGTCTAACACTCTGTGTCACAGAAGAACATAAGAGAAGCCATGTTGGATCAGGCCAATGGCCCATCCAGTCCAACACTCTGTGTCACAGAAGAACATAAGAGAGGCCATGTTGGATCAGGACAATGGCCCATCCAGTCCAACACTCTGTGTCACAGAAGAACATAAGAGAAGCCCTGTTGGATCAGGCCAGTGGCCCATCCAGTCCAACACTCTGCGTCACAGAAGAACATAAGAGAAGCCCTGTTGGATCAGGCCAGCGGCCCATCCATTCCAACATTCTGTGTCACACAGTGGCCAAAAGAACCGGGTGCATCAGGAGGTCCATCAGTGGGGCCAGGACACTAGAAGCCCTCCCACCATGCCCCCCAAGCACCAAGAATACAGAGCATCCCTGCCCCAGACATAAGGACATAAGAGAAGCCAAGTTGGATCAGGCCAATAGCCCATCCAGTCCAACACTCTGTGTCACACAGGGGCCAAAAAAACCCAGGTGCCATCAGGAGGTCCACCAGTGGGGCAAGAACACCAGAAGCCCTCCAACTGTGGCCCTCCCAAGCACCAAGAATACAGAGCATCACTGCCCCAGACATAAGGACATAAGAGAAGCCATGTTGGATCAGGCCAATGGCCCCTCCAGTCCAACACTCTGTGTCACAGAAGAACATAAGAGAAGCCCTGTTGGATCAGGCCAATGGCCCCTCCAGTCTAACACTCTGTGTCACAGAAGAACATAAGAGAAGCCATGTTGGATCAGGCCAGTGGCCCATCCAGTCCAACACTCTGTGTCACATAAGAACATAAGAGAAGCCATGTTGGATCAGGCCAGTGACCCCTCCAGTCCAACACTCTGTGTCACATAAGAACATAAGAGAAGCCATGTTGGATCAGGCCAGTGGCCCCTCCAGTCCAACACTCTGTGTCACAGAAGAACATAAGAGAAGCCATGTTGGATCAGGCCAGTGGCCCCTCCAGTCCAACACTCTGTGTCACATAAGAACATAAGAGAAGCCATGTTGGATCAGGCCAGTGGCCCCTCCAGTCCAACACTCTGTGTCACAGAAGAACATAAGAGAAGCCATGTTGGATCAGGCCAGTGGCCCCTCCAGTCCAACACTCTGTGTCACACAGTGGCCAAAAAACTGCAGGTGCCATCAGGAGGTGCACCAGTGGGGCCAGGATACTAAAAACCCTGACCCTCCCACTGTTGCCCCCCTGCCCAAGCACCAAGAACACAGAGCATCCCTGCCCCAGACAGAGAGTTCCTTCGGGACTGGATATTATGCCTGGGGGGGGGGGGGGCATCATAGCATCTTCAGTTTCCCCATTGCCTATTCACTACTCTTTAAAGACGTCATCGGCCCCCCATTCCACCTGCAGGGGCACGGGGTGAAGAGAGTTGGCAAAGAGAACTTTTTCTCTCTCCTCAAACACTAGAACTTGAGGGCATCCTGTGAAGCTGATGGGCAAGAGGCTCAGAGGGGGAACAAAGGAAATGCTTCTTTCAATAACGAGTGATTTCAATGTGGCATTTGCTGCCTGAGAATGCAGTGATAGCCGCAGGCACAGACGGCTTTAAAAGGGGATGGGATAGATTCACAGAGGAGAGTTCTAGCCATGGTGACTAAAGGGAACCTTCACGTTCAGAGGCAGTCTACCTCTGCATCCCAGTGCCAAAAGGCAACAACAGTGGAAGACCTCAGCCTCTCTGCCCTGTTGTTGGCCCTTCAGAGGAACTGGCTGGCCACTGTGCGAGTCAGGAGGCTGGACTAGATGGACCCTCCCTTGTCTGATCCAGCAGGGCTCTTCTGATGTTCTTCTCAGGGGAAGGCCTCGGCCTCTCTGCCCTGTGGTTGGCCCTGCAGAGGAACTGGCTGGCCCCTATGTGAGACAGGAGGCTGGACTAGATGGACCCTCCCTGGTCTGATCCAGCAGGGCTCTTCTGAGGTTCTTCTCAGGGGAAGGCCTCGGCCTCTCTGCCCTGTTGTTGTTCCTCCAGAGGAACAGGCTGGCCACTGTGTGAGACAGGAGGCTAGACTAGATGGACCCACCCTGGTCTGATCCAGCAGGGCTCTTCTGATGTTCTTCTCAGGGGAAGGCCTCGGCCTCTCTGCCCTCTTGTTGGCCCTCCAGAGGAACTGGCTGGCCACTGTGTGAGACAGGAGGCTGGACTAGATGGACCCTCCCTTGTCTGACCCAGCAGGGCTTTTCTTATGCTCTTAAAGATGTCAGCACCCTGCATGAAAAGAAAGGGTATTGAATTGTGGAGGAGGACTCCTTCAGAGGACCTGGGGAAAGGGACCTCTGGAGGCTGCCTGGTACTTAATGAAGAGCATCTGTTTGCCTGTGAGTTGGTTCCTCCCTCAGACTTCTGCCCTCATGCCTGATCCATCTCCCAAAGGTGGCATCTTTAGAAGCCGCCCTTTTAATCCTGTTTGGCTGCTGTGGGACCGGGACTTTAATATTTTAATTGTGGGTCCCTTGGATGGTTTTGAAGACATTATAATTAGTCACCTTGAGCCTTAGGACATTATGTCATGAGAAGCCCAATAGACAAGGGAAACCACACACACGTGCACTCTCCTTCCTTATGTTATTCATTTCATAAAGAAGAGCCCTGCTGGATCAAACCAGGGAGGGTCCTTCTAGTCCAGCCTCCTGTCTCACACAGTGGCCAGCCAGTTCCTCTGGAGGACCAGCAACAGGGCAGAGAGGCTGAGGCCTTCCCCTGAGAAGAACATCAGAAGACCCCTGCTGGATCAGAACAGGGGGGGTCCATCTAGTCCAGCCTCCGGTCTCACACAGGGGCCAGCCAGTTCCTCTGGAGGGCCAGCAACAGGGCAGAGAGGCCGAGGCCTTCATAAGAATGTCAGAAGAGCCCTGCTGGATCAGACAAGGGAGGGTCCATCTAGCCCAGCCTCCTGTCTCACACAGGGGCCAGCCAGTTCCTCTGGAGGGCCAGCAACAGGGCAGAAAGGCCGAGGCCTTCCCCTGAGAAGAACCTCAGAAGAGCCCTGCTGGATCAGACCAGTGAGGGTCCATCTAGTCCAGCCTCCTGTCTCACACAGTGGCCAGCCAGTTCCTCTGGAGGGCCCACAACAGGGCAGAGAGGCTGAGGCCTTTCCCTGAGAAGAACATCAGAAGAGCCCTGCTGGGTCAGACCAGGGAGGGTCCATCTAGTCCAGCCTCCTGTCTCACACAGTGGCCAGCCAGTTCCTCTGGAGGGCCAACAACAGGGCAGAGAGGCTGAGGCCTTTCCCTGAGAAGAACATCAGAAGAGCCCTTCTGGATCAGACCAGGGAGGGTCCATCTAGTTCAGCCTCCTGTCTCACACAGTGGCCAGCCAGTTCCTCTGGAGGGCCAACAACAGGGCAGAGAGGCTGAGGCCTTTCCCTGAGAAGAACATCAGAAGAGCCCTGCTGGGTCAGACCAGGGAGGGTCCATCTAGTCCAGCCTCCTGTCTCACACAGTGGCCAACCTGTTCCTCTGGAGGGCCCACAGCAGGGCAGAGAGGCTGAGGCCTTTCCCTGAGAAGAACATCAGAAGAGCCCTGCTGGGTCAGACCAGGGAGGGTCCATCTAGTCCAGCCTCCTGTCTCACACAGAGGCCAACTAGTTCCTCTGGAGGACCAGCAACAGGGCAGAGAGGCTGAGGCCTTCCCCTGTGAAGAACATCAGAAGAGCCCTGCTGGGTCAGACCAGGGAGGGTCCGTCTAGTCCAGCCTCCTGCCTCACACAGTGGCCAAGTAGTTCCTCTGGAGGAGCAGCACCAGGGCAGAGAGGCTGAGGACCTTCCCTGCTGTTGCCTCCTGGGGACTTTGTGCCTCTGAACGGAGGTTCCCCTCAGTTCCCATGGGCCAGGGGCCAGAGAGGCACAGGCAGGCTTCTTCGAGATTTCCATTCTGCCTTTCAGGGATACTCTCCAAGCAGTTTACAATACAGTGTGGGTGTTTAAAAAAAAAAAAAAGATTTATGAAAACAGTGTTCTGAAGTCAGCAAACTGATGCAATTACAGGAGCTACAGATAGAAAAAACAGATAAAAGACCAGGAAGCAAAACAGAGCCACAGAATTAAAAACTGTTTCAGAGGGAAGCTTAACTGGTCTGCAGCAGAACAGCTTGATAGGTGTCCAGGAGCCCGGATCGCTTCATGGTTTGCCGTGGTGGGACGAAGGCAGCTCGGACTCTTGAGAGCTCAGACTCCGCCCTCCAAAAAAACCCTCTCTAAGGGGCTCCTGGACTCGAATCTAGGCAAAAAAAAAAACCAGGACCAATCAAAACCTGCACATCGAAAATGTAGAAACCAAGATCCAAAGTGGGTTTGGCCGGTGTTTAGCCACCCGCAATCCTGCTCAACCACCCCGTGGAAAAGGAAGGTCTTCTCAAACTCAGAAGGGGATCTGGAGGATTGGTGCTGCACCGAGAAGGCCCTGTCATATGCACATGCTCACTAAACCTGTGAAGACAGAGGGCTTTTTCTGCAGTCTCATTTTCCTTACTTGTGAGTTCTTGTTGCTTTGCGGGTGTGTGTGTGTTTCTGTTCCACATGTGTTTTGCTCCCTCTAATGGCCAATCTAATATTACATCGGTGTGTGCAGGCATAAAACACGAGATAAACTGGATGTAAACTGATATAATATCGAATTGGCCACTAGAGGGGGCTAAACACATGCAGAATGGGGGCAGAAGTAACAGGATCTCACAATTGAGGAAAATGCAGAAAAGCCCATAGTGGTCTCAAAAGAACTGGAGGTGGGGGGGGGGAGAGGGGAAATTGGGGGGGGGGACTAAAAAAAAAAAGCCTGAAGTGAAAATGAAGGCGGGGGCCTGCAAGTGGGAATCAGGGGACAAATCAGAAAGCGGTTTGGGGCCAGAACTGATGAAACAAATCCTCGTGCAAAGAAGCCCATAGCTGGGACTTCCCAGTTAGGCGAAGAGGAGGAAGAGGCAACCTTGGAGTGTTTTACAATCCGAAACCAGCACCTTAAAGAGCATCCAGGAACAAGTTGGGAACCAGAGAGGTGTCATGGGTGATGGGGACCCTGCAGAAGAAGCTGAGCCTGCAGAAGAAACTGTGCCCCTGCCACCGGCACCAGTGCCCCTGCCTCCTACTGGAGAAGATCCAAGCCCCCCTGCCTCGCCCTCTCGGGTGGCTCGTGTGCATGACCGCCTTTGTCAGGACCTCAGGGATCGGAGGAGGGCGGCACGCTCACGAGCAAGACGCTCCCTGAGCCCTGAGTTTTGAAAGGATTCTGGCCCTTCTGGAGTGAGGATGCTTGAGTCTCAGCAGGATCCTGGCCGCCCTCTGAGTCAGCAATTAGCCCAAATGGGCAACAGATAGCAGAGGGCTATATAGCTGTGGGCTTTGGGAGGAGGCTTTGTGGAAGCAACTAGTCACTTACCTGACGTTCTAGCATCCACTCCGGCTTCTGACTTTGGCTTCTGGGCCCCTTGACGTTGGCTTTGACTTCTGGACCCCCTGACTTCGGCTTCTGAACCTCTGACCTGCGATACCTGGACTGTGATTTGGTTTTGGCGCTTTCAACCCTCTTTGCTCACCAGCTACAGACCTTGGACTGCCCCTGGACTTCGCCTGGCCTGGCCCCAGCTCGTGACGAGAGGGCAATTCAGGCTGGGAGCCAGGAAAGGGGGTCCAGCCCTCTTGCACCTGGCTTTGGGGTCTGTGGAGGAGAGCTTCCTGCTGGCTGGGACCCAAAAGGCAAACGCGTCGTGCTCTCTGCTGTCTTTAACAGCACCCCAAATCCTCCACTGGAAGCTCTCGCCTCACTTTGTTTCCTGGGAGCATCAGTGTTAAGCCAAGGGACCCCCATACACCAGCGGTCAGTGTTTGTGCAAAACGAACAGCAAGGTCACTGCAAAGAAGGAAAAGCCTCTGGACACAGGAGGGCAGAAAACACGAGGAGTCACGTCTTTGCCAAAGCTCCTCGCTCCGCCACAAATCGTTAAGGGATCAGCTAAAGAATATGGCCTGTTGTTTCCTGTCATCAGCAGCTTGACTCAGCGGCCAGAAGCGAAGCAAACACGTCAGATTCTGAGTCCGCCACCCCAAGCTTGTGGGTGTCTCCGTCAGCAGGGTGCAGAGAAGGTACTCGTGCCGCCCACCGTGGACACCCCCAGCAGGGGCACTGTCACAAGAGGGGACCACAGGCACCTCGGGTAAGGTTGCCAACCCTCAGGTGGCACCTGGAGATCTCCCATGATTACAGCTGACCTCTGGGTGACAGAGATCGTCCCCCTGGAGGAAATGGCTGCTTTGGAGAGTGGATTCTATGGCATTATGCTCCACAGAGGTCCCTCCCCAGCCTTCAGCCTCAAAACCTCCAGGAATTTCCCAACCCACAGCTGGCAACCCTACGTTCTCATCCCCCTACCCTGTTGCCCCTCCCAGCCACTTTGGGGGGGGGGGTGTGAACTGGCCCAGAGGCGCTGCCCCATCTGAGGCCAAGTGAGCCTGTTGCGTCTCTGTATGGGACTGGCTGAATTTCCCAATCCCACCAGAGAGAGAGCAGAACTGTCTCCACACTCCGTGGAGGCTGACTGGCAAAGAGGGAAGGCCGGAGATGAGGCTCACAGAAGGACAATCTCTTCTGAGGACCCAGACTTTGATCAGTTGTGTTCTCATAGCACAGATGGGAGGAATTACTGTCCTGAATAAAACAGAAGCAGCAGTCACAACCTTGGCCCATCTTCTGAACAAAAATTCATAGAAACTTCTCTGCGCTGTGGATGCACCATGCGGCCAGACAGTTATATAAAGGGGCTGAACCCGGAGGCCAAAGCAAAGGAACTTCCCTCACCCCCCACCCCCTCCAAATCCCCAGATGCACCCAGATGATCCAAGCGGGCAGCCGTGTTGGCCTGAAGCAAGAGAACAAGGCGGTAGACAAGTGGCACCTTGAAGGCCAACAACGTTTTATTCAGAATGAAAGCTCTAAGCAGACTTCATCAGACAAAAATGGAATGGCAAGCAATCCTAAATATAGAGAAAGCGGGCAGTGAGTTGGTCTGTAGAGTCATGGGAATGTTTTTAGCAGATTAAAAGAATCACAAATTGGGGTCTGCGTTTGTTAGCTAGTGTTGTTAACTGGGCTGAAACCACAGTCCCCTGTGCAAGCACCAGTCGTTTCCGACTCTGGGGTGACGTCGTTTTCACAACACTTTCACAGCAGACTTTATGGGATGGTTTGCCATTGCCTTCCTCAGTCTTTTACACTTTCCCCCGAGCAAGCTGGGTACTCATTTTACCAACCTCAGAAGGATGGAAGGCTGAGTCAACCTGGAGCCGGCTACCTGAATCCAGCTTCCGCCAGAATCGAACTCAGGTCGTGAGCAGAGAGTTCAGACCACAGTACTGCAGTACGGCTGCTTTACCACTCTGCGCCATGGGTGATAAAAAAGCAGATTGATGTCATAGGTGTAAAATGCCATAAAACTGGGTTTGTTAGTTCTGGGTTTATACATATACTAATCTACCTTCTGCTATATTTCAATGTACCCTTTTTTCCTAATGGCCAGCTAGAATGTATTTCTCTTTTAGAACAGTGTATCAGAATATTGGGGGGTTTTTTGTATTGACATACTCAAATAAGGGATATTGGCTGCACCACCAGGTCTCGGATTCAGTGGGAGCTCACAGGAGCACAGCTCCTGAACCTTTCTGAGAGTCCCACCTCCTCCTTCTGAGAGTTCCACCTCCTTGTCCATTGAATAGTAGGTGCAGCTTCAGAACAATCCCTGGATGAGCTCCACCACCTATTTTTCTACAAAATAACCCCTGCTTATTACATATACTAAACTCATCTTCCACTATATTTTTAACATCTTTTTTTTCTAATGGCAAGCTAGAATGATGTTTAAACCTCTTGAGAAACTAGTGCCCTCTATTTAAACCCATTTTTGGCCGATGAAGTCTGCTGAAGAGCATACGGAAGCTTACATTCTGAATAAAACTTAGTTGGTCTTAAAGGTGCCCCTTGTCTACTGCTCTGTTCTATTGTACCTGTGAGAGGTTGAGTTTGAACCAAGTCTGGAGCCACAGAAAAGGGGAGGTGGCTGGCTCCAAAGTGGGGGGAGGGCTACAACATCTTCTCCAGCTAAGCATGAAGAGATACCTGCTGGAAGCAAGGTGGGTTGCCTCATCGTCCTGAACCGAGAATCTATGGGAAATGGAACTCTTTGCTTCCCTTTGGGAAAATACCATAATTTTAACTGTTTCTGTGTCTCGTCTCCTTCCTTTTCCTAAAGGCTCTGAGAGAGGGTAATGCTAGAGAACCGTCGATAGGCTAATATCCAATTAAACCTCTATTAAAATGCTGATGTCACTCCTGTTGTGGCTCAGAGCTAGCTGTCCACAAAGCCCCGGGTCAAGAGCAGACGCTGTTGCATCTCTCGGACCGCTCTTGGTGTGCCCCTCGGTCTCAGGGCAACATCCAGGCAGGCCGGCTGGCTCAGTGGAGCTTCTCGCCTGGGAGGACAGACCCCCAGCCTCAGCTAGCGTGGGTCAAACCCAGAGGACCAGCAGCATCCCACACCCTCCCCCAGTCTTTGCTGGCTGCCTTTAGTTGCATTCCCTATAGCGGGGGTGGCCAAACTGTGGCTTGGGAGCAGCTTCAAGAATGCATTTAAAAGTTGCTTTCTTTCCATCTCTCCCTCCCCCAATTTTCCTTCCTTCCTTCCGGCTCTCAAGCATCTGATGTTCATGTATTGTGGCTCCCAAACATCTGATGTTCATTCTTACATTAAGAAGATAGAAGATATTGGATTTATATCCCCCCTCCACTCCGTAGAGTCTCAGAGCGGCTCACAATCTCCTTTCCCTTCCTCCCCCACAACAGACACCCTGTGAGGTGGGTGGGGCTGGAGAGGGCTCTCACAGCAGCTGCCCTTTCAAGGAGAACCTCTGCCAGAGCTCTGGCTGACCCAAGGCCATGCTACCACTCCTCCACTTGCACCAGCTGGAATGGCCTTGGGTCTGAAGCAGTTGCTGGGAGAGCCCTCTCAGCCCCACCCATCTCACAGGGTGCCTGTTGTGGAGGGAGAAGATTTAGGAGATTGTGAGCTTCTCTGAGACGCTAATTCAGAGAGAAGGGTGGGGTATAAATCTGCTCCTCTTCTTCCCCACTCTTCCACTTGCACCAGCTGGAATGGCCTTGGGTCAGCCATAGCTCTGGTGGGAGTTGTCCTTGAAAGGGCAGCTTCTGAGAGAACTCTCTCAGCCCCACTCACCTCTTTTGTGGAGGGAAGAGATATAGGAGTTTGTGAGCTGCTCTGAGACTCTAATTCAGAGAGAAAGGCGGGGTATAAATCTGCAGTCGTCTTCTTTCTTCTTCTTCATTCTTCTTCATCAGATCCGGCCCTCCCTTTCTCACAATACAAGAACTCGTGGGCATTCAATGAAATTGCTGAGCAGTCAGGTTAGAACAGATAAAAGGAAGTCCTTTGGAATTCCTGTGGAATTCACTGCCACAGGAGGTGGCGGCGGCTACAAGCATAGACAGCTTCAAGAGGGGATTGGATAAAGACATGGAGCAGAGGTCCATCAGTGGCTATTTGCCACAGTGTGTGTGTATTTGTGTGTGTGTATTTTGGCCACTGTGTGACACAGAGTGTTGGACTGGAGGGGCCATTGGCCTGATCCAACATGGCTTCTCTTATGTTCTTAAGTGTGACACAGAGTGTTGAACTGGATGCGCCATTGGCCTGATCCAACAGGGCTTCTCTTATGTTCTTCTGTGACACAGAGTGTTGGACTGGATGGGTCATTGGCCTGATCCAACATGGCTTCTCTTATGTTCTTATGAGAGGAAAACAGTCTTTGGGCCATCACGGTCTGGGTGTGCCGCAAAGCAGCCTGGGAAGGATCGGCAGAAGGGACGGATTCGGCAGCTGAAAAACCAACCAGGGAGAGAAGAGTTTTGGCCCTCCTTAGGGTTAAACGAGGGAAAAGCCAAACCTAAACAGGGAGATTTTGGAGGAGTCCTTTTTGGCCCTTCTATGGTCTTTGTTTGCCTGAGCTGGAACTTCTCAATCATCGGAGGGGCCCTGTTGAACATCTCAGACATCTGAAGCCTCGCTGTGGCCGGAGATCTTTAGATCTGATCTTGGCTTGTGTGTTTTGAGTTGGTATTTTATTGTGCAATGTTTTAAAAAAAGAAAAAGATCTTAAAGCTTGTAGATGTCCGCTACAATAACTCTGCCTTGCTGAATTCAGCCCGACCCCACTTACCCTCACAATTCCCATAATGGGGAAAACAAGAAGACCGCATATTTATACCCTGCCCTTCTCTCTGAATCAGAGACTCAGAGCAGCTTACAATCTTCTATATCTTCTCCCCACACAACAGACACCCTGTGAGGTGGGTGGGGATGAGAGAGCTCTTACAGCAACTGCCCTTTCAAGGACAACTCCTGCAAGAGCTCTGGCTGACCCAAGACCATTCCAGCGGTTGCAAGTGGAGGAGCGGGGAATCAAAGAAGAAGAAGACTGCAGATTTATACCCCGCCCTTCTCTCTGAATCAGAGACTCAGAGCGGCTTACAATCTCCTATATCTCCTCCCCTCACAAGAGACATCCTGTGAGGTGGGTGGGGCTGAGAGGGCTCTCACAGCAGCTGCCCTTTCAAGGACAACTCCTGCGATTGCTACGGCTGACCCAAGGCCATTCCAGCAGGTGCAAGTGGAGGAGTGGGGAATCAAACCTGGTTTTCCCAGATAAGAGTCCACACATAAGAACATAAGAGAAGCCATGTTGGATCAGGCCAACGACCCATCCAGTCCAACACTCTATGTCACACAGTGGCAAAAAAATTTATATATACACACACACTGTGGCTAATAACCACTGATGGACCTGTGCTCCATATTTTTATCTAAACCCCTCTTGAAGTTGGCTATACTTGTGGCCGCCACCACCTCCTGTGGCAGTGAATTCCACATGTTAATCACCCTTTGGGTGAAGAAGTACTTCCTTTTATCCGTTTTAACCTGTCTGCTCAGCAATTTCAGCACTTAACCACTACACCAAACGGGCTCTCCTTTGGGCCTTTCCTGAAAGGGAACCAACACCGTTAAGTCCAATTCTGGCAAGCAGACCTAAGGAGAATCACGCCGGCTCCGTCAAGAACAAAGCACCACAGAAAGCCGGTCTGGCTGCAAAAATCAAGGGGGGGGGGGGCGTGTTTTATGGGCCTCTCCTCAGGCTGCCCCGGCTCAGATGCTTCCACACCTCCTTCCCGCCAGTCGCTAGCGAACGCCAAGGGCCCCGCTGCCAACATGAACAATTCCGATCGAGGGAGTCATGTTTGCACCTTCCCCGCAGGGAGAGTGTCTCCTTTCCATAAACACCCGCACAAGGGACACGGCTGAGCGAAGTCGACAGCGGCAGGTTGACCTCTCCTCTTGAAAGCATTCAAGGAAAAGGAAAGCAAAGGCCCAGCGCTGTGAAGGAAGGCAAGGCTGGAAGTCCCCCTCCCAGATCAGTCCCAGAGCTTTTTCGGATGGTCCCAGAGGTGAAATCTCAGCTGCAGAGGGGGGGGGGGGAAGGGCAGAGTCTAGGTTGAAGCCTACACGGGGCTCTGACGATAACTGAGGAAGAGGGAAGTGGCCAGGTTTGGACGGAGAAAACCAAGGGTGGGGGAGGAAGGGGAAGGCAAGAACAGTGGGACAGTCTTCTCATTAGGGTTGCCAGCCTCCAGGTGGCGGCTGGAGATCCCCTGAATTACAACTGATCCCCAGGCAATCCAGATAAATTCACCTGAATCAGAATAGTGGAGGTCCATCTAGTCCAGTACTCTGTCTTACACCACAGTGGCCAGCCAAACTGTTCCTCTAGAGGGCCAACAAGAGGGCAGAGAGGCCGAGGCCTTCCCCTGACAAGAGCATCAGAAGAGTTCTGCTGGATCAGACCAGGGAGGGTCCATCTATTCCAGCCTCCTGTCTCACACGGGCCACCCAGTTCCTCTAGAGGGCCAACAACAGGGCAGAGAGGCCCAGGCCTTCATATGAACCTCAAAAGAGCCCTGCTGGGTCAGACCAAGGAGAGTCCATCTACTCCAGCCTCCTGTCCCACACAGTGGCCAGCCAATTCCTCTGGAGGGCCAACAACAGGGCAGAGAGGCCGAGGCCTTCATATGAACCTCAGAAGAGCCCTGCTGGGTCAGACCAGGGAGGATCCACCTAGTCCAGCCTCCTGTCTCACACAGTGGCCAGCCAGTTCCTCTGGAGGGGCAACAACAGGGCAGAGAGGCTGAGGCCTTCTCCTAAGAAGAACATCAGAAGAGCCCTGATGGATCAGACCAGGGAGGGTCCATCTGGTCCAGCCTCCTGTCTCACACAGTGGCCAGCCAGTTCCTCTGGAGGGCCAACAACAGGGCAGAGAGGCTGAGGCCTTCTCCTAAGAAGAACATCAGAAGAGCCCTGCTGGATCAGACCAGGGAGGATCCACCTAGTCCAGCCTCCTGTCTCACACAGGGGCCAGCCAGTTCCTCTGGAGGCCCAACAACAGGGCAGAAAAGCTGAGGCTTTCCCCTGATGTTGCCGCTTGGCTCTGGGATTCAGAGGCTGACTGCCACTGAATGTGGAGGTTCCCTTCAGTCATCCCCATGGCTAGTAGCCGCTGATAAGACCTCTCCCTCCATGAATCTCTCTAATCCCTTTTTCCAGCCGTTTATTCCTGCGGCCCTCACGACATCCTCTGGCAGCAAATTCCACATTTCAATCCCTCTCTGTGTAAAGGAGTGTTTTCTTTTGCCCACCCTGAAGGACTGTTGTGGAACAATTAGGACCCAGTCTGCGTCTCATCTGCAAACCAGGAAAGGTCGAGCAGTGTGCATTACAAATTCTAAATATAACACCTCCCTTTCGAAAAAGCCCAGAATCCTGCCTTAATGTTCCTACCCTTTTTCTAACTCGCTGGGATCTCTCGGCTTCATGTTAGCCTGCCTCAGCAGCGAGCTCTCCAAAGCCATCGGGCTCCCCCATAATAAATCCAGCCCGCTGCACTTCAAACACAGCAAAATACCGAACATCGTTATGAGTTAAATGAAGCATCGAGCAGCAAATATTGAAATCAAATATCGGAAATGACACGAGGGCAAACAGAGATACGTAATAGCCAGCGTCAAAAATGGCCAAGGGAGAGTTCTGGGGATCAAGCTGGTTTCTCCCTGCAGCGGGAATATTGAGAAGGGCTTCCTAACTTAGAAACAGCAAGATGGCACAGTGGTAGAGCATCTGCTGGGTAAGCAGAAAGTCCCAGGTTCAATCCCCGGCATCTCCAACTCAAAAGGGTCCAGGCAAAGAGGCGTGAAAAACCTCCGCTGGAGACCCTGGAGAACCATGAATGGGGCTGTGGCTCAGTGGTAGAGCATCTGCTTGGTAAGCAGAAGGTCCCAGGTTCAATCCCCGGCATTTCCAACCAAAAAGGGTTCAGGCAAGTAGGCGTAAAGAACCTCCGCTTGAGACCCTGGAGGGCAGGGGAGGGACAGTGGCTCAGCGGTAGAGCATCTGCTTGGTAAGCAGAAGGTCCCAGGTTCAATCCCCGGCATCACCAACTCAAAAGGGTCCAGGCAAGTAGGCGTGAAAAACCTCAGCTTAAGACTCTGGAGAGCCGCTGCCAGTCTGAGTAGACAAGACTGACCTTGATGGACCAAAGAGGGTCTGATTCAGTAGAAGGCAGCTTCAGATGTTCATATGTCTGTCGCCCTAGAATAGAGCCGGGGTCCAGGAGCACCTTAAAGACTCACAAAGTTTCTGGCAGGGGATGAAAGTTTGTTAGCCGCTGCTCACTTCGTCAGATACAGGTACGGTGACTCCCGAAAGCTCCTCCCCCTGCCACGACTTTTGTTCATCTTTAAGGTGCTGCTCGACCCCTGTTCTTTCCTACTAACACTGAAAGATGATGGAAGAGCTTGAAGAACAGGTAGGATGCTCTAAAGGTAGAAAGAGGCCAAGCAGCCTGAGTGGAGGGCATTTTGATTGGGGGCCCCTCCCCCAAACCTGGAGGTATAATTCTTATTTCATTCCTTGTCCCCCACTTCCCCACCCACTGGGGTCCCGACACAACTCACATTGTCCCCTCCCCCATTTTACCCTTCAACCAGCCTTTGAGGTAATTGAAGGGCTGTCCTATAGAGGAGGGTGTGGAATTGTTTTCTGTGGCCCCGGAAGGTCGGACCAGAACCAATGGGTTGAAATTAAATCAAAAGCGGTTCCGACTCAACATTAGGAAGAACTTCCTGACCGTTAGAGCGATTCCTCAGTGGAACAGGCTTCCTTGGGAGGTGGTGGGCTCTCCTTCCTTGGAGGTTTTCAAACAGAGGCTAGATGGCCATCTGACAGCAATGAAGATCCTGTGAATTTAGGGGGAGGTGTCTGTGAGTTTCCTGCATTGTGCAGGTGGTTGGACTAGATGACCCTGGAGGCCTCTTCCAACTCTGTGATTCTAGGATTCTATCCTGTGAATTTGGGGGGAGGTGTTTGTGAGTTTCCTGCATTGTACAGGGGGTTGGACTAAATGACCATGGGGTTACCTTCCAATTCTGTGATTCTATGAACTTCCTGACCGTTAGAGCGGTTCCTCGGTGGAACAGGCTTCCTCCTTGGGAGATGGTGGGCTCTCCTTCCTTGGAGGTTTTTAAACAGAGACTGGATGGCCATCTAACAACAGTGAAGATCCTGTGAATTTAGGGGGAGGTGTTCGGGAGTTTCCTGCATTGTGCAGGGGGTTGGACTAGACGGCTTTGGAGGTCCCTTCCAGCTCTACGATTCTAGGATTCTACGAGTGCAGGCCATCCGGTGAGCTTCCATGTCACAGTGTAGATTTGAACCTGGGTCTTCCAGATCCTACTTTTTGACACAGAGCACTAGTCGCATCTGCTTCTCCGACAGTGCGGCATGTCAGGTCAACGCCACCTGGAAGTGGGGTTACATAATCCCACAACCCCCCTTTCCCTTTCCCTCTGTTTGCTTCCACCCTGTTATCTGGAGGCCGTGGGAGGGAGGGGCAGAGCGGGAAGGAAAGCACTCCTGCTTCCCCTCTGGGACTCATTAGCCCTCTGGGCAGGGCCCAGATTGTATGTTTGTCTTTCTATTATGATCTTGAGATCTGCGGCCATCCAAGATATTTTGGCTTCACCCCAGAGCACTCAGCAGTGGGACTCCGGGAGCCCTTCGCCAAAGGTCACAAAAGAGGCGTCTTATCAGTGGGGGGGGGGAGGCGTTCCGTTAAGACGGGTGGGGCCACTGGGCCAGAACAGATCCACATCACTCAGCCGGAGAGCGAGGACTCCAGATTCTGCAACCGTGCCCACAGAATCCCACACTCTTGTGGAGAGCCAGTTTGGTGTAGTGGTTAAGTGTGCAGACTCTTATCTGGGAGAACCGGGTTTGATTCCCCGCTTCTCCACTTGCAGCTGCTGGAATGGCTTTGGGTCCGTCATAGCTCTGGCAGAGTTGTCCTTGAAAGGGCAGCTGCTGTGTGAGCCCTCTCCAGCCCCACCCACCTCACAGGGTGTCTGTTGTGGGGGAGAAAGGTAAAGGAGATTGTGAGCCGCTCTGAGACTCTTCAGAGTGGAGGACGGGATATAAATCCAATATCATCATCTTCTTCTTCACATTAAACCAGGGGTGGCAAACTAAAAGTAATGCACATTGGGGCCAAAAATCCCAGCTACAAATACAAGTTGATGGGGTGTGAACTGGCAGAGACTGACCAAGAGAGAGATCTTGGGGTCGTGGTAGAAAACTCACTGAAAATGTCAAGACAGTGTGCGATTGCAATAACAAAAGGCCAACGCCATGCTGGGAATTATTAGGAAGGGAACTGAAAACAAATCAGCCAGTATCATAATGCCCCTGTATAAATCGATGGTGCGGTCTTATTTGGAATACTGTGTACAATTCTGGTCATCGCACCTCAAAAAGGATATTATAGCATTGGAAAACCTGCAGAAAAGGGCAACTAGAATGATTAAAGGTTTGGAACAGTTTCCCTATGAAGAAAGATTAAAACGCTTGGGACTCTTTAGCTTGGAGAAACGGCAACTGCGGGGTGACATAATAGAGGTTTACAAGATTATGCATTGGATGGAGAAAGTAGAGAAAGAAGTCCTTTTCTCCCTTTCTCACAATAAAAGAATTCATGGACATTCAATGAAATTGCTGAGCAGTCAGGTTAGAATGGATAAAAGGAAGTTCTTCTTCACCCAAAGGGTGATTAACATGTGGAATTCACTGTCACAAGAGGTGGTGGCAGCTACAAGCATAGCCAGCTTCAAGGGGAGATTGGATGAAAATATGAAGCAGAGGTCCATCGATGGCTATTAGTCACAACATATTGTTGGAACTGTCTGGGGCAGTGATGCTCTGTATTCTTGGTGCTTGGGGTGGGGGCAAAGTGGAAGGGCTTCTAGCCCCACTTGTGGACCTCCTGATGGCACTTGGGGTTCTTTTTGTCCACTGCATGACACAGTGTTGGACTGGATGGGCCATTGGCCTGATCCAACATGGCTTCTCTTATGTTCTTATTTGCTATGAGGGCCAAATCTGACATAAATGAGACCTTGCTGGGCTGAGCCATGTCGGGCCGGGCCATACATGTACCTATTTAAAATTAGGTAGCAGAGATATAAACTGTATAAAGAACACAGACCAACACAATTCAATTAAAAAAAAAACCCTTAAAATAAAACATGCTTAAAACATTAGCACTTATTGGTCTTAAAAGTGCTTTCTTTGTATCTCTCTCATGGGATCCAGGGAACTGGGCCAAGGAAGCTCTGGCTCTTTCCCTCCTTCCCCAGGGGACAAGGAGGGGGAGGAGCCTCAGCCAATAGAAGCCACTTCCAGGCCAACATTAGGCCCAGCTACACTACAGGATGCAGGAGGGAGGGATAGAGATGTGAAGGCCCGGAAAAAACCTGGAAAAATTAGGGGGGGGAAACAGTTTTTTTCTGTTGTTTTTTTTCCCCTGAAGCCTTTGTTTTTTTCTGAAAAATTGGAAAAATTGAAAAAAAAAATTGATTATGAAATGTTTTTATTTTAACACGATGAAAAAAATATTTTAAGACAAAAGTGTTCAAATAGCAAACAGTTCAGGAGATTGTTGCTCCATTTGTTACAATTACAAATAAATATTATTTAAAAAGTCAATTCTGTTTGTAATAATTGTTTGGATACACACTATTTTTCATAAGCTAGTTGTGATAATTTCATGCCAAGTAAAATTGTCCATAGTCATATTTTATGTTCCTAAAGTAAGAAAAAGAAGAAATTGGATTTATATCCCGCCCTCCACTCCGAAGAGTCTCAGAGCGGCTCACAATCTCCTTTCCCTTCCCCCCCCCACAACAGACCCCTTGCGAGGTGGGTGGGGCTGAGAGGGCTCTCACAGCAGCTGCCCTTTCAAGGACAACCTCTGCCAGAGCTATGGCTGACCCAAGGCCATTCTAGCAGGTGCAAGTGGAGGAGGGGGGAATCAAACCCTGTTCTCCCAGATAAGAGAGCTATGGCTGACCCAAGGCCATTCCAGCAGGTGCAAGTGGAGGAGTGGGGGATCAAACCCAGTTCTCTCAGATAAGAGTCCGCACACTTCACCACTACACCAAACTGGCTCTACTACTACTCACCAAACAGAATGACTTTCAATCTGGAAAAATAAAAAAAGCACGAATGTGGCATTTTTTTTTCAATTTTTCCGAAAAAAACTGGGTTTTTTTCCGAGTTTCAAAATTTCTGGAAATTTTACATCTTGAGGGAGGGAGGGCTGTGCATCTATCCAAGGCATTGTCTAGATGGATCCCAGAGTGGCCAAAGCCGCCTGACCTCACAAGCTGGGTTTGTTTAACTCACCCAGGATGGTTTGTTGAAGTGGCAAGAGTTGCCCGGGGCAATGACATTTACACACAGCAAAAGGGAGGGTTTGTTAGACCGCTTTTCTTTTCTTTTATTGGGTTGTATTCTTATTAAACATCTGTCTATTCTCAGCCATGTTGTCTTTGGAAAATACCGAAGGCGGCCCATGCCAAGGCCTCCGTTGCTTCCTCTCTCCCTCCGCCCCCCACCCCACCCCTGGCACCCCGACATCTTTCCCTGAATGAACAAACCCGCTCCAGACCCCCCCTTCCCCAAACCATCAACAAGTCCAGTGCAAATGACCGTCTACCTGGGCTGAAAATGTGACTCGTGTCGGACTCCGAAAGAACATCTGCGGTTTGACACACACACACACAAAAACGGCACCAGATTGTTCTCTCTCCCTGCCCTGTGTGAAGAACAAAACGGGTCTTTTCCAGAACTCCCAAGAACCAATCTCAATGTCTTTCCCCCATTTGTGTCAAAATTAGGCACATGTTATTTCTGAAAAGATGGGGGGGGGGGTGGTGTCGGTGACAGGAACCAACCCCTCAACCATCTCCGCACTTGGGGGAGGGTTCAGCTTCCCCCACCCACCCCTTTTCATGCAACCATTAGATTTTCGCCGTCCTATTGTATAAACCGGGGGGGGGGGGGCAAACTGTGGCTGTTTCACACATACTGTGTGGTTCTCAAAACTCATACTGTCCCATTGGCTAGCTCGGAGAAGGCAGTTCTCTCTTTGAATCACTTCGTCAAGCCAAGCCAGCTGGTGGCTTGGAGAATGCAATTAAAGTTGCTTTCTTTCCACCTCCACCTCCCTCCATCTCTTCTTCTCTTCTTCCTTCCTTGCAGCTCTCAAACATCTGACATTTATTCTGTGTGACTCTTGCATTAAGCAAGTTTGGCCACCCCTGCTATAAACAGATCCGGCAGACACATCTGTCCCTGTGGCATCTAGTTTGGCTCTGAAGGCCTGAAAGAAAGATGAAGAACAGCCCCTATTCGAGCGTTTTCCAGGCCCGCTCTCCCCCGCAGTGGGGCTGGAGCACAGGGACTGTGTGTGCGTGCCTTCCCCTCTCTGCAGGGAGGTTAATATCCCGGTATGCAAACATTATGAAAAAGCTCCCTGCATTGACTTCCCATTTCATAACACCTGATACAGCAGCCTCCACCTCCCCCACAATTACTTTGGGGACGTGGAGGAAAGCAGCAAGGAATATACCCCCTGCCATCCTTCCTGAGACCTTTTCTTTTTTGGGGGGGGGGGGATGGAAAAGAATGAAGAGGGGGGAGAAAGCTCAGGGCTCCCTCACTCCCCATCTATCTTGCAGGATAGACTGCGATCATACACACTAAATAATGCAGTTTCAATGCATTTTCCAACCGGATTTTGCCAGTTCACACAGTAAAATCCAGTTGGAAAGTGCACAGGATTGGTCCTATGAAGAAAGGTTAAAAAGCTTGGAGCTCTTTAGCTTGGAGAAACGTCGACTGCGGGGTGACATGAGAGAGGCTTACAAGATTATGCATGGGATGGAGAAAGTAGAGAAAGAAGTCCTTTTCTCCCTTTCTCACAATGCAAGAACTCGTGGGCATTCAATGAAATTGCTGAGCAGTCAGATTAGAATGGATAAAAGGAAGTCCTTCTTCACCCAAAGGGGGATTAACATGTGGAATTCACTGCCACATGAGGTGGTGGCAGCTACAAGCATAGCCACCTTCAAGAGGGGATTGGATAAAAATATGGAGCAGAGGTCCATCAGTGGCTATTAGCCACAGTGTGTATATGTGTTTGTGTGTACACACACACATATATTGGCCACTGTGTGACACAGAGTGTTGGACTGGATAAGCCATTGGCCTGATCCAACATGGCTTCTCTTATGTGACACAGAGTGTTGGACTGGAGGGGCCACTGGCCTGATCCAACAGGGCTTCTCTTATGTGACACTTTAGAGTGTTGGACTGGATGGGCCATTGGCCTGATCCAACATGGCTTCTCTTATGTTCTTATGAAAGTGCACGATTGTGTGTGTGCATGATCACAGCCTCAGTTTCTTTAAAGCTTTGTCCACACTGCAAATCTGAACTGTTTTCAGATCCTCTCCAGCTCCCACCCAAGGAACATCAGGAATGTTTTGCATTCCACAAAGGGAGGCGGCAGGAATAAGTAAAAGACGATTCCCACAGTGCGGCTTGCAAAGTGGTGGTGATGGAGGAGAGAAGAGCCAGGACTCACCGGCCCTGGTCTCCAGCCCAAGTTCACCCCTGAGAGTTCTGTTGTTGGGCAACTTCAGCTTCTCCCCCTCTCCTTCCTTCTCTCCCCCGCCCACACCTATGAACAGCCCTGAAAGCCAGCAGGGATTTCTCTCTCTCTCTCTCTCTCATTCCCCACCTCATCCCCAGCATTTAGCTTTTAAAAACGATATGTCACTTCAGGGCTCCTTTTCTGAATAAAATCTTAAGTGGCTTTTCTCTCCTTTCAACTTAGAATACTGTTGGGGGCGGACGGCTTCATTACTGCCCCCAGGACCAACCCCGAGTGGAAGGGCCCTGGTGGCTCAGTGGAAAAGCCTCTGCTTGGCACGCAGAAGGTCCCCGGTTCAATCCCCGGCATCTCCGGTTAAAAAGGACCAGGCAGGAGGTGATGGGAAAGACCTCAGCCTGAGACCCTGGAGAGCTGCTGCAAGCTTGAGTAGATAATATTGACCGAGATGGTATACGGATTCAGCTTAAGGCAACTCAGTGTGTGTGTGTGTGTGTTCACGAGTGCAGGTGAGTACAGATTCCAGCTGGTGCATTTCCCAACTGGCTCCCAGCTCCAACAATCCCTATCTGAGACATTCAACAACAGCAGCTTTTCCCCTGAGTTAAAGGCGAGGAAGAGGGGGCCACCTCTCCATTCACTTCCCCTCCCTCCCGTCCTCTACAGCAGTCACGTTCTCAGCCTGTGCAACCGCGAGCCTTTAAATATAGATCTATAGATAGATAGCTCTGGATAAATATTCTCATTCTTCATATAGAGATTTCCGTAAAATATAGCTCTTCCGTCTCTTCTTTCCGCTTCCTTTTTTTCCTTCCCCCACCGCTCAGTAATTCGAACCCCTTCCTTCCCCCCACGTGGGGGAGGGTCTATTAATCTCTTGACACCCCCCCTTAAAGTGTTTCACAGGATCCAAGCCCACCGGCCCAGCCCACCCCCCGCCCTTCCCCCTCGGA
This sequence comes from Heteronotia binoei, assembly GCF_032191835.1. Lineage (NCBI taxonomy): Eukaryota > Metazoa > Chordata > Lepidosauria > Squamata > Gekkonidae > Heteronotia > Heteronotia binoei. The sequence goes on along the minus strand of NC_083239.1, from coordinate 55,256,928 downwards.
AAGCGACATTCCCTTTTGCTGAGTGCTCCCCCCTCCCTCCCCACAGCACCCCCTAGACAAGTCGCCACTGGAGAACGCTGGTGTCCGTCCCTCCCGTGGAGAAGAGCAAGCTGTCATCGTGGAGGAAGGCTACGTTGGTGACGTGGCTGCTGTGCCCGCTGTAGGTGTGGCTCGGGCCCTGTGGGGAGAGGAAGACCGCGGGGGTCAGGCCAAGGCAGGGAGGCCAGCCCCTTCCTCCCCTACCTGGCCTACAGCAGGGCTCTGCGACACGGAGCCCGTGGGCAGCCTGGCGTCTACTGACACCTTTCGGGGCCAAGGTTTTTTTTAAAAGTGGGCAGGGCCAGGGAGAACCTTCACCCAGCAGGGCTTCTGATTGGCTACTGACGATCTGATCGCCTGGGCAAATCGAAATGATGGCATTTCGGCATCCGCTGCCCTGCCCCGAGAGGGCTGGGCTGATTTTGTTCCCCAGCGTTTTGTTTAAATTATCCTCCCCCTCTGCCCTTGGGCTTTGCCTCGGGGGGCGGGGTGTGTGTGACTCCGCCTCTCGCAGCAACCCCTGTGTGGTCATGGCCCCCCCCACCCAAACCCTGTGCCAGAACCCCAAATGTGCCCACCCACTCACACAGTTTGGAGACCCCAGCTTATGACATCTCAATCCTGCCTCAAACCGGCGGGAGAGCCAGTTTGGTGTAGTGGTGAAGTGCGCGGACTCTTATCTGGGAGAACCGGGTTTGATTCCCCCACTCCTTCACATGCAACTGCTGGAATGGCCTTGGGTTAGCCATAGCTTTCATAGGAGTTGTCCTTGAAAGGGCAGTTTCTGTCACAGCTCTCTCAGTCCCTCCCACCTCACAGGGTGTCTGGTGGGGGGGGGGGGAAGGTAAAGGGAGAGCCAGTTTGGTGCAGTGGTTAAGTGTGCGAACTCTTGTGTGGGAGAACTGGGTTTGATTCCCCACTCCTCCACTTGCACCTGCTGGAATGGCTTTGAGTCAGCCATAGCTCTCGTAGGAGTTGTCCTTGAAAGGGCAGCTGCTGTGAGAGCTCTCTCAGCCCCACCCACCTCACAGGGTGTCTGTTGTGCGGAAGGAAGATAAAAGGAGATTGTGAGCCACTCTGAGTGGAGGGCGGGATACAAATCCAATGTCATCTTCTTCTTCTTCTTCCCAGGGGGCCTCCCCTCCAGGCGCCAAGAGCTTTAGCATGGGGGCCCTGCGATGGGACCCTCTGCTCATGCCCAGTGGCCCGCCCCTTCCCCCTCCAGACAGGAGACCCCCCCAGTTTGCAGGGCTCTCCAGGAAGCAAAGGCCCAGCCCTCTTCTAGCCCTCCTTTCCTCCTCCTGCCCTGCTGGGATGAGCGACACCTGCCGGCCTGAAGGCGGGGTGTGTGTGTGTGGGGGGAAGAGGACTGGGACCCAAGTGGGCAGGGGCAAACGGGAGGCTGCCCTGAGGGGAGGAGAAGGCGGGCTCACCCGAGGCTGGCAGCAGGGGTAGGAGAACAAGTGCACTTTGCCAAAGTCGTCAGCAGACGCCAGGAGCTTCCCGTCGTGGGAGCGGCACACTGCGTTGATGTCGGTGCCGTCGGCCCCCTCCGGCCAGATCCCTGCAAGGGAGGAAGACGGAGTGACCCAACCAGTGCCAAACGGAACCTTGGCGCCCAGCTTCGGGTTTGGCCCACCTGCTGTGGAGAGCGGCATCCTCCTGCTCCCTTCCAGCACAGGATTCTGAGCAAAGGGAGGGTCCTTGTTCCCAGCTGAGGACGACCACTGCCTGGAAGTAGCTCAGGACGTGCTGCAGCTTTGCCTGTTGCTGAAGAGTCAGTTTGGTGTCGTGGTGAAGCGTGCAGACTCTTATTTGGGAGAACCGGGTTTGATTCCCCACTCCTCCACTTGCAGCTGCTGGAATGGCCTTGGGTCAGCCAGAGCTCTCATATCTGGGAGAACCGGGTTTGATTCCCCACTCCTTCACTTGCAGCTGCTGGAATGGCCTTGGGTCAGCCAGAGCTCTCTTATCTGGGAGAACCAGGTTTGATTCCCCACTCCTCCACTTGCAGCTGCTGGAATGGCCTTGGGTCAGCCAGAGCTCTCTTATCTGGGAGAACCAGGTTTGATTCCCCACTCCTCCACTTGCACCTGCTGGAATGGCCTTGGGTCAGCCATAGCTCTCTTATCTGGGAGAACAGGGTTTGATTCCCCACTCCTGCACTTGCAGCTGCTGGAATGGCCTTTGGTCAGCCATAGCTCTGGCAGAGTTGTCCTTGAAAGGGCAGCTGCTATGAGAGCCCTCTCAGCCCCACCCACCTCACAGGGTGTCTGTTGTGGGGGAGGAAGGGAAAGGAGATTGTGAGCCGCTCTGAGACTCTTCGGAGTGGAGGGCGGGATATAAATCCAATATCATCATCTTCTTCTCAAAGCCTCCAGCCGTGGCAAGAAGCCCCACGGATATGGGATTCCCTGTCGCCTCCTGTCCCCGCCCCCTTTCTGGCAGAGGAACCCACACCCCTCCCCTCCCGGCCCCTCTCCCGCCACTCACCAAAAACCCCAAAGCCCAGCACACACGTGGCCGTGGCCCACTCAACATTCCGCACGGCTTCGGCGCTGGTGACTTGCCGGCAATTGGATGGGTCCCCTGGAGATGAGAGATGAGAGAGAGAGCCTCTGTACCAGGGACAAAGAAATCTACTGTCCATCCCTGGACCAAAGGAGGCTAGGTTGTGTTTGACACGGGCTAGGGCCTTCTCGGTGGCAGCACCAGAACTGTGGAATGCTCCATAAGGGCCCTGCAAGATCTTTCTACTTTCCGCAGGGCCTGTAAGACCAAATTGTTCCAACAGGCCTTTGATATCTAACTGGGAGAGAACATAAGAGAAGCCATGATGGATCGGGCCAATGGCCCATCCAGTCCAACACTCTGGGTTACACAGTGGCCAATATATGTGTGTGTACACACACACACACACACACACACACATATATATATTGTGGCTAATAGCCACTGATGGACCTCTGCTCCATATTTTTATCCAATCCCCTCTTGAAGCTGCTTATGCTTGTGGCCGCCACCACCTCCTGTGGCAGTGAATTCCACATGTTAATCACCCTTTGGGTGAAGAAGTACTTCCTTTTATCCGTTTTAACCTGACTGCTCAGCCATTTCAGAACTGCCACCCCACATCATTATAGAGTTACTATATGATCATCATCAGAAAAGAAGAACTCGCTTATATTGCAGTGGCACAGCACCACATAAGAGCATAAGAGAAGCCATGTTGGATCAGGCCAATGGCCCATCCAGTCCAACACTCTGTGCCACAGAGTGGCCAATATATGTGTGTGTGGTTTTAAATTGTAACTATGTTTTATTAGTGTTAACTTGTAAATATGAATGTTGTTAGCTGCCCTGAGTCTGCTTGCGGAGAGGGCGGGATAGAAATTTAAAGTAATAAATAAATACCACAGCGCACAGGCAAACGTGCCCCACGTGTGGGCTTCATGCTGTGCGGACGCCAGGAGAGATGGAGGCTAAACATGGGAAACTGTGCATTTTTGGTGGGGGGCATAACTGTTAGGCTACCCTCCTCCCCAGAACGGAGCCCACAGGGAACGGCAGCAGGCTGTTCGGCCTGGCAGCACGACGCACACTGAATCTGCAGCAGAGAGACTGGCTGACCAAAACTCTCCAGCAGCGGAGGTGCGGCCCAAATAGATGGCCGATTAAAGAGCCACACCCAGGAGGCCTTCAGATTTGACAGCTCCTCTGCAGAGATCAGCTCATGCTTGTGGACATTGTGGACTTGTGGGCACTCCATGAAATTGCCGAGCAGTCGGGTTAGAACGGATAAAAGGAAGTCCTTCTTCCCCCAAAGGGTGATGAACTTGTGGAATTCACTGCCACAGGAGGTGGTGGCAGCTGCAAGCATAGCCAGCTTCAAGAGGGGAATGGATAAGCATCTGGAGCAGAGGTCCATCAGTGGCTACTAGCCACAGCGTATTGTTGGAACTCTCTGTCTGGGGCAGTGATACTCTGTATTCTTGGTGCTTGGGGGGGGGAGCAACAGTGGGAGGGCTTCTAGTGTCCTGGCCCCAATGATGGACCTCCTGAGGGCACCTGGTTTTTTTGGCCACTGAGTGACACAGAGTGTTGGACTGGATGGGACGTTGGCCTGATCCAACAGGGCTTCTCTTATGTCCTTATGTCTGGGGCAGTGATGCTCTGTATTCTTGGTGCTTGGGGGGGGGGGGGCACAGTGGGAGGTCTTCTAGTGCCCTGGCCCCACTGGCAGACCTCCTGAGGGCACCTGGTTTTTTTTGGCCACTGTGTGATACAGAGCGTCGGACTGATCCAACATGGCTTCTCTTACGTTCTTCTGTCCGGAGGGGTCATCCTCTCAGAAGAACAATCCCGACTTCTGGGTAACAACAGGCTCTGCCTAGTTACTGCCGCTGTGCCTATGTGCCTTGTGGCATCTATGCCCCGTGTGGCATCGGGATGTGCAACTCAAGTTCCCCCCCATTTTGGCAGGATGGCCCTCGCTCTCATTTCAACCTGCTTCTGTCCTGATCCAATCGGAAGCACATGAGAACTAACCCCAGAGACGGGAGTCTGAGGACGGTAAACGACCACAGTAACAGCCCTTGAAGGGGAGGGGAGAGATGGGAAGAGAGACCCAGCCATCCTGCCTGCCTGTACTTCCTCCTCCCAAGACAAGCCCCCTCCCCTCCGACTCTGGCTCTTCACTCACAGTACAGGATTTCGTAGTCCCCAGAATTGGTCACCAAATAGCTGCTGTCGAAGGCCCAGTCGAGGTGGGTGATAAAACTGGAGTGACCCTGGAGCCAAAAAAGGAAGAAGATCAAATGAATAAAAATCTGGAAAGGAAAGATCGCTTGGTTCCTCCTCACCAAAAGATACTATAATTTAGGCCACGTATTCCAGGGCCAAATGAAACCCAAGAAATTGGTTTGTTAAGGAGTGGCGCAGAGCTCTAGCTGCTGTGGAAATGGAGCGGGGTGCGGGGAGAGGAAATGCTTTTCAAAGAATGAGAAGGCTTGTTGCAATATCCACCCCAGGACTTTGCTGCACAGCCCCCCAAAGAGGAAAGGGCTCCCGGCACAGTTGAGAGTCAGTTTGGTGTAGTGGTGAAGTGTGCGGACTCTTATCTGGGAGAACCGGGTTTGATTCCCCCCTCCTCCACTTGCACCTGCTGGAACAGCCTTGGGTCAGCAAGAGCTCTCTTATCTGGGAGAACCGGGTTTGATTCTCCCCTCCTCCACTTGCACCTGCTGGAATGGCCTTGGGTCAGCCAGAGCTCTCTTATCTGGGAGAACCGGGTTTGATTCCCCCCTCCTCCACTTGCACCTGCTGGAATGGCCTTGGGTCAGCCAGAGCTCTCTTATCTGGGAGAACCGGGTTTGATTCCCCCCTCCTCCACTTGCAGCTGCTGGGATGGCCTTGGGTCAGCCATAGCTTTCATAGAAGCTGCCCTTGAAAGGTGCTGTAAAAAGCACTCTCTGCCCCACCTACCTCACAGGGTGTTTGTTGGGGGTGGGGGGAGAAGGTAGAGGGGATTGTGACCACTCTGAGACTCAGAGTATAGGGCGGGATATAAATCCAAAATCACCATCTTCTTGAAGAGCCTCTGCTTGGCATGCAGAAGGTCCCAGGTTCAATTCCTGGCAACTCCAGTTTAAAAAGGCCCAGGCAGGAGGGGATGGGGAAAGACCTCAGCCTGAGACCCTGGAGAGCTGCTGCCAGTCTGAGCGGACAATAACCAAAGGTCTGATTCAGTAGAAGGCAGCTTTGTGTGTCCTGGACTGCATCTATTCCTGTGCAGCAGTACCCTCTTCTGGCCACGAGGTGCATGACACCAGGACTCTGCTTTCAAAGGGAGGGGTTGGCAGAAAGAGCCCCCCCCCAAGCAGCTGCTAGTGACTCTAGTAAGGGTGACCCCCCCCCACCCCAAGAGATTCTGTCCAGAGGCTTATTCTCCAAGCGCAACACAAAGAACATCTCCGGTTGCCCCTCCACTCACCGAGCACCTGCCGACGCGGCCGTATTTCCTGCCCCCCTCCGAGACGGCGTAGATGTAGACGAAGTTATCGTGGGAGCCCAAGGCCAAGTATTTTCCATCTGCAAGGCACAAAGGCAGAGTCAGGCATCGGGAGGGGACAGCTGTGTGGAGCGGCGGTTAGAGCGTCAGACTTGTATCTGGGAGAACCAGGTTCGAATCCTCACTTGCGCCGTGGAAGCCTGCTGGGTGACCCTCGGCCAGTCACACGCTTTCAGCCTAACCTACCTTGTGAGGATAAAACAGAGGAGAGGAGGAGGTTGTAAGACTCTTTGGGTCCTCCTTAGGGGAGAACGGCAGGGGATGAGTGAAGTAAATAAACAGTTCCCTCAATCGCACAGGAGAAATACAAAATATTTCATTGTGTTTGTCTGTGTGCTCGGAGACAGCAGGTTCTCCGATTTCAATCCCGCTGCCTTTGGTCTTTAGAGCCCACTTGGTAGGAGGAGACAGCACTGGCTTCCGGTTGAATACCAGGCCAGATTCAAGGTTCTGGTTATGACCTTCAAGGTCTGAAGTGGTCTGGGACCAACGTACCTACAGGACTGCCTTCTCCATTATGTTCATGGAAGGGTGTTACACCCCACAGGCTGGAACCTGCTGGTGATCTCCGGCCCTAAATAGGTCTGGCTGTCCTTGACTTGGCGGAACGCTCTGCCAGAAGGGCCCTGAGGGATCTTTACAGTTTCGCAGGGCCTGTAAGGCAGAGAAGTTCTGCTTTTTCATAAGAACAGTGACAGTTGCCATGCTGGCACCTTTCTCCCAATGGCCTTGGGTCAGCCATTGTTGTTGCAGGAGTTGTTCTTGAAAGGGGAGCTTCTGGGAGAGCCCTCTCAGCCCCACCCACCTCACAGGGTGTCTGTCGTGGGGGAGGAAGGAAAAGGAGATTGTAAGCCGCTCTGAGTCTCTGATTCAAAGAGAAGGGCGGGGTATAAATCTGCAGTCGTCGTCTTCTTTGATTCCCCACTCCTCCATTTGCAGCTGCTGAAATGGCCTTGGGTCAGCCATAGCTCTCGTAGGAGTTGTCCTTGAAAGGGCAGCTGCTGTGAGAGCCCTCTCAGCCCCACCCAACTCACAGGGTGTCTGTTGTGGCGGGGAGAAGATATAGGAGACTGTAAGCCGTTCTGAGTCTCTGATTCAGAGAGAAGGTCGGGGTATAAATCTGCAGCCGCCTTCTTCCTTGATTCCCCACTCCTCCACTTCCAGCTGCTGGAATGGCCTGGGGTCAGCCATAGCTCTTGTACGAGTTGTCCTTGAAATGCAAGCTTCTGTCAGAGCTCTCTCAGCCCCACCCACCTCACAGGGTGTCTGTTGTGGGGGGAGAAGATCTAGGAGATTGTGAGCTGCTCTGAGTCTCTGATTCAGAGAGAAGGGCGGGGTATAAATCTGCAGTCTTCTCCTCCTCCTCCCTGCCCCCTAATGTAACTGGCTTTATTGATTTAAATGTATGCATTAGCCGATGGGGCCATCCATTAAGTGGAAATGACTTAAACAGAAACAACAACAGCAGCTCCCAGAGGCCTTGCAGCCCTCAGGCATCGGGGGACACAACTGGTAACACAAACAAGCCCTCCTGTTTTGAAATATCTCCGACCTCCCGGCGCTTCTTCTCCAGCTGAAAGCCTCTTACAGAAACACCAACAGGACCACCAAACGGCTGCCACCAAGAGACCCTGCTGAGTCCAGCCCCATTAGCCCCCCCCCTCCAGTTCTTTGGGACCGCCTCTCCGGGCCTTGCCCCTCCTACCTGGGGAGAAGCTGACAACAGAGATCTGCTCCCCTCCGTCGGTGTGGATGGTCACCAGGTCTCGGGTCTCTGTGTCCAGCACCAGCCACCTGGGCAGAGGAGAGGGACATTTTATTTTATTTTGATTTGATTCTTAGCCTGCCTTTCCTGTAGGACTGGCTCCGGGCAGGTGACATCAGAAAAACAATCAACAATAAAAACAATAAGGGAAAGGGAAAGGAAAGGTCCCCTGTGCAAGAACCAGTCGTTTCCCACTCTGGGGTGACGTCGCTTTCACAATGTTTTCACGGCAGACTTTTTACAGGGTGGTTTTGCCATTGCCTTCCCCAGTCATCTACGCTTTCCCCCCAGCAAGCTGGGGACCATTTGAACAACCTCAGAAGGATGGAAGGCTGAGTCAACCTTGGGCCGGCTACCTGAATCCAGCTTCTGCCGGATTCGAAATCATGTCGTGAGCAGAGAATTCAGACCACAGTACTGCAGTACTGCTGCTTTACCACTCTGCGTCAATTGAAAGGGCAGCTGCTGGGAGAGCCCTCTCAGCCCCACCCACCTCACAGGTTGTCTGTTGTGGGGGAGAAAAGTAAAGGAGATTGTAAGCTGCTCTGAGACTCTGTCTTTGAAAGGACAGCTTCTGGAAGAGCTCTCTCAGCCCCACCTGCCTCACAGGGTGTCTGTTGTGGGGGAGGAAGGGAAAGGAGATTGTGAGCTGCTGTGCGACTATTCGGAGTGGAGGGCGGGATATAAATCCAATATCTTCATCTACCTCACAGGGTGTCTGTTGTGGGGGAGGAAGGGAAAGGAGATTGTGAGCCGCTCTGAGACTCTTCGGAGTGGAGGGCGGGATATAAATCCAATATCTTCATCTACCTCACAGGGTGTCTGTTGTGGGGGAGGAAGGGAAAGGAGATTGTGAGCCGCTCTGAGACTCTTCGGAGTGGAGGGCGGGATATAAATCCAATATCTTCATCTACCTCACAAGGTGTCTGTTGTGGGGGTGGAAGGGAAAGGAGATTGTGAGCCGCTCTGAGACTCTTCGGAGTGGAGGGCGGGATATAAATCCAATATCTTCATCTACCACACAGGGTGTCTGTTGTGGGGGAGGAAGGGAAAGGAGATTGTGAGCCGCTCTGAGACTCTTTGGAGTGGAGGGCGGGATATAAATCCAATATCTTCATCTACCTCACAGGGTGTCTGTTGTGGGGGTGGAAGGGAAAGGAGATTGTGAGCCGCTCTGAGACTCTTCGGAGTGGAGGGCGGGATATAAATCCAATATCTTCATCTACCTCACAGGGTGTCTGTTGTGGGGGAGGAAGGGAAAGGAGATTGTGAGCCGCTCTGAGACTCTTTGGAGTGGAGGGCGGGATATAAATCCAATATCTTCATCTCCCTCACAGGGTGTCTGCTGTGGGGGAGGAAGGGAAAGGAGATTGTGAGCCGCTCTGAGACTCTTTGGAGTGGAGGGCGGGATATAAATCCAATATCTTCATCTCCCTCACAGGGTGTCTGTTGTGGGGGAGGAAGGGAAAGGAGATTGTGAGCCGCTCTGAGACTCTTCGGAGTGGAGGGCGGGATATAAATCCATTATCTTCATCTACCTCACAGGGTGTCTGTTGTGGGGGAGGAAGGGAAAGGAGACTGTGAGCCGCTCTGAGACTCTTCGGAGTGGAGGGCGGGATATAAATCCATTATCTTCATCTACCTCACAGGGGGTCTGTTGTGGGGGAGGAAGGGAAAGGAGACTGTGAGCCGCTCTGAGACTCTTCGGAGTGGAGGGTGGGATATAAATCCAATATCTTCTTCTACCTCACAGGGTGTCTGTTGTGGGGGAGGAAGGGAAAAGAGATTGTGAGCCGCTCTGAGACTTCGGAGTGGAGGGCGGGATATAAATCCAATATCTTCTTCTACCTCACAGGCTGTCTGTTGTGGGGGAGGAAGGGAAAGGAGATTGTGAGCCGCTCTGAGACTCTTCGGAGTGGAGGGCGGGATATAAATCCAATATCTTCATCTACCTCACAGAGTGTCTGCTGTGGGGGAGGAAGGGAAAGGAGACTGTGAGCCGCTTTGAGACTCTTCGGAGTGGAGGGTGGGATATAAATCCAATATCTTCTTCTACCTCACAGGGTGTCTGTTGTGGGGGAGGAAGGGAAAGGAGATTGTGAGCCGCTCTGAGACTTCGGAGTGGAGGGCGGGATATAAATCCAATATCTTCATCTACCTCACAGGGTGTCTGTTGTGGGGGAGGAAGGGAAAGGAGATTGTGAGCCGCTCTGAGAGTCTTCGGAGTGGAGTGCGGGATATAAATCCAATATCTTCACTACCTCACAGGGTGTCTGTTGTGGGGGAGGAAGGGAAAGGAGATTGTGAGCCGCTCTGAGACTCTTCGAAGTGGAGGGTGGGATATAAATCCAGTATCATCTTCTTTTTGCATGCTGGGGAGCCACGCTGCAAAAGGGGGGCAAGGGAATATTTGGGGGAGTACATTACAGGGAACAGCAGCTGGAACGCCTCTGTGTGTGCGGCCCTACCAGGAGGGGGACAAGGGACCACCTCAGTTGGATGGATGGCAAGAAAAGACAGTGGAAGCTACAGAGCAGCCAGGGCACCCAAGGAGGCACCCAAGGGCGCCCTGGCACCTGCCAACAGCTTTCCTGGTGTCCACCAAGTGTGTTCAGACAGACAGCAGGGGGAGCCGGGGCAGCTGCGGCCCAGCAGAGACTGCAGGTTTTTAAAAGTGTCACTTGGGCCGCAGCTGCCGTCACAGCACAAAGGTCTCTGCTGGGGGACTGAAGGGAAGCTAAGTCGCTGGCTCCGCCTCCTGGGGTGGCCATTTTGTGACTGCACCCACCGCCCCGTCTCAGAATTCCAGAGGTGTCCACAGGCCTAACTTGGGCAGCCCAGGCAAGCCGAATCTCATCACTTCTCAGAAGCGAAGCCGGGTCAACACCGGCAAGGGCTCGGATGGGAGACCTCCTGGGAATACCCAGACTAGAGGATAGGGACAGGCTTTATTCAGCCACCTCTCTGAATATTGTCCAGGCCTCCAAGCAGGGCCCTGTTTCCATCGGTCGCCATGAGTCCCAGGTGCACACACAAACACGAAATTTTTTTTAAGGAAGGAAGGAAGGAAGGAAGGAAGGAAGGAAGGAAGGAAGGAAGGAAGGAAGGAAGGAAGGAAGGAAGGAAGGAAGGAAGGAACCTGCAAGACAGCCTAAGGAAGAGACCTGGCTATTTGGCCAGGCTGTGCATTGAAGGAGTCTGGCTTTTAATAGGGAGGGGCATCACTCTGATCCCCCCCCCCACACACACACACCCAGCTGAGCCACCAGGAGGCACAGGACACCAGCCCGCAAGAGGAGACCACAGTTGGCTCTCCGGTCTCCCTCCTCCGCACTATACAAGGACCACGACGATCTCCGTAGTTCTCAAGCGGCCAGCTTACCTGCCCGTTACAGTGCCCACCACCACCACGGAGCCACTGGGGTGGAAACCGGCTGAACGAGCGGCGTCCTGAAGGGAGAGGGAAACAGAAGTGCACACAACAGCAACTGACCAGCAAGCCAGGAGAGGTCACCAACCTCACTGGGACACAAGAACTGGTCCCACCCCCAGCTTCCTGCCCCGGTCCATACACCCCACCTCCCCCCCCCGCTTACCTCAATCCCCTTGCTCCACAGGGGCTGGTGAGTGGCCACGCTCCACAGGTGGACCTGCTTGTCTTGCCCGCAGGTCACGAACTGGTCCAAGCTTGGGTGGGTGGCCAGGCCCCACAGCTCCTCCGTATGTCCCTGGCCAAAGGGAGACAAGAAAAAGAAGAACAGAATTGCAGATTTATACCGCTCCCTTCTCCCTGAATCAGAGACTCAGAGCGGCTCACAAACTCCTCTATCTTCTCCCCCCACAACAGACACCCTGTGAGGTGGGTGCGACTGAGAGAGCTCTGACAGAAGCTGCCCTTTCAAGGACAACACCTGTGAGTGCTGTGGCTGACCCAAGGCCATTCCAGCAGCTGCAAGTGGAGGAGTGGGGAATCAAACCTGGTTCTCCCAGATAAGAGTCCACGCACTTAACCACTACACCAAACTGATTTATACCCCCCCCTTCTCTCTGAATCAGAGACTCAGAGCGGCTCACAATCTATATCTTCACCCCCAATAGAAACCCTGTGAGGTGGGTGGGACTGAGAGAGCTCTGACAGAAGCTGCCCTTTCAAGGACAACAGAAACCCTGTGAGGTGGGTGGGACTGAGAGCTCTGACAGAAGCTGCCCTTTCAAGGACAAATCCTGCAAGAGCTATGACTGACCCAAGGCCATGCTAGCAGGTGCAAGTGAAGGAGTGGGAAATTAAACCCGGTTCTTCCAGATAGGAGTCCACACACTTAACCACTACACCAAACTGGCTCTCAAGACTCCGTGGTCTACCTGCCCAAGCAGAGGTGCCCTGCAACCCCCAGGTGTCGTATCCTGCAGCCCAGAGGCGGATCGCCACAATCGCTCCTGCCTCAAGCCCCCCAAGTTACCTGCACCAACAGAGTGAAGCCGGTCGCCAAGGATCCCTGCAGCACCGAGTTCCGGGTGGTGCCCACAAAGAGGGAGTCTGCCTTTCCTTCCGCAATGGTGCGCACTGGCCCAAAACCCTCGGGCACCTGCCAGGCGGGAGGGGAAAAGAGCAGCTCAGTGTGGTTAATCATTGATTTGAAAGTATCTGGAATATGGCTTTAAGCTGCAGCTTGCAACAGCAATGGGCATGGAGGGGAACAGACAGTATTTGACAATCCAAAATATCAGTAAATTTGTCATACAGATGTCAGAAGAGCCCTGCTGAAGGCTCCATCTAGTCCAGCCTCTGTCTCACACAGTGGCCACCCAGTTCCTCTGGAGGGCCAACAACAGGGCACAGAGGCCGAGGCCTTCCCCTGAGAAGAACATCAGAAGAGCCCTGCTGGGTCAGAGCAGGGAGGGGCCATCTAGTCCAGTCTCCTGTTTCACACAGTGGCCAGCCAATTCCTCTGGAGGGCCAACAACAGGGCAGAGCAGTCGAGGCCTTCACCTGAGAAGAACATCAGAAGAGCCCTGCTGGGTCAGAGCAGGGAGGGGCCATCTAGTCCAGTCTCCTGTTTCACACAGTGGCCAACCTGTTTTTTGGAGGGCCAACAATAGGGCAGAGAGGCTGAGGCCTTCCCCTGAGAAGAACATCAGAAGAGCCCTGCTGGATCAGACCAGGGAGGGTCCATCTAGTCCAGCCTCCTGTCTCACACAGTGGCAAGCCAGTTCTTCTGGAGGGCCAAGAACAGGGCAGAGAGGCCGAGGCCTTCCCATGATCAGACCAGGGAGGGTCCACCTAGTCCATCCTCCTGTCTCACACAGGGGCCACCCAGTTCCTCTGGAGGGACAACAACAGGGCAGAGAGGCTGAGGCCTTCCCCTGAGAAGAACATCAGAAGAGCCCTGCTGGATCAGACCAGGGAGGGTCCATCTAGTCCAGCCTCCTGTCTCACACAGTGGCAAGCCAGTTCTTCTGGAGGGACAACAACAGGGCAGAGAGGCCGAGGCCTTCCCATGATCAGACCAGGGAGGGTCCACCTAGTCCATCCTCCTGTCTCACACAGGGGCCACCCAGTTCCTCTGGAGGGACAACAACAGGGCAGAGCGGTCGAGGCCTTCCCCTGAGAGGAACCTCAGAAGAGCCCTGCTGGGTCAGACCAGGGAGGGTCCATCTAGTCCAGCATCCCGTCTCACAGAGGCCAGCCAGTTCCTCTGGAGGACCAAGCACGGGGGAGAGAGCTTGAGGTCTTCCCCTGATGTTACCTTCTAGTCTCTGGGGTTCAGAGGATTAGTGCCTCGGAACATGGAGGCTCCCCTCGGTCGCCTCTGCTTGACTTCTGCTCCATGAAACTCTCTAATCCCCCTTTCAAGCCGTCTGCGATTGCGGCTTCCGCTACATCCTCCGGCAACCAATTCCACGTATTAGTTAGTCCTGCTCCTTTACGATTTAATGTTGCAAAGCTAGAACTAACATCATGTCCTTAGCAGGAAAAAGACCCGTTGCTTGATCCTTACGCTCATATGCAGAAAGGATGTCCAACGGAACTCCATGGGGGTTTGCTCTCAAGCTACGGTCGCCTCTTCATACCATGATTAAGCATTAGACAAAACCCTCACTAGATGAAACTATTTCACATGTCAAAAACACAACCGCAAAGGCTGAACGGATCCAGGAAAGACGACCCTTTCAGTGGGCACATCTGGCTCGTGCACCCTCTTTGGAGCCTCCAGATGAGAAAGCTGGACCCCCCCTCTGGATTTGCAGCCCCCTCCCCCTGCCGCTCACCCCAAACTGGCTCTGCGGGCAGCTCTCAGCCATCAACCCCCTCCCCCCACCCCGATGCCAATGGAAACTAAAATGCTCTGTGGGGAGGGCCCTAATCCAGCCATGCTAGACAGGGGCCCAGCTGCTTCCTGCTCTGTTCCCATCTCCTTTCCGGAGCTGTGATTGGCTCCACAGGAGTTCAGCCTTGCAGGTTGACAGGCATCCCCCCAGACTGGTACGAGGGAGGGCGAGAAGGTCCCAGGTTCGATCCCCGGCAGCATCTCCAGTGGAAAGGGCCCAGGCAGGAAGGAGGTGGTGTGGAAGACCTCACTCCGCCTGAGACACCCTGCAGAGCTGCTGCCAGTCTGAGTAGGCAATACTGATCTTGCTGGATGGAAGGGCTGGGTCGGTGGCAGGCGGCTTCGTTTGTGTGTGTGTGTGTGTGTGTGTGTGTGTGTGTGTCCTCCTCTGCCACCCATTACCTCGTTCTCTTGCAGCTTCTGGTAGTCCCGTCCCCAGAGCACCACTCGCCGGTCCCTGCCTCCTCCTGTGACAATGGTCCCGTTCCGCAGGACGCACAAGCCAAAAATGCCTCCTTCGTGGGCACCGGGCACAGCGTGGCAAATCCGGTTCCCCCCTGCCAGGCAAAGGACACCGCTGTTAAACGGAGCAGAAATGGCAGCATCTCTTTGGGTGCTGCTGACCTTCCTCTCGGGAAGAATCTCTCTCCCACAGTGGAAGCCACGAGGTGGATAGCCAACCGACAGCAAAAGCCACCAACGGGTGTCGGCGGGCCTGGTTATTGGGTGCCTGTCACACAAACAATGCTTCCCGCTGAACTGTGGAGTCTCACGAGCAAGAGGTCTACTTTGTGAGCTGCTGCAGACATGTAGTTTGCATTTTTCCTGAGCTGAGAAGAAGACTGCAGATTTATACCCCGTCCTTCTCTCTGAATCAGAGAGGCTCACAATCTCCTTTCCCTTCCTCCGCCACAACAGATACCCTGTGAGGTGGGTGGGCTGAGGGGACTCTCACAGCAGTTGCCCTTTCAAGGACAATCCCTGCCAGAGCTCTATCTGACACTCATAACCACTACCCCATGCCCGGTTCTCACGTCCGTGAATAAAGGAAAAAGGACATGCTGAGTCATTCAGTCAACACCCATCACTGATTCAGTCCTGAAGCAACCATTTCAGCTGCTCAGCGAGACAGATTCAACATCTCCTGCCCCACCACAAACGCCTCCCCAGCTCCTCCTCCACCCAAAGCCCCACCTTTCCCCCAGATGTAGAGATTCCCTCCAGAATCGCCGGTCACCGTGTCTCCGTTCTCCGTGAAAGCCACACATAGGACGTACTTGGGCTTCTCGTGTTTCTGCGGAGGAATGCAAGGAGATGAGCCCCCGTAGCCAGGGACGAAGCCACCCGCCCCAAAGCTGCCCAGTGCTCAGGTTCCTGGAAGACAAGGGGATCCCAGCTGAGTCGCAAACAGGACAAGCGCAGACAGAATTCAGAGCTGCCCCTTTAGTCAACACGGCAGAACCAGTCCTCCGGGATTGTGGACTTTTTGCAGGTGGAGAGAGCAGAAAACACTCATCTCGCTGCCATCGCACTGGGAAAATGGCAATGCCGGGAACTGCAACGGCACAGAGCTGGGATCCTCCACGTGGCAGAACAGCTGGGCTAAAGAGGGCATCTCTCTCGGGCGAAGAATAATAGATCATCAAGGGACAAACTGCACTGAACTGCTCAATACTCTCATCTGTTCTGACACACCTGCAAAACGCTCCTGAATTTGAGGACATGAAGCTGTCTTCTACTGTATTGGTCCATCAGGGTGAGTCTTGTCTACTCAGACTGGCAGCAGCTCTCCAGGGTCTCAGGCAGAGAAGGGTCTTTCCCATCCCCCACTGCCTGGTCCTCTTTAAACTGGAGATGCCAGGGATTGAACCGGAGACGTTCTGCATGCCAAGCAGAGGTTCTATCGCTGAGCCAGAGTCCCACAATCTTCCTCTTGCCAGCAAAATACCAAAAATAAAAATAAAGCGAGTTCAAAATGGATTCTGAAGGCTGTGATGTGTATGCATTTTGGTGCAGCCGCAGCCTCCCAGGTGGAGTAAAATTGGAGTAACAAGTGCTGTTCTCTGCCGCCTTGCAACACTGGTGAAGGAACTGGCAAGAGGAAGATTGTGGGACTCTGGCTCAGTGACAGAACCTCTGCTTGGCATGCAGAACGTCTCCGGTTCAATCCCTGGCATCTCTAATTTAAAGAGGACCAGGCAGGAGGTGACATGAAAGACCCTTCTCTGCCTGAGACCCTGGAGAGCGGCTGCCAGTCTGAGTAGGCAAGACTGACTTTGATGGACCGAGGGGGGTCCGGTTCAGTATAAGGCAGCTTCACGTGTGTGCTTCATTCTGGAGTTGCCCAAGAGCACATCATGAACATTCTGGCATTAGGGTGGGTGATGGTGGGATTTGAACTCAAGTCTAAGGCCAAACAGAAGGGTGGTTGGGGTGACGCCTCCATCTGGGGACAAAGAACTATTCAGACCCCCCTCTGCCCTCTCTTACCTCGAAGATGCCCTGCCTTTTGCTCAGGCTGCCCCCCTCCAGGGTCCAGAAGTGGATGTGGGATTTCCCGCACGTGATCAGCAGCGTGGGCTCTGTGGGGTGGAAGGTGGCCGCCAGCACAGACTCATTGGAGCACTGGGGGAGGAAGAGGAGGAGAGTGCGTCAGGCGGAGGGAGGAGACGAAACTGGGTGCACAGAAGGGAGGGAGGACGAAAGGAGGGAGGGAAGGCGGGAGGGAGGGAGGGAAGGCGGGAGGGAAGGAGGGCGGGAGGGAAGGCGGGAGGGAGGGAAGGCGGGAGGGAAGGAAGGAAGGAAGGAAGGAAGGAAGGAAGGAAGGAAGGAAGGAAGGAAGGAAGGAAGGAAGGAAGGAAGGAAGGAAGGAAGGAAGGAAGGAAGGAAGGAAGGAGGGAGGGAGGGAGGGAGGGAGGGAGGGAGGGAGGGAGGGAGGGAAGAAAGGAAAGAGGGAAGGAGGGAGGGAAGGAAGGAGGGAGGAAGGAAGGAAGGGAGGGTACGACTCACCTTAACATCAGCCAACTTCTGCTCCTTCTGCCAGTCCCAGACAGACAAGACGTGGTCGTTGGAGTCGTCGACGGCACACAGAAGGCCTCCTCCGTTCTGGGGGGAGAAAGCGGGCACAGGCAGAGGCCTGGAATTAGCTGCTGGATTTGTCATGAAAGAATGACAGTCAATTTCTGCACCCCACAGAAGCCACACCCCCAGATCTATGAAGTTCTTGTTATGGAGACTCACACAATTTCAGTTTTTAAAAGACCAGAAGATTTCTAGTTCTCTTGACGGCAGAGGAAATCTCATACCATTCCCCTCTCGCCATACCCTTCTGTTATCGCTGTCTTTAAGACTTCTTGGAAATTCTCCCGGGCGGAAGAAAGAATAAGCCAATTTTGTAAAAATCTTATGGACGCACTATCGGGTTGCAGAATTCAGGGCTTTCAGTGTCAAAGTCTGGATTTTTAAAAAGAGGGGCGGTAGAAATCAAAAAGGCCTGGATCTATGGCTTGTTCTGATCATAACGTCTCTTACCCCCTGCCCCAAATTCTTCAAAGGATCTCCTGCCCAGATAGCCCTTCCCTCTCTGTAGGATTCTGATTCAAACTATGCCAAAACAAGGAACCTCTGAAGCTGCCTTCTACTGAATCAGACCCTCTTCGGTCCATCAAAGTCAGTCTTGTCTGCTCAGAGTGGCAGCCGCTCTCCAGGGTCTCAAGCTGAGGTTTTTCATGCCTACTTGCCTGGACCCTTTTTAGGTGGAGGTGCCGGGGATTGAACCTGGGACCTTCTGCTTACCAAGCAGATGCTCTACCACTGAGCCACCGTCCCTCCCTAAAACTTATGAAGCTGCCTTATACTGAATCAGACCCTCGGTCCATCAAAGTCAGCCTTGTCTACTCAGACTGGCAGCGGCTCTCCAGGGTCTCAAGCGGAGATTTTTCACACCTCTTTGCCTGGACCCTTTTGAGTTGGAGATGCCGGGGATTGAACCTGGGACCTTCTGCTTACCAAGCAGATGCTCTACCACGGAGCCACCGTCCCTCCCTCTGGTGTGCGTCTGTAGGGGGCAGCAGGACAAAACCAGGGGGGGGGAGGAATCTAGAAGGCTGCAGGAGACCATTATTTCTTCTAGTGTGTAGACCCCCAACATGTTTCGAGCAATCAGTTCTTCATCAGGGGAATACCAAACAACTTTGTTGTCCTGTCCCTCTACTCTCCCGAGCAGTGTTCCCCCTCAGCTGAGTTAGTGTGAGCTAGCTTACAATTTTTTCAGCCTCCTGCTCACACCTTTTTGTCTTAGCTCAGGAAAAATGGCCCCCGAGCAAACTGGTTTATGCAGTCGCTCACAACCTTCATGCCAGGAGCTCACAAAATAGAATTTTTCCTCACAAGACTGCCCAGCTTAGAGGGAGCATCGCTCCAGAGCTGCTATAAGCCAACTCCGACAATAGTAGGTGACTGTAGCTTTTCTCTACTCCCCAAAGGAGATCTAATTGCTAAAAAACCCAAACAAACCTGAGAAAGCTGGCTATGCTTGTGGCTGCCACCACCTCCTGTGGCAGTGAATTCCACATGTTAATCACCCTTTGGGTGAAGAAGTACTTCCTTTTATCCGTTTTAACCTGTCTGCTCAGCAATTTCATCGAATGCCCACGAGTTCTTGTATTGTGAGAAAGGGAGAAAAGTACTTCTTTCTCTCCTTTCTCCATCCCATGCATTATCTTGTAAACCTCTATCATGTCACCCCTCAGTCGACGTTTCTCCAAGCTGAAGGAGCCCCAAGCGTTTCAACCTTTCTTCATAGGGAAAGTGTTCCAGCCCTTTAATCATTCTAGCTGCCCTTTTCTGGACTTTTTCCAATGCTATAATATCCTTTTTGAGGTGTGGCGACCAGAACTGCACACAGTACTCCAAACGAGACCGCACCATCGATTTATACAGGGGCATTATGATACTGGCTGATTTGTTTTCAATTCCCTTCCTAATAATTCCCAGCACGGCGTTGGCCTTTTTTATTGCAACCGCACACTGACTTGACATTTTAGTCTTCGCTCAGGAAGATAAACTAATTGATGCAGTAGCCGAATTGCTTGCTCACAACATTAATGCCAGTCGCTCACGAAGAAGGATTTTTGCTCCCAAGACTCTGCAGCGTAGAGGGAATGCTGCTTGAGACCTCCTGAACACAAACAGACCAGGCTCCAGGCTTTGCCCCGAAAGAGGCAAACGGCCACAATGCAGACGTCTCCTATTTTTTTCCTTTCTGAGGGCAGAAGGAAAACTGACCGGGGGGTGGGGGAAATGAGGGCTAGAAGAGGAAGAAGGCCTTGCTTACAGATTTGGAGAATCCCACGCAGCTGATGGCGCGATCAAAGGGCCCCGGCCCCAGGACGTGAAGCGTGTTCAGGCTGACAGAGTCCCAGACTCGCACGTGGGGGGGCAGTGGCTGGGGGGGGGGGGGAGAAAAAGAAGCAGATTCTCACACAGTACACAATTAACTCCCGGAACTCATTGCCACAGGAGATGTTGTCCCGCCCCCCTTCAAGTTTAAATGGCTTTTTCAAAACAAATAATTTCATGAAAGAGAGCTGGATTTGAATCCAGTAACACCTTAAGAGACCCACAACATTTCCGGGGTGGAAACCTCCAAGAGTCAAAATTCCTTTGTCTCTCAAAAGCTCTCCCCCCCAAAAATCTTGCAGGTCTCTCCGGAGCTCCTGGATTCAAATCCAGTGGTTTTACTGCAGACTAACACGGCTCCCCTCTGAATGGAAAAGGGTCTCTCAGCAGCTATGAGCCATGAAAGGCCAAAAGAAGCTTCCATGCTCAGGAGCAGTCTGGCTGAATACCAGAGGCCAGAGACAACAGGGGTCTCATGAGCTGTCCCCTCTCGGAAACAGAACGCTGGGCCGGACAAACTTTTGGCCTGGCCTGCTGAAAGAGCTCCTCCACTCCCCAACAGTTTAGGTTTCAGCCACAGGGACCTCTCTGCCCTGCTCCCCATCCCAACCTCAGAGCTGTTGCTTTCTGTCTTGCTGCGGGACTCCCCCCCGCCCCCTCACCTTGCCATCTTTAGAAGTCCCGGCCACCTGTCCAGTTGCTAGGGTGACCATATCAGGATGCACAGCCAGGCTAGGGGGGAGAGAGGAAAGAGACTGGGTCACACAGACTGCTGGAGACGACCCCCCCCCCCCCCCAAAAAAGCCAGCCACATCCTTGTTTCCCGATGGGATCCCAAAAAGCCACGTCTGTTTACTTTACACCCTCCCTGTGCCAATCTAAGAGGCAAATGCTCAGCTCCAATCCTGTCTGGACCCCCGTACTTATTTATGTGCTTTATTCAATACCCTGTCTTTCTCCTCAATGGGGTCCCACAGCAGTTTACGCAATTCGCCTCTCCTCCGTTTTATCTTCACAACAACCCTGAGAGGCAGGCTAGGCGGAGAGTGTCCGGAGCTGTTGTCTAATTCCCTATCGTTCTCCCCGCATGGAGCCGTTTATGTTGTTCTCCTCTCCCGCATGTTATGTTCACAACAACCCTGCGAGGCAGGCTGGCCTGAGAGCATGGGACTGCCCTAAGGTCGCCCAACAAAGCGTCCACAGCAGAAGGGAAATCTGAACCTGGGTCTAACAGATCCTAACCTGACACTCTGACCACTTGCCAAGACTGGCTGGGATGGGGGCCTAGAGCCTTTTGCTGTGCCCCCCCCCCCCAAAAAACAACTTTCCTATTTCAGTGACAGTTAAAGCTTCTCTCTTCAAGTCAACTGATCCCAAATTTTCACGCTTAGGCTCCGCTCTAATGTACTGCTTTTATCTCACAGCCTTTGGCTCTGTCTGGAGCCTCCCGCCTTTCATAGAGTCTTCTGGAAAAGGCTGGGGATCAATGTTAAAAAGGAAGCCCGTAACATAAATTCAGACAGACTAGATGGACCCTCCCTGGTCTGATCCAGCAGGGCTCTTCTGAGGTTCTTCCCAGGGGACGGCCTCAGCCTCTCTGCCCTGTTGTTGGCCCTTTGGAGGAACTGGCTGGCCACTGTGTGAGACAAGAGGCTGGACTAGATGGACACTCCCTGGTCTGATCCAGCAGGGCTCTTCTGAGGTTCTTATGAAGGCCTTGGCCTCTCTGCCCTGTTGTTGGCCCTCCGGAGGAACTGGCTGGCCCCTGTGTGAGACAGGAGGCTGGACTAGATGGACCCTTCCTGGTCTGATCCATCAGGGCTCTTCTGATGTTTTTCTCAGGGGAAGGCCTCAGCCTCTCTGCCTATTGCTGGAACTCCAGAGGAACTGGCTGGCCACTGTGTGAGACAGGAGGCTGGACGAGATGGACCCTCACTGGTCTGATCCAGCAGGGCTCTTCTGAGGTTCTTTTCAGGGGAAGGGCTCGGCCTCTGCCCTATTGCTTGCCTTCCAGAGGAACTGGCTGGCCACTGTGTGAGACAGGAGGCTGGACTAGATGGACCCTCCCTGGTCTGACCCAACAGGGCTCTTCTGAGGTTCTTCTCAGGGGAAGGCCTTGGCCTCTCTGCCCTGTTGTTGGCCCTCCAGAGGAACTGGCTGGCTTCTGTGTGAGGAAGGATGCAGGACAAGATGGACCACTGGTCAGATCAAGCAGGGGTCTTCTGAGGTTCTTTCCCCTATTGTGCAGCGTTTACTTTCCCCCACACCTGTGCAAATGCATTGCTCTTCCTTCCGGCTCCTCTGTAACAGTCTGCATGTGCAATAACACCATGGCTGCCACACCCTCCTTACCACTTGATGTCATCTGTGTGGCCCAGATAATGGCGCTGGCGTTGCTCTTCCACGTTGTAGAGGACGGCCACTGCAGCCACAAAGTACACAATCTCTCCTGTAGGCAGCAGGAAAAGGTTGGCCCGGCAGTCTCGGCCCCGATACCCATAACTGTGGTGTGCAATGTTGGGTCAAGGGGGAAAAACAGGATCAGGTGAGAAAGACCTGGCACCGATTCTGGGGCCTAGGGAGAGAGACCCCCCCCCCGGGGTCTAGGCTAGGAACCTGGAAACTTTTTGAGCCTGTGGGCACCTTCCATAATTCTGACACGGAGGAGTGGGTGCAATTGCAAAATGGCTGCCACTGGGGTGGAGCCAGACACAAAATGGCTGCCACTGGGGTGGAGCCAGACACAAAATGGCTGCCACTGGGGTGGAGCCAGACACAAAATGGCTGCCACTGGGGTGGAGCCAGACACAAAATGGCTGCCACTGGGGTGGAGCCAGACACAAAATGGCTGCCACTGGGGTGGAGCCAGACACAAAATGGCTGCCACTGGGGTGGAGCCAGACACAAAATGGCTGCCAGACAGCAGAGACAACCACAAAATAGCAGGGAGTGAGGTCATGCATGATAGAGGTTTACAAGATTACGCATGCGATAGAGAAGGTAGAGAAAGAAGCACTTTTCTCCCTTTCTCACAATACCAGAACTTTGGGCACTCAATTAAATTGCTGAGCAGTCGGGTTAGAACGGATAAAAGGAAGTCCTTCTTCACCCAAAGGGTGATTAACACGTGGAATTCACTGCCACAGGAGGTGGCGGCTACAAGCATAGCCAGCTTCAAGAGGGGATTGGATAAAGATATGGAGCAGAGGTCCATCAGTAGCTATTAGTCACAGTGTATTGTTGGAACTCTCTGTGTGGGGCAAGTGATGCTCTGTCTTCTTGGTGCTTGGGAGAGGCAACAGTGGGAGGGCTTCTAGTGTCCTGGCCCCACTGATGGACCTCCTGATGGCACTTGGGGTTTTTGGCCACTGTGTGACACAGAGTGTTGGACTGGAGGGGCCATTGGCCTAATCCAACATGGCTTCTCTTATGTTCTTATGCATACTTCCAACAGTAACTGTTCAAGATCTCTGGCAAAAGCTCTGTTTTAACAGGATGCCGTTTAACCTGCACAGCCAATCAGAAGCCCTGCTGGGTATTTATTTATTTATTTATTTATTTGGGATTTATATCCCGCCCTTCCCACAAGTGGCTCAGGGTATGAGCCCTACCTGGCCCTGCCCACCTTTTGCCAGGGTCTGAGTGGCAGAAGGGCATAGGATGGAACGGTCCTCCCTCTCTTGGCAGCCTCTGCCCGTCAGAGGGGACAGCGGCAAGCGAGGCAGCCCCAGGGCCCAGCCTGGCACGGAGCAGCCTTGTAGAGCAGTTCAGGTTTCCCCCACCCCACCCCCAAGCAGCTTTGGGGAAGGATACACCCAATCCAGCTTCAACTTCTTATGCGGCAGCTCCAGCTTGGCGTCCAGGCTGTAGGTGGCAACGACGGCATCGGGGACAAACATCGGGATGGGGCGTCCCCGCAAGAACATCTTCACGTAACCATCCTCTGCACGAAGACAAGAGTGGGGTGGGAGAGACCATGAGAGAAGGGAAGAGGCAACTCTGAAGTCCTCCAAGCACCCAGGGCTGCAGAGAGACCCATCGCCACACCACGGCCTTCCTCCAAAACTCACACATCACATTTAGGGGGAGGGGTTTATGAGTTTACTGCATGGTGCAGGGGGTTGGACTAGATGACCCTGGAGCTGCCCTCCAACTCTAGGATTCTTCAGGAAGTGGTGGGCTCTCCTTCCTTGGAGGTTTTTTAACAGAGGCTAGATGGCCATCTGACAGTAATGAGGATCCTGTGAATTTAGGGGGAGGCGTCCGTGAGTTTCCTGCATTGTGCAGGGGGTTGGACTAGATGACCCTGGAGGTCCCTTCCAGCTCTAGGAGTCTATCCTCCCTTTTTCTTCCCAGCCCTCTCCTCCCTGCAAACAATCAGTCAGTCGCCTGGGGCGAGTATGATACAAGAAGATATTGGATTTATATCCCGCCCTATACTCTGAATCTCAGAGTCTCAGAGCGGCTCACAATCTCCTTTACCTTCCTGCCCCACAACAGACACCCTGTGAGGTAGGTGGGGCTAAGAGAGCTCTTACAGCAGCTGCCCTTTCAAGGACAACTCCTACGAGAGCTATGGGTGACCCAAGGCCATTCCAGCAGCTGCAAGTGCAGGAGTGGGGAATCAAACCCGGTTCTCCCAGATAAGGGAGCTCTGGCTGACCCAAGGCCATTCCAGCAGCTGAAAGTGGAGGAGTGGGGAATCAAACCCGGTTCTCCCAGATAAGGGAGCTCTGGCTGACCCAAGACCATTCCAGCAGCTGAAAGTGGAGGAGTGGGCAATCAAACCCGGTTCTCCCAGATAAGGGAGCTATGGCTGACCCAAGACCATTCCAGCAGGTGCAAGTGGAGGAGTGGGGAATCAAACCCGGTTCTCCCAGCTAAGAGAGCTCTGGCTGACCCAAGGCCATTCCAGCAGCTGCAAGGGGAGGCGTGGGGAATCAAACCCGGTTCTCCCAGATAAGGGAGCTCTGGCTGACCCAAGGCCATTCCAGCAGCTGAAAGTGGAGGCGTGGGGAATCAAACCCGGTTCTCCCAGATAAGAGAGCTCTGGCTGACCCAAGGCCATTCCAGCAGCTGCAAGTGGAAGAGTGGGGAAATCAAACCCAGTTCTCCCAGATAAGAGTCCACGCACTTAACCACTACACCAGAGAGGCGACCAAGAAGAAAACCCTTTGCAAAGGTCATTTGTGCACCCTGAAAAACAAACAGGAAGTTCCCCATGACTGTTCCTCTCCTGGGAGCATGCTCAGACCTCCACCCAAGCGTCCTTGCCCAAATGCAGGCACGTGCGCACGCGCAAACAGACTCCTGCCCCTCAAATTGTGCCCAGTCCCCATGCTGAGACTCCTTTACTGAATCCAATCCCCTGGGCCCACTGCAGAAAATTGGAAGGGCTGCTAATGGCCCCAACTCACCAGCGTTGAAGGAGGCTTCCTTAGGTTTGCTGTGAGAGAGAGAGAGAGAGAGAGATTAGGAGGGAAGGGAAAGGGAAAAGGGGGAGGGGAGAGAGAGGAAGGAGGATGCCCCCTCCACACCACACCCCCCTCCCTCCTCTGGCAAAGCGTCCCTTGAACTTCTCTGTGGGAGCAACACCTAATGATATCTTGGGCATTTTCGTATCAGCCTGTAACACCCACACAGCTCTGCCGATCAGCAAACGCATTTCGGAACCCAGTTCTCAGCCTGCAACGCATGCCTATCTTGGCACAACAGACGGGCCACAGGAACTGATCTCAGAGACAGCTGGAAGTGTGGTGTGTGAGTCAGACTACCCCACCACAGACACAGGGGCAAACGAGTCTCACACCTGCCCTGGCTAGCAAATTCAGCCAGGTGGAAATCTGAGAAAGGAAAGCTGTGCCGTGGCGTTCTTGGCACCGGGAAGCCAGCTACAGCCCGTGGTCAAATTATTCCAATTTGGTCTTATATAATTATCCCGATAATTGACTGACTCAGCTGACGATTGTGTGAAGCCCAGCCCAAGGGGCAGAAGGTTCCTTGTAGCGGAGTGAGATATATGACTGTCGGCCATGAGCGGCTTGGCATGTTCAGAGAAACCCCAGTGCTTGACTGCTTTTAAGTCCCTGGGATGAGGGGGCGGGGAGGAAACGGCATCCCAAAGGAACAGGAGCAAGTGAAGGGGGGGGGATTCACCAGGGTCAAAGGTCCCCAGAGTCCAGCACCCCCCCTTCCTCAGAGGGCTAGCCAGAAGCCATGGGGAGAACGTCTGCATCCATTTAGTAGAACCTTAGGAGAGAGATCTTGGGGTCGTTGTAGATAACTCACTGAAAATGTCAAGACAGTGTGCGATTGCAATAAAAAAGGCCAACGCCATGCTGGGAATTATTAGGAAGGGAATAGAAAACAAATCAGCCAGTATCATAATGCCCCTGTATAAATTGATGGTGCGGTCTCATTTGGAGTACTGTGTGCAGTTCTGGTCGCCACACCTCAAAAAGGATATTGTAGCATTGGAAAAAGTGCAGAAAAGGGCAACTAGAATGATTAAAGGGTTGGAACACTTTCCCTATGAAGAAAGGTTGAAACGCTTGGGGCTCTTTAGCTTGGAGAAACGTTGACTGCAGGGTGACATGATAGAGGTTTACAAGATTATGCATGGGATGGAGAAAGTAGAGAAAGAAGTACTTTTCTCCCTTTCTCACAATACAAGAACTCGTGGGCATTCGATGAAACTGCTGAGCAGACAGGTTAGAACGGATAAAAGGAAGTCCTTCTTCACCCAAAGGGTGATTAACATGTGGAATTCACTGTCACAGGAGGTGGTGGCGGCTACAAGCATAGCCAGCTTTAAGAGGGGATTGGATAAAAATATGGAGCAGAGGTCCATCAGTGGCTATTAGCCACAGTGTGTGTGTGTGTATAAACACACAGACACACACATATTGGCCACTGTGTGACACAGAGTGTTGGACTGGATGAGGCATTGGCCTGATCCAACATGGCTTCTCTTATGTTCTAACCTTGGCAGGGGAGAGTTGCGGGCATCTCTATTTCTCTGTGCCCTTTCCTTTTGCTCTCTGGTTTTGAGCGACACAGGAGAAAAAGTGTGCGGGCTGCATTTTCCCCAATCCCCAGCACGACACGGCCACAAGCCCCCTCCTACTTGCCCCCCCACCCCCATTTGGTATCCCCGGCTTCTCTGATTATTTATGAGCAGTACATCTTCCTTACAGAACTCCACGTGGCTAACAGGACAAACGACACACATAATAAAACAGAGTACATAAACACACACACACACACACCGAGACTTGAAAATCGCAACAATAACATGGAGCCCTAAATAAAACCCTCTTCCACCTGCCTCTTGATGGCTCAAAGTGAGCCCCGCCCCGCCCCCCCCCCTCCGGCCAAGCATAACTTTCAAGGCGGTCTGTCTAGTGGAGGGAGGAGCCTCCAACGAGGGCATCCAGCCAAGCTGCTTTTTGCGCAGGAAAGAGGGCTGGCCTCTGTTGGGGGCGCTGTCTCTGGGTCTACCTGCCTGTTGCTGCAAGAAAGCTAGCTGGGATGTCAACGCTGCTTTCCTTCAAAGGTGCCAAGTTAAGACTGAGGCCGCCCTTCAGCTCCGGCTGGTGTGCCAGACCTGCCCAAGTCACGGGCCTCCCGCACGGAGGAATTCTTTGCCATCTGCCTTCACTCCAAGTGAGGAAGCCGGACCGCAAGCGCCGGAGAAGTCTCTGCTGCACGAGAAACAGGTTCCTCTTCAAAGCAGCCTCAAGGACTCCTTTGGGTGGAAAGTTTGGGCATCCCAGGAGTTTAAGTCTTCTGAGCTTCCCGGCCCATCTGCGCCTTTGTGTCTTCCCACACCCCCAGTCACTCCTGGCAACTGCGGGCGCTCCCTCCCCTCCCTCCCTCCCTCCGGGCCCAGGAGACGGCCATGCCTCCTGTTTTGCTTATGCCAGGTTGCTGCCGCCACCTTCCACCACCCAACCCTCCAGAGCCAGCCTGGCCAGGAAGGGAGAGATGCCCGCAAGGCCCCTCCGCTTTGGCCGCCTCAACCCCCCCACCTGCCTCTCCTTGGCACCCAGAGGAGCGGTCTGCCGTCTCCCACCCGCCTCTGCTCCCTTCCTGGAAGCCTGGCACAGAGGGAAGGGTGCTGGGTGGGGCCAGGAGAAGCCCCACTCGGTCCTCCCCCCACCCAGGCTGCCCTGCCCCTTCTCCCAGCTCCAGCCTCCAAAGCCCGTGGCGGAAAGAAGGGCAGGGCAGGCGGCAATCAAGGACCCTTCCGCTAGACCACGGGTGGGGAACAGTGGCTCTCCGGATGGTTTTTTTTTGCCTACAACTCCCATCAGCCCCAGCCAGCGTGGCCAACGGCTGGGGCTGATGGGAGTTGTAGGCAAAAAAAGTCCCCACCCCACCCCTGCACTAGGCAAAGTAGGAGATTGCCTAGGGCGCTGGGTTTCTGGGGGTGCCATTTTGGGCACCCCCATGTGACTTGGTGATCTTATCAATGGGGTGTGTGCCAGAAGTGAGCCTTGCCTAGGGTGACAGAGAGTCTACTCTGCCCCCCCCCCCCCAAACGCTTTGCCAGGCCCAGAGATTTTGATGTGGGCAAGTCCTTTCTCCGCTTTGGTTCCTGCCAGAAGTACCGCATTTGGAGGGGCGCGCCTCTGTGCCACCTACGCCCAGCAGGGGCTCCCCCGCCCGGCTGTGAACGTGCCCCACAGCCCCCCTCTTTCTGCCTCCCTCCCCCCCTCCCGTGACTCCCAATTGAATTCTGCCAGCAGCGGGGGGGGGGGGAGCTCCATGTCCCGGCTAGCAAGCAGATCTGGGAAAGGGGGGGGCGACTCTTCCCAAGGGGGGCTCCCGGATTCCGCCTGCTGCCCTTGGGGGGGCGGAAAGGGGCTGGGGAGGGGTCTCCAGCCGCCCCGCCCTTACCTGGGACTGCTGCTCCCCGCAGCCTTCCGCATGGCGCTGGTGGTGTCAGAAGCGAAGCCAAAGACTCCCTTCTGCTCCGGCTCGGCCAGGAAACCACCGGGGGGGGGGGGGAGGGTTCCTGCCTGGGCGCTGCCCACAGCTCCCTGCCCCGCCCCTTTAACCCTCCAGGCGCCAGGCGTCCAGCGGGCTGGGCCTTTGGAAAAAGCGGCAGGTTTTCCCACGCCTGCGGGGAAGCCTGCCCTGCCGCGCTTCCTCCTGAGGCTGGGCTTTGCAATCCGATCTGCCGGCGCCGGGCCAGCTTCCGCAACGGAGACTTCCGGCCAAACGGGCGCCGCTTTGCAGAACCTGAGCAGCCTGCGCCCGACCTGAGCTGCTGCGGCGCGTCTCCTTCTGCTCGCTGCCTCCCCACGTACCCTTCGCGCTTGGCGCCGCCGCAGGAGCTGCCGGAGGAGGAGGGGGTGCGGCTCCGCTGGTCCTTCAGGCTGGAGGCGCGCTGCTGCTGGGGCAGGGCCGGCCGCTCGGGGGAGGCGCAGCTGCGCCCGCTGCGATGGGGCGGAGGAGGACGAGAGTGAGCTGAGAGAGAGAGGAGGGGGGGAGCCCCCGGGCCGAGGCGGATGCCAACTGCAAAGCGGGAGAAGCGGCGGCTGGGCTGGCCTCCCTCCCGGCCTCTGGCAAGCAGCGCCCTCAGCCCCCCTCTGCGAGGTGGGGGGGGGCGGAGTGTCCAACCAGGAAGCCCTTCCCAGGTCCGCCGGCCGCTCGCCTAAATCTCAGGCCGAGAGCCGTGGGAGCAGCGCAGGCGACTCCAGAGAGAGCTTTAGCAAGCGAGCCAAGCGGCACACCGCGCAGAAAGCACCTCATGTCCCCCTGCTGCTTCTGCCCAAACCGCCCGGGTTTCCCCTCTGCTCCCAGGACTTAACCACGAAAGGAGGTTGTTTCCGCCGCCCCCCTCTGGCCAGCCCAGGTAAGAAAGCGGCACCAGCACCAGCACAGCAAGCAAGCAAGGGTTCCCGTGCAGCCAGAGAGGCAGGAGAGAAGACGCTTCTGCAAAGCCATGCGGCAGTTCCAGGGGAGAGTAGGTGAGAGCCCCCCCCCCCCCCGCCCAAATCCCCACACATGCAAAGTGCACAGCAGTTGGTGGAAAAGACGACCACAATTGCAGATTTATACCCCGCCCTTCTCTCTGAATCAGAGACTCAGAAGGCTTACAATCTCCTTTATCTTCTTCCCCCACAAGAGACACCCTGTGAGGTGGGTGGGGCTGAGAGGGCTCTCGCAGCAGCTGCCCTTTCAAGGACAACCTCTGCCAGAACTATGGCTGCCCCAAGGCCATTCCAGTAGCTGCAAGTGGAGGAGTGGGGAATCCAACCTGGTTCTCCCAGATAAGAGAGCTCTGGCTGACCCAAGGCCATTCCAGCAGGTGCAAGTGGAGGAGTGGGGAATCAAACCCAGTTGTCCCAGATAAGAGTCCGTGCACTTCACCACTATGGCTGACCCAAGGCCATTCCAGTAGCTGCAAGTGGAGAAGTGAGGAATCAAACCCGGTTCTCCCAGATAAGAAGAGTGCAGATTTATACCCTGCCTTTCTCTCTGAATTGGAGACTCAGAGCGGCTTACAATCTCCTTTATCGTCCTCCCCCAAAACAGACACCCTGTGAGGTAGGTGGGGCTGAGAGAGCTCTGACAGAAGCTGCCCTTCCAAGGACAACTCCTGCCAGAGCTATGGCTGACCCACAGCCATTCCAGTAGCTGCAAGTGGAGGAGCAGGGAATCAAACCCAGTTCTCCCAGATAAGAGTCTGCACATTGAACCACTGTGGCTGACCCAAGGCCATTCCAGCAGCTGCAAGTAGAGGAGTGGGGAATCAAACCCAGTTCTCCCAGAAAAGAGTCCATACACTTAACTGCTACACCAAACTGGCAGCATGGGGAACTACGCTGACTAAAATCTAAGGCTATTTGCTATGGCTGCGTGGGACAGAGCCTCCATGCTCAGGGGCAGTCTGAATATGGGTGTCAGAGGGACAAACAGCAGGGAAGGACTGACACCTTCTGTGCCCTGCATGGGGGTTTCGGTGGGCCCCTGGCTGGCTGCGCCAGGAAACACAAACACGATAGGAGCTGTGGATGCAAAGTGATTCCTCAAAGTGGTCTGTTACTTTTGTTTCCCGGTGCTGCTGCTGTTTGTACCATGCATCAACAGTTCTTAATGATAACGATCCAGGTCCTTAAGCAACTGTAAATGATTAATTTTTCCCCCTTTTCCAAATACCTCTTTGCAAGGGGGGGGGGCGGCATTCCACCCTGTATTGGGCCCTCTCCCAGCTAAATGACAATCCAGGAGTTTATACAAAGAGGCACAGGGCGTTAACGTTTGTTTGCAAATCACTATTTATCCCACAGCCTCCCTTGAGAATTAATCTGCAGAGAGAAAGACGGAGAAGAAGGAAATTGATCATCCGGTTCCTAAGCTACAGAAGGTTTGGGCAAGAAGCCAGGCCGAACTGTGCAGTAGATTCTTGCCTTTTGATCTGCCTGCTCTCTGTTTATGCCTTATCTAATCTCTCCCCAGCTGTGAAATCTATCTCCCAAGCGACAAACATTCTTTCTGGCCCCTGCGTGTCTCGAGAAGACCGCTGTAGAGCCGAAGTTCAGTTCCAGCTTCAGCTACCGATCCCACCGAGTAATTCCAGGCCAGTTGCTCTTTCTTAGCCTAACCTGCTTTGCAGGGTTGTTGTGCAGGGGTGGGGGCTTCTTGGAGGAAGGGGAAGAATGAAAGGAGATGCCTATTGATAAATAAAACTCAAAAGGGAAAAGACTGGAAAGGGGGGAGTCTCCAGCAAAATCTTCCAGCTGCAATTTCAATACAAAAAGAGAGAGAGGCCGATTCTGCAGCTGCGTTTACCTCCCTTTCGCTGTGGGGTCGTTCCGTGTGGGTCTGTTGTTCTGATTCGCACTGGAGCAACTGTGGCCCCAGGGAAAATAGAGCCATGATGCAACTGCGGAATGGCCAGAGTTGTGAGTTCAGATCCAGTCTGCTGTGAAAAGCCCATAGGATATTTTTGGTCCTCCAGGCTAAGTTCTTCAAAGTCTGGAATTTAATTTAATTTTTAATGCATTTATTTATTTAATTGCAGATTTATACTCTGCCCTTCTCCCTGAATCAGAGACTCAGAGCGGCTTACAGTCTCCTGTATCTTCTCCCCCCACAAAAGACACCCTGTGAAGTGGGTGGGGCTGAAAGGGCTCTCACAGCAGCTGCCCTTTCAAGGACCACTCTGCAAGAGCTCTGACTGACCCAAGGCCATCCCAGCAGGTGCAAGTGGAGGAGTGGGGAATCAAACCCGGTTCTCCCAGATAAGAGTCTGCACACTTCACCATTACACCAAACTGGCTCTCTAAGAAGAAGATATTGGGTTTATACCCCGCCCTTCTCTCTGAATCAGAGACTCAGAGTGGCTTACAATCTCCTATATCTTCTCCCCCCACAAAAGACACCCTGTGACGTGGGTGGGGCTGAGAGAGCTCTCCCAGAAGCTGCCCTTTCAAGGACAACCCTGCAAACGCTATGGCTGACCCAGGGCCATTCCAGCAGCTGCAAGTGGAGGAGTGGGGAATCGAACCCAGTTCTCCCAGATAAGAGTCCATTCACTTATCCAATACACCAAACTGGCTCTCTTCAATTTTCGGTTTCTGATTGAAAGCTGGAAATGTTGCCGCATTTGAGTAAACATCTCACCTGGCGGGGGGGGGGGGGGGGAGGTAGTATCGCTTTTACGTTCCCCACCTTTTTGACCCAAACAGGCTGCTGTCTGGGGGAACCAAAAGCAGATGATAATATGTTTCAAAGTCAGCAGTTCAAGGAGACAAAAAATTCAGAGAGGTTTAACAGCTCAAGAGAGATTCCTCCCCCGCATCGCTCCCCATGCAGATTAAATGATTTGATAGCAACGGAGGGAGGGAGGCCTGCGAATGAACCAACGGCCCTGTCACCTTTTCCCGGGTAGCAGCTCTCTCTTGGGGGACGAGGGCGACGTGGAGTAGCCTCTCCTCTGCGGCACGATCCCATTGCTCAAGCTGGGCCTGGAGGGCAGACCCCGCAGCAGCTGGTACACTGCAGGGGAGAAAAGACAAGAGACCCCTTTCAGGTTGCCTTGCACCCACCACGGCCCTCTTTCGCACCCAGGGCTCTGAGCTTTTTCTCACTCCCGTGAAGAGAGTTAGGGGTTGGTGTATGGCAGGCGGTGTTTACCGGCACTTCACTGCCAAAAAGAGGGATTTGTCAACTGCAGGAAGATAACCGGAAAAGAGACTCTGTGTTTCTGGGGTTTCCTTGCCTCTCCCATTGGCTCTTTGCCTACAGCAGGGGTGGCCAAACTGTGGCACTTTCACACATGGCTCTTAAAGCCTCCACCACTCCACTGGCCAACTTGGAGAAGGCATTTGTCTCTTTAAATCACTTCTCCATGCCAAGTCAGCCAGCAGCTTGGAGAATGTAGTTAAAGTTGCTTTCTTTCCACCTTTCTCTCCCCCATCTAGTTTCCTTCCTTCCTTCCTTCCTTCCTTCCTTCCTTCCTTCCTTCCTTCCTTCCTTCCTTCCTTCCTTCCTTCCTTCCTTCCTTCCTTCCTTCCTTCCTTCCTTCCTTCCTTCCTTCCTTCCTTCTCTCAAACATATGACATTCATGTCTTGCAGCTCTCAAAACATCTGATGTTTATTCTATGTGGCTCATATGTTAAGCAAGTCTGGCCACCCATAGGCTACGCAGGGGTGGCCAACGGTAGCTCTCCAGATGTTTTTTGCCTACAACTCCCATCAGCCCCAGCCATTGGCCATGCTGGCTGGGGCTGATGGGAGTTGTAGGCAAAAAAACATCTGGATCGCTACCATTGGCCACCCCTGGCCTAGAGCAAGGGCTCCCAACTGTGGCAGGCAGGTGGTGTGCAGGAGACAGAACCAAACACAATACTGCCCCTCCCTCATGTCTAGGGTTGCCAGCCTCCAGGTGGGGCCTGGAGATCTCCCGCTTTTACAGCTGATCTCTGGGCAGCTGGCTTCCAGTGGAGGCAGTGGCCCCCACCCACCTTATGTGGGGCGAAAGCCACCCTTTCCTTGGCACCAGCAGGAAAGGCAGCAATGGGGGGCAGCAGTTCTGGGATCACCCCCTTGACCTTAGCCCTGGGCCCCAGAAACATAGGAACATAGAGCTGGAAGGGACCTCAAAGGTCATCTAGTCCACCCCCTGTATAATGCAGACAGTTCACAGCTGCTTCCCTCCCACAGTGACCCCTCCTGCTCTATTCCCAGAGAATGGCAAAAAAAACCCCTCCAGGATCCCTGGGCCAGTCTGGCCTGGAGGAAAATAGGTTTTACATGTAACTCCTCTAAAGTAGGCAGCTCTTTAAATCCAAAATTCCAGGGTGGGGAAAGAGAGGCCCTCTGGGGCCAGGAATGGAAAGCAGCACAAACTGTCCAGCAAAGTTGTACATCCTTAGAAAATAAAAAAAACACCAAGAGTGCTTCTTTGGCCGCTGGCCCAGAGCGAGGGTCCTTTTTGCCTTTGAAGCAAGGAAGGTTTTAGAATTTGTGTGACTTTTGTGCTGCAAAACAAACAAAAAAAGTACTGGGAGGAAAGATGGCTGGATTTTCAGATGTAGTTAATACGCTGAAATAAATGCATTCTTGTAGACTGTGTGATATCAAATGCTGGGCTAACTGCTGGGTTTCTTTGTTGTTGCTACCGTATTTACAGTTAAAGCTATAAAGAGATGTGGGGAGACAGTACTCAGATGTCTTGGTGCTTTAAGAGGGGCCCTGATTCTGCACAGGGAGGTGCCCTGCTATGTTCTCATTGCCTTCCTCAATGCAGAGAGAGTCAGAGGGGCAACAGAGCATCCACGGGTTGGGAGATACTTCCTGGTATCTCCTGGTGCCCCCATTTCCTCCCCTCTGCTGCCAGTGTGGCGTTTGCCATCTTTTTTCAAAAAAGATTTGGTGATCACTTCTATTGCTCTGTCCTGACCTGGATTGCCCAGGATAGTCCCATAAATATTGACCCCGCTGAGCCTCCAATTTGTGGCGACCCCAGCAAGAGGCTTTCAAGGTGAGGGAAAAGCAGAAAGAGACCGGAATGGGAGATGGTTGAATTAAAAGTCATTACAACCAAACTTAGTACTGTTGTTAGCTGAGTTAGCGTGAGCTAGCCAGGGCGGGCGCTAGGTTTTTTGGAGCCCTAGGCGAGACTTGTATTAGCAACCCCACTCCCAGTTTAAAAAAACTGGAAAAATGTAGGAGAATTTGAGAACACCAAACGTGAAACCCTTCACATTTTTAATTTATCATCTTTAAATTTAAATCTATCATTTTTAATTTAAATTTTAAAATTTTTCTAAAAAAAAATGTGTGAGAATAAGTAATGTGACAACATCATCAATCTTTGCTTTTATCTCTCAATTAGAAAATAGTTTTAGTACACAAATCACCAATAACTTCAAATAATCCTGTGCAGTGTGATATATTTCAAGCTCAATATCGGCAGGTGGGGGGAGGTGCCCCTTGGTGAGCTGGCAACCTAGGCGGCCGCTTACCTCACCGACTCCCACACACTGGCCATGGAGTTGCGCACAGATTTTTAGCTTCCAGCTCACACATTTCTGTCTTAGCTCAGGAAGGAGGACCCCGGAGCACACTCATTGATGCAGCAGCTCACCACTTCCATGCCAGGAGCTCACAAAGTAGAATTTTTGCTCACAAGACTCTGCGGCTTAGAGGGAACATTGCTTACAACACTCAAGACAATGGAACCCCCAGGGCTTAACAGAGATAATAGGCTTCTGTCTCACTACACATGCTAAATCACCCAGTTCTCACCTATACCCAGAAATCGAACTTTGTTGGTCTTAAAAGTGCCACTCGACTCAAACTTAGTACTGTTGTTAACTCCTTTATTATCAGTATGCCAACTTGTTTCTATTTACATCTCTTACCTAATATGTTATTCCAATCTTAGCTGTATTTATTGCTTAGCACTTAGGCACCTTGACTCTAATGAGCTCTTCCTGACAACGAATCCCCCTAACTATACGTAACGTTTGAGAAAATCTGTCCCAGTGAATCTGGAGGAACGCACATGAACACATGACAAGTCTCTCAGTTCTCACTTATACCCAGAACTGAACTTTGTTTCTCTTGATGGTGTCCCTGGAGGACATCTGTTTGTTCACTCTTGTATGCTGATTTGCTGCCATTCACGGATGTAACGAACTGCCTGGACTCCGGTCTCAGCTATCCTCACCCAGTACTTTTGCATCTTGACTCTCACTAGCCCTTCGTGACAACCAGCCCCCTTTCTTCCTATATGTAATGGTTGGGGAAGTTCTGTATCACTGTATCTGAGGAAGTGTGCTTGCACCCGAATGTTTATATCTTAAATAAAAGTGGGCTGGTCTTAAAGGTGCCTGACTGGACCCAGACTTTGCTCAGCCAAAGTTCTCTGTGTGTTGGAGGGGATGGTCGACCTGAGAGGACTCTGGTGGGGGAGAAATGGCCCTGAATGGGGACAGGGAGGTCCCCAAATCCACCTTTTCCTCTCCACACACTGGCAAACGCACTTTCGAGTGTGAACTTTCAGGAAACATTGTACCAAAGCTGGGGGGGGGGGTGGAGGGGTGGGATATAGCTAAGACAGGAAAAACCTAGCAGGTGAAAGGAGGACCCCTTCCCCAAAAAATCCTGGTACAATTTTTTTTTGGGGGGGGGAGGGGATGCAGAGAAAGACCTCCAAGTGACATTGGAGAGTGTTAGAATCATAGAGTTGGAAGGGACCTCCAGGGTCATCTAGTCCAACCCCCTGCACAATGCAGGAAACTCACAAATCCCTCCCCCTAAATTCACAGGATCCTCATTGCTATCAGATGGCCATCTAGCCTCTGCTTAAAAACCTCCAGGGAAGGAGACCCCACCACCTCCCGAGGAAGCCTGTTCCACTGAGGAACCGCTCTAATGGTCAGGAAGTTCTTCCTAATGTCGAGCCAGAAGCTCTTTTGATGTAATTTCATCCCATTGGTTCTGGTCCTACCTTCGGGGGGCCACAGAAAACAATTCCACCCCATCCTCTATAGGACAGCCCTTTCAAGTCATTGAAGATGGTAATCCTATCACCTCTCAGCCGCCTCCTCTCCAGGCTAAACATCCCCAGCTCCTTCAGCCTTTCTTCATAGGACTTGGTCTCCAGACCCCTCACCATCTTCGTCACCCTCCTCTGGACCCATTCCAGCTTGTCTAGTTCCTTCTTAAAATGTGGTGCCCAAAACTGAACACAATTCTCCAGGGGAGGTCTTACCAGAGCAGAGCAAAGCGATACCATCACATCACGTGATCTAGACACTGTGCTTCTGTTGCGTGCGTGGAGTTCAGCTAAGACTCCAGACCCCGAGCAGGCGGTCCTCAACAGCTCCCCCCCCACCCGGCCTCCTTCCTCCCTCCCCATCCCAGTACCTTTGTTGGGCCCCCTCTTCTGCAGGCTGAGCCCGTTCTCCTCGCAGGTGGTGAGGCGACGGAGGACGTCGGCCAGGGCTGCCTTCAGCACCTGGATCTCGTCTTCTTGCAGCTGGAGTCGCTGTTCCAGGTAGGAGATGCGGTCATCCACCTCCATCCCGCTGGTGCCAGAGAGGTTATCATCTGTGGGGAGCGAGATCGAGGCAGGGGAAGGGGGGTTGGCAGGGAGGGGGGGGGAAGAAAAAAAAATTGGATGTCTTTATGTGACATCATCAGTCAGAGCTTTCTTTGTAACGCAACAACCCAGCGAGGTAGACTGAGCTGGAGCACCCAACCTTTTTGTCCACATGTTCAGCTGCATAGTGCAAATCCTTGTGCCGTGGTGGCCGCAGCTGCCAAAGCAACCTTTAAAAAAAATTGCACAGCCAATCAAATCTTCAATGGCCAATCAGAAGTCTTGCTGGGCAAAAGCCCTGTCTGGCCCCACCCCCTTTCTAAAAACTCTTGGCGGTTGGTGGGCTAAGAAACAGTGATAGTTATTATTAACCGAAGGCTATCCGACAGCATGCAAGTGGTATGACTGGATCAGCTTCCTGTGTCCTCAGCTGCCTCCGATGTTAAACTGTATGCTCCTCTCGACAGGGACCTGTTTGTCTTGTGCTTTCTCCAGCGCTACACACAAGGCTCCGCATTGGAAGCTGGAGCGTCAGAGCAGCTAAGAAGAGGAGCAGCTAAGCTAAGAGCAGCTAAGAAGAGGAGCAGCTAAGCTGGGAGCCTCTGCCAGATATCAGACTGGCCCACTTTGCAGGGCTGTCCTAAGAGCTCCAAGAAGGTATCGTCAGTGAAGTGCTTTGGATACGGAAAGCGCTACACAGAAGTTGTGCCCTGTTATTTTAAAACAAATAGATGTTAGAGACTGTTTCCGAGGGGAACCTCACTGGTCTTCGGTAGAACAACTAGACTGGAGCCCAGGAGATCATAAGAACATAAGAGAAGCCATGTTGGATCGGGCCAATGACCCATCCAGTCCAACACTCTGTGTCACACAATGGCCAAAAACACCCAGGTGCCATCAAGAGATCCATCAGTGGGGCCAGGACACTAGAAGCCCTTCCACTGTGCCCCCCCAGACACCAAGAATACAGAGCATCACGGCCCCAGACATAAGAGAAGCCATGTTGGATCAGACCAATGTCCCATCCAGTCCAACACTCTGTGTTACACAGTGGCCAAGAAAACCAGGTGCCATCAGGAGGTCCATCAGTGAGGCCAGGACACTAGAAGCCCTCCCACTGTGCCCTCCCCCAAACACCAAGAATACAGAGCATCACTGCCCCAGACATAAGAGAAGCCATGTTGGATTGGGCCAATGACCCATCCAGTCCAACACTCTGTGTCACACAATGGCCAAAAACACCCAGGTGCCATCAAGAGATCCATCAGTGGGGCTAGAACACTAGAAGCCCTTCTACTGTGCCCCCCCAGACACCAAGAATACAGAGCATCACTGCCCCAGACATAAGAGAAGCCATGTTGGATCAGACCAATGTCCCATCCAGTCCAACACTCTGTGTTACACAGTGGCCAAGAAAACCAGGTGCCATCGGGAGGTCCATCAGTGAGGCCAGGACACTAGAAGCCCTCCCACTGTGGCCCCCCCCAAGCACCAAGAATACAGAGCATCACTGCCCCAGACATAAGAGAAGCCATGTTGGATCAGACCAATGGCCCATCTAGTCCAGCACTCTGTGTTACACAGTGGCCAAGAAAACCAGGTGCCATCAGGAGGTCCATCAGTGAGGCCAGGACACTAGAAGCCCTCCCACTGTGCCCCCCCCCAAGCACCAAGAATACAGAGCATCACGGCCCCAGACATAAGAGAAGCCATGTTGGATCAGACCAATGTCCCATCCAGTCCAACACTCTGTGTTACACAGTGGCCAAGAAAACCAGGTGCCATCAGGAGGTCCATCAGTGAGGCCAGGACACTAGAACCCCTCCCACTGTGCCCCCCCCCAAGCACCAAGAATACAGAGCATCACTGCCCCAGACATAAGAGAAGCCATGTTGCATCAGACCAATGTCCCATCCAGTCCAACACTCTGTGTTACACAGTGGCCAAGAAAACCAGGTGCCATCAGGAGGTCCATCAGTGAGGCCAGGACACTAGAAGCCCTCCCACTGTGCCCCCCCCAAGCACCAAGAATACAGAGCATCACTGCCCCAGACATAAGAGAAGCCATGTTGGATCAGACCAATGGCCCATCTAGTCCAGCACTCTGTGTTACACAGTGGCCAAGAAAACCAGGTGCCATCAGGAGGTCCATCAGTGAGGCCAGGACACTAGAAGCCCTCCCACTGTGCCCCCCCCAAGCACCAAGAATACAGAGCATCACTGCCCCAGACATAAGAGAAGCCATGTTGGATCAGACCAATGTCCCATCCAGTCCAACACTCTGTGTTACACAGTGGCCAAGAAAACCAGGTGCCATCAGGAGGTCCATCAGTGAGGCCAGGACACTAGAAGCCCTCCCACTGTGCCCCCCCCCAAGCACCAAGAATACAGAGCATCACTGCCCCAGACATAAGAGAAGCCATGTTGGATCAGACCAATGGCCCATCTAGTCCAGCACTCTGTGTTACACAGTGGCCAAGAAAACCAGGTGCCATCAGGAGGTCCATCAGTGAGGCCAGGACACTAGAAGCCCTCCCACTGTGCCCCCCCCAAGCACCAAGAATACAGAGCATCACTGCCCCAGACATAAGAGAAGCCATGTTGGATCAGACCAATGGCCCATCTAGTCCAGCACTCTGTGTTACACAGTGGCCAAGAAAACCAGGTGCCATCAGGAGGTCCATCAGTGAGGCCAGGACACTAGAAGCCCTCCCACTGTGCCCCCCCCCCCAAGCATCAAGAATACAGAGCATCACTGCCCCAGACATAAGAGAAGCCATGTTGGATCAGACCAATGGCCCATCCAGTCCAACACTCTGTGTCACACAGTGGCCAAAAAACCAGGTTCCTTCAGGAGGTCCATCATTGGGGCCAGGACACTAGAACCCCTCCCACTGTGCCCCCCCCCCCCAAGCACCAAGAATACAGAGCATCACTTGCCCCAGACAGAGAGTTCCAACAATGCGCTGTGGCTAATAGCCACTGATGGATCTCTGCTCCATATGCTTATCCAGTCCCCTGATCATCAGAGACCAATGTGGTTTTTTTGGGGGGGGGAGGGGCAGGAGCATTTGAAAGTCCAAAACCTCCCTTTGTCAGACACCAGATTGGACAGTTTTTACTCTCAAAACCTTCTACACTGAAACCTTGGAACAAGGTTGGAATCCAGTTGCACCTTTAAGACCAACGGAGTTTTATTGAGAATGTGAGCTTTCGTGTGCTAAAAGCAGACTTCATCAGACAATAGAATGGGATGGAATTAGCAGTCCTACATACATAGAGAGTAGGCAGTGAATTAGTATGCAAAATAGTGAAACTTTTAAAAAGAATCAACAAGTTGGGGTCTGGTAATTCTCAGTTTGGGTTGACTGGGTGGGAAAAAAAACAGCAAAGGCAATAAACGTCAAAATGGGAGATTGATGTCCATGTCATTAGGTTTCTCAATTGTGAAGAGTAATAAATCAGTCTGTTGTAATGTTCCTTTGGTCTCCTCTAGGAGAGCCAGTTTGTGCTTAAGTGGGTGGACTCTTATCTGGAAGAACTGGATTTGATTCCCCACTCCTCCACTTGCACCTGCTGGAATGGCCTTGGGTCAGCCATAGGTCTCATAGGAGTTGTCCTTGAAAGGGCAGCTGCTGGGAGAGCCCTCTCAGCCCCACCTACCTCACAGGGTGTCTGTTGTGGAAGAGGAAGATAAAGGAGATTGTGAGCTGCTCTGAGACTCTGAGTGGAGGGTAGAATATAAACCCAATGTCGTCTTCTCTAAAGCATGGGTTAAAATAACATTTTCCTGCGGAATGAAGCTGGAGTCTTCTCTGCTCAAATCCTAATACAAAAATACTCCGATCTAACTATTTTTGGGTGAGGTTATATAAACTCACAATAATACTCACATCTACCTACTCCCTGGTTCTGTTCTGGATCATACTCATGCATCTTATAATCCTCATCTCACCCTTAAGAATACAGCCAAAAGGCTGTGTGTATGTGTGGGGGGAATATAATACAATTCTTTACTATTCTTTAATAGTAAAGGGAGGGACAGTGGCTCAGTGGTAGAGCATCTGCTTGAGAAGCAGAAGGTCCCAGGTTCAATCCCCAGCATCTCCAAAAAAAAGGGTCCAGGCAAATAGGTGTGAAAAAACCTCAGCTGGAGACCCTGGAGAGCCGCTGCCAGTCTGAGAAGACAATACTGACTTTGATGGACCAAGGGTCTGATTCAGTATAAGGCAGCTTCATATGTTAATTGTACCTTCATCCATCTTCAGGCCGCCCTTCCTCCAAGGAACTCAGAGTGGTCCACGCACAGTTCATTCCCCCACTTTGTTTTCGCACCAACCTCACAAGGAAGAGTGAGAGAGGAACTGGCCCAAGGGTCACCCAGTGAGCTTCCATGGCAGAGTCAGGATTTGAATCCAGGACACCTAACCCCTGCTTCAACACACTGCCTCGGCATACAGCCACAAGGTTAAGTGGCAGCTAGCCAACACTGTGGGAGTATTCCACTGGAATACTAGGGATTGTTACAGTATAGTACAGGTTGGCTACTGCATCTATTAATCCAGTCTCCACGGAACCAAAAGTTCCTTCAAGATAGACACCTGAGTGCTCTCTC
Source organism: Heteronotia binoei (assembly GCF_032191835.1). NCBI lineage: Eukaryota > Metazoa > Chordata > Lepidosauria > Squamata > Gekkonidae > Heteronotia > Heteronotia binoei. The sequence goes on along the minus strand of NC_083239.1, from coordinate 55,215,144 downwards.
TCTCTCTGTCACACACACACTCACTCACACACACACTCACTCACTCCCTTGCAAGGCAGCTGACCTCTTTGCCCCAGAGGGAACTCAGAGGCCAAGAGCCCAAACCTGGAGAGAATCCTGGAGACCAAATACCTGTTCCTGGACTTCTGGGCCCTTCCGGCCCAGCAAGAGAGCTCCCTGCAGATAAGAGACGCCTCCCCTCCCCCTTGGGTTGTTTCCTGACCCAAAAGCCTGGCAAGACTTTTGGTGCAGAAATGCAATTGGTCAGGGGAGAGGAGTCACTCTGCACATTCCCAGAGGCACTCTTCCTTCTCTATTGTTCTGCATGCTCTCGAGCAGGGGTGGCCAACGGTAGCTCTCCAGATGTTTTTTGCCTACAACTCCCATCAGCCCCAGTTGTAGGCAAAAAGCATCTGGAGAGCTACCGTTGGCCACCCCTGCATTAGGAGATAATTTGCGACTGCCTAGGGGTTTCCACAGGGTTTAATCCGGCACCCCAGAAACTTAACCCAACCTTTCCTTCCTATATCTTCCAGCCCTACCGATTGGATACCTGGTGTGGGGGGGTATTACAGGGCCTGTTCCTGCCTGGGCAGCAGGGGTGGACTAGATGAACCTGGTGGTCCCTTCTAACTCTGAGATTGCTTTAAAAAAATCAGGATCCCTAACCATTGTTGGCCTTTGGAATTCTGACACGGCGTGGTTGTCACAGCCAGGAAAATGGCTTCCCCAGCCTCCCTTCAGTCACCCTGTGAAGATCCTTCTTCTGTGAAGGCAGGCTGCTGGCAAAGCATGATTTTTTAAAGATCTGCACAGCCAATCGGAAGCCTTGCTGGGCTAAAGCCCCACCCAGCCCCACCTGTATTTCCTAAAAACACTTGGCAGGGATCAGGCAAGGTGAGGGTGGGCTGGGGAAAGGTGAGCCCCCCAGCTAGGCCTGGCCTGGGTCAGAGGCATGGGGGGGGGTGATGATGGGTGGTGGTGTCCAGAGATTTTGCCCACTCGGTGCAGATCTTGTTGACCTCCCCAGCCTGGCAGCAACTGTTGTTCTGGCCCTGGGCAAAGCATCAGCTCAGCTGTGGCATGCACTCAAAAGCTCCCCCCACCAAAACCCCCCTCCACCTCCTGCCCTCCTCCTCCTGGATCCAGGCAGGGGAGCAGGCGTGTGTTTTCTTGGCGTGCAAAAAACATGCCCAGTGGCACCATGCTTGCGCTTCCCGAGCATCCCCAAAGCTCCCCCTGGAGGCGGCGGCCGAGGCTTCCACCCACCTGTCATGCTGGGGTCTGCCCTGCGCCCAGCGGTGGGTGCCCAGGTTGGCCCTGCCTGCCCCTCTCCGGTCCTCTGCCTGGGGCTCTGTGGGTGCCCTGCTTCTCCCGGCTGGCTGGTCCCTCTCCTCTCCTGCCTCTGCAGCCCCGGCTCCCAGCCCGGCCCTGCCTCCTCCCTCTCTGCAGCATCTCTGAGCCACGGTCCAATCACAGGCAGCCGATAGACGCTGCAGCCAGGCAGAGTCTGGGCTCCGGTGGGCAGGGGGATGGATGGAGGGATGGAGGGACAACAGGCCGTCAGCTGGCTCTTCTGACAGTACCCCCCCCCCCGGCTCTCCCAGTGTGACCTTGGGCCCGGGGAAGGGGGGGGGGAGCACGTGTGTGAGAGGCTACAGCAGATCCACCCAAAGTTCTGGGAGTTCAGAAGGGGGCTGGGGGTGGGGGGGAGTTGGCCCGGAGGAAATGTGCACAAGAAAGCAAGTGAGGAGAAACATCACCGCACTGGTAGACTGAGTAGGTGCAGGGAGGGCAGGTTGCCTTGCAGAGAGCCAGATTCGAATCCTCACTTCCCCATGAAGCTCCGGCTGACCTAACCCGCAGGGTCGTCGCGGGAGTGAAACGGAACCACCCTCCTGACTCTCCCCCTACCCAAATCCTCGAACGGTGGTTTTGAATGTTGGGGGGTTGTGCGTTTTTTTTTACAGGCTCTTGTTTTATGCATTTTTTAAAAATGTATTTCTCTGGCAGTGATTCTTGAGCTCCCCAGGGAAGGAAGGCGGGCGAGAAGCGTTTTAAATAAATACAATTTTTTTTTAAAAGGGGGATATTGAAGAGAGACGCAAACGCAACCTGATTCTCAGAAACTTCTTGGGATGCAAAGACTCAGCCCTGGAAGAGGTCCAGCGGCCCTTCCATTGAATCAGGCCGCTCCGTCAAGGCCAATCTTGCCTACTCAGACTGGCAGCTGCTCTCCAGGGTCTCAGGCAGAGAAAGACCCTGGAGAGCCACTGCCAGTCTGAGTCAGCAAAACTGACCTTTATGGACCAAGCGATTCAGTAGAAAGCAGCTTCACATATTCATCTCCTGTTTGGGGAAGTCTTGCAGCCCAGGGGGAGAGCTTGGCATGCAGAAGGTCTCAGGTTCAATCCCCAGCATCTCCCTTTAAAAGGACTAGCCACATGTGGCTCTTTCACAGATATAGTGCAGCTCTCAAAGCACCCCCTGCCCCGTCAGCCGGCTTGGAGAAGGCATTTCTCTCTTTAAATCGCTTCTCCAAACCAGGTCATCTGGCAGATTGGAGAATGCATTTAAAGTTGCTTTCTTTCCACTTCTTCCTTCCTCGCGGCTTTCAAACATCTGATGTTCATTTTTTGCAGCTCTGGGAAAGGCCTCTGCCTGAGACCCTTCCCCCATCTATTTGCTTTCTTTCCACCTTTGCTTCCTTGCGGCTCTCAAACATCTGACATTCATGTCTTGCAACTCTCAAACATCTGATGTTCATGTTTTGCAGCTCTGGGAAACATCTCTGCCTGAGACCTTGGGGGGGGGGGTCATGAGGATGGGCCGTGGCTCAGTGGTAGAGCCTCTGCTTGGCATGCAGAAGGTCCCAGGTTCAATCCCCGGCATCTCCAGTTTTAAAAAGATCAGACAGGAGGTGATGGGGAAAGACTTCTCTTCTCTGCCTGAGACCCTGGAGAGCTGCTGCCCAGTCTGAGTAGACAAGACTGACCTTGAATGGACCAAGGAAGGGTCTGATTCAGTAGAACTCAGCTTCATTCAGGGAGCGTCCATGGCTGAGTGGGAGAGCATCTGCTCTGTGTGCTGAGGGTCTCAGGTTCAATCCCTGGTTTCTACAGATAAAAAAAACCCCAAACAGCCAGGGATGGGAAAGACTGCCTGGTCTTTTTAGCCGGAGATGCCAGGGACTGAAGCTGGAACCTTTTGCATGCCAAGCAGATGCTCTGCCACTGAGCCACAGCTCCTCCCCAAGTAAAGTGTACCATTTAAAAGAAAAATCTTAGGGCACACTATGCTCAGATAGAGCTTATTGTCTGGGACTCCCTCTGGACCAGGCAAGTCATTGCTCAGGAACAGTGCCTCTGAGCATGTGTAGGCTGTCTTTCAAGGAAAGGAAAGGTCGCCTGTGCAAGCACCAGTCGTTTTCGACTTTGGGGTGACGTTGCTTTCACAACGTTTTCATGGCAGACTTTTTACGGGGTGGTTTGCCATTGCCTTCTCCAGTCATCTCCACTTTCCCCCCAGCAAGCTGGGGACTCATTTCACTGATCTCGGAAGGATGAAAGGCTGAGTCAACCTTGGGCCAGTGACCTGAATTTCAAGGGCACCCCTAAAAACGGACTACCAGACCAACCTCTCAGGCAGCTTGTGCGGGGGCCCGGGCATGGGATTTGGAGTCTCAGACATGCCAGTGGCTGCCCAGTGGCCTGCAGACCCTCTGTGTGTGCTGGAGCCATTTCACCTGCATCACTGAAACACGCGTTAACCACCTGTAGCCGGAGAAAAGACCCAGAGTCCAGGAGCGCCCTGAAGGTGAAGGAAATCTGTGACACGGGAGAAACTTTCGTGAGTCGCTGCCCCCTTCTTCAGATTCTGTTCCTCTTTCAGGGGCTCTTGCTGGATTCTTGCTTTTTCTTTCTTTTGCTGCGGAGAGGCTCACAGGGCTGCCCAAGGTGATCTTTGCCTGCAGCCAGGGGGACGATGCCGGGGGGGGGGGGCAAGTGGCCTTCCCTATCTAGCACAGGTGAAGTGGGGCTGCCTGCCAATTTTAATTGCAGCGGACCTTTGGCAATGGCAGGCGGATATAACGGGGGCGTGGCAGGCCTGTAGCTAGGGTTGCCAAGTCCAATTCAAGAAATATCTGGGGACTTTGGGGGTGGAGCCAGGAGACTTTGGGGGTGGAGCCAGGAGCAAAGGTGTGACAAGCATAAATGAACTCCAAGGGAGTTCAGGCCATCACATTTAAAGGGACAGCACACTTTTTCAATTCCTTCCTTCCATAGGAAATAAGGATAGGGGCACCTTCTTTTGGGGATCATAGAATTGGACCCCCTGGTCCAATCTTTTTGAAACTTGGGGGGTATTTTGGGGAGAGGCACTAGATGCTATACTGAAAATTTGGTGCCTCTACCCCAAAAAACAGCCTCCCCAGAGCCCCAGATACCTGTGGATCAATTCTCCATGATTTTCTATGGAAATAAATCTCCCTAGGGAATAATAAGAGTTCGCAGCAGACATTTCCCTCCACTCCCCCCGCTTTCTGACGACCCTGAAGCGGGGGGAGGGCCTCCAAACCGGGGGATCCCCTGCCCCCACCTGGGGATTGGCAACCCTACCTGTAGCGCCCCACGGGGCCCAGGGCCAGAGCGCCCAGCCTCCTTGTGGATTTTACGGCCCCCTCCCCCCCATTGCCTCGGCACATGAAGCAGGGAGCTCTCCCCTGAAGCACCCTGAGCAGAATTGGGTGGGTGGGTGTTTAGATTCCAAAAGCTGGGTGGCTAGGTGGGCAGCGACTCCCAGCAGCCATGAGGAGCTGGGGCTTCCACGTGCTGCCCTGTTTCCCACAGCCATGAGCCTGCACGCGAAGTTCTTGGGTGGGAGGGAGGAGAGGCCCCTCGACGGCACAGGCCTCAAGGGCAGCTGGAGTCCTCTGGGGGTGGGGAGGGAGGGAGGGAGGGCGGCCAGGACAGGCCTCCCCCAGCCAGCGTGTACAAGCCGCACATGTTCCCTGCTGCCGCCGGTTGAGGAAGGGCCCAGGAAAGCAGAGAAGCGGGCAGGGAGCGCAGAGACACAAATCAGCCTTCTTTCGAACTTTGCAACTGGAAGTTGATCCCTGCAGGCCGAGCTCCAGGAAAGGGGAACCGGAGCTTACAAGCAATTAAAATCGCACTGGAGGGGCAGGGAGAGGGGTGCCCCCCACCCCACCCCTCTGCAGCTTCTTGCTCTCACCCCCATGCCCCCCCTCCCGTGGCCCCTCCTGACTCTTAGCTGTGGGGCTGGGCTGTGGGTGTGATTCCGCGCGCTATTCTCGCCAGCCTCCCTTCCCAGTGGCAGGTTTGGGGGGGGGGGAGGGTTTGGCTAACTGGGGCGATGGACTTCTGGGGTTAAGTCCCCTGGCCTCCGCTAACCAGGGCGAGCCGGCCTGGCCATCTGTTGGTCTGAGCAGGCAGGACGAATCGTCCTAGAAGTTGCGGGGTGGGTGGGTGGGTGTGGGGAGCAGTTGCAGGGCCCCCTGGCCGCTTGCGAAAGGGGCGCCGAAGTGGCCCGGGGAGCCTGTGCCCGCCACGCCCCCCCAGCACAGAGCAGACCCCCCCCCCCTCCCCGCTTCCCAAGGCAGCCCTGCCCCTCCCACCAACTTCCCAGAGATGCTCGCCCGCCCGCCCGCCCCACAAGCTTCCTGGCCAAGCTGCCACGCAGGGCATGGGAGAGGGACTAGGGGGGCGTCACCTGGGTGTGGGGGGGGGGGGGTCCGGTGGAGGGAGCTGAAAGGTTGCCACCGCCGCGGGGAGGGAGGGGCGCACACTCACCGTTGCAGAACTGCAGGAGCAGGGAGGTGTCGTACAGGATCCCGCAGCCCCCCGGCATCCTCTGGGCCATGCCCGCCCCCCTCCCTCCTGCCTCCCCTCACACCTCGCCTCCCTCCTCTGCCTCCTTCCCTCCCTCCTCCTGCTGGTCCCCTGCCTGCCTGCCTGCCTCCCGTTGCCATAGCAACCAGCATCTCTCCTGCAGCATCCTCTGGCCCAAGGCCAGCGTCCCCCTCCTCGCTGGGCTCCTCAGCCTTATGCCCCCCCCAAGGAACTCGCTGCCCCCGCCCCACCCCGCGACCCTTCAGCTCTCCCAGAGCCCCACCCACAAAAGCCCCAGCAGCCCCTCCTTGCGGAGCCCCACCGCCTCCCCAAACCCTCTTCCCACGGTCTCTCCACCCTCCCCGCCTCCCCAGGGAGAGCTGACCCCCCCCCCCCCCCCAAGCCACACACCACCTGCCCAGGTACTTTCTCCATCACCTGCCTTAATCTCTGGGCAGCTCCATCTCCCGGGTGCCCCCACCTGCAGAATCCCCCCTGCACACCGGCTGGGGCTCCCCACCCTTCGACGCCCTGGCAACACCCCCTTGCCCTCCCCCCACCCCCCAGTTCTGGAGCCTCCCCTTCCTCTGACTTCCTCCTCCCCCCCCCAAATGCTTCCCTCTTGGCTTCTGTGCCCCCCCCCACGCAGTTGGCAACCTCCACAATGGGGCCTTCTGCTTGCGACTGAGCCGTATCCCACCCCACCGTTCTCCAAGCTATCTTACAGTCCCTCTGAGCATGTGCAAAGCGCCTTCCCTGGAGTCATGTTCCCTGCTGAAGAAGAAGAAGATATTGGATTTATAGCTCACCCTCCACTCAGAGTCTCAGAGCTGCTCGCAACAACAGACACCCTGTGAAGTGGATGGGGCTGAGAGAGCTCTCCCAGAAGCTGCCCTTTCAAGGACAGAGTCTCAGAGCGGCCTAAAATCACCTTTCCCCTTCCTCCTCTGCAACAGACACCCTGTGAAGTGGGTGGGGCTGGGAGGCCTACAATCACCTTTCCCTTCCTCCCTACAATAGACACCCTGTGAGGTGGGTGGGGCTAAGAGAGCTCTCCCAGCAGCTGCCCTTTCAAGGACAACTCCTGCGAGAGCTGTGACCATTCCAGCAGGTGCAAATGGAGGAGTGGGGAACCGAGGTTAACAGGTTCAGGGAGATCACGGCTTTTAGAAACAGGCATGATCCACAACAGCCCCCTCCTCCCATTTCTCTTCTAAATTATTCTCTGAATGTTCAAAAAATAGCATTCGACCGGTTTCTTGCAGGACAGCTCAGCCAGCCCCCTTTTCTGCTTTCTGAACAGGCGGAGTTGAACAAAGCAAGCCGCAAGCATTTCTCACCGCCCCCCCCCCTCCCCTGCTCCTATTTGGTCTTCGGGACTCACTGCTACAGGATGTCTAGGGCTGGTTCTGCCCCTGTAGCTCTTTTGCAAGGAGACCACATGGAGGCAGTTCTGGGGCAGGGGGCCCAACTTCACAGGGTTCTTGTAAAGATGAAAACATCTCTGTGTGTTGCCGATGAAGTTCCACCAGGCTCTCAAGACCCCCATGTCTCTTGCGATGCGCTCAGCCATTTGCCTTCCTTCACAAAGTCGTCTCAGGTAGTCCCCGTGGTAGGCTGCGGCCCACTCTTGTGGCTTGGCTTTTCTCATGCACACAGAGGCCAGCCATTCACTGCATACACCTGGCAGGGTGGTCGGTCCGGCATAGGGTTGCCAAGTCCAATTCAAGAAATATCTGGGGACTTTGGGGGTGGAGCCAGGAGACTTTGGGGGTGAGCCAGGAGACATTGGGGCGGAGCCAGGAACAAGAGTATGACAAGCATAACTGAACTCCAAGAGAGTACTGGCCATCACATTTAAAGGGACAGCACACCTTTTTAAATGTCTTCCTTCCATAGGAAATAATGAAGGATAAGGGCACCTTCTTTTGGGGCTCATAGAATTGGACCCCCTGGTCCAATCGTTTTGAAATTGGGTATACTTTGGGAAGAGGCTCTAGATACTATATTGAAAATTTGGTGCCTCTACCTCAAAAAACAGCTCCCCCAGAGCCACCGAAACCTCCAGATCAATTCCCCATTATACCCTATGAGAAGACATTTCCCTCTCCACCCCCCACCCCCCCCCCCCCCCGTTTCTGGGAAATCTGATGCAGGAGAACAGAACTCACCTCCGGAGGTGCAAAGGCACATGGTCCTTTGGGGGCGTGGTTGGGCTCCCCTCCCTTCACCGGCCAGCTGACTGGGGGTGGGAAGCAGCCTGAGAAAACGGAAGAGCTCTGGCTGCTGCGATCGGGGCTGGGTGGGAAGGGCTGCCATTCTCCCCCCTCCCCTCCCCCCCGCTTTCCCTTTTATGGCCAGCGGGGGGAGGAGGCTCCAAATCGGAAGTCTCCAGGCCTAGCGGGGGATTTGGGAACCCTAGTCCGGCACAGTGCAATTGATACCCCCAGCCTCCAGGGGCAATGAAGTCAGGCCTCATTTGGAGCAAGAGCTGACCCGAGTGGAGCTCCAGAACCTCTAAATTTCATTGTGCTCTTTCTTTCTTACACCTCGCCCCCCCAATATTTGCTTCTGGGCTCCATTGCTCAAACCCCCTGTAAGAAGTTTGCTGAACACTAAGATTTGACAAACTTTCTGATATTTTTCCTCGCAAAAAAAAAAAAATGTATAAAGCAGACAGATGGGAAATCTTCCTCCTGCCACTGTGGCCACAGAGGAGAAAGGAATTTAAAAAGTATAATGGGAGTCAGGTTTTATTACGACAATTCTAATTCAAGAAGCATTTTAAGGTAGATGCTGAGCTGATATAATTTAGTTCAACGTCCAGTGATGTCAGGGGGCGTGGCATATGCAAATGAGTTGTGCTAATGAGCTCCAGCACCTCTTTTTCTACAAAGTGACCCCTGAATGAAGTTAAGGCTGAGCTTGGGTGTGGTCCTCTGGTGCGTTCCTTTTCACACACTGTCGATTGTGTTGCGACATCCAGTGGACAAGAATGGAACAACCACCCCTCTCTCTCCACATCCATCTGAAAGGTCAAGAATAAGGTACTCACCCAGTGACCCAGATTCAGGGAAACTGTGCAGGGAGAAGAGGATATTTGGATTTGTCCCCCCCTCCAAAATAAAACAAGGCCCCGTGGCGCAGAGTGGTAAAGCGGCAGTACTGCAGGACTGTGATCTGAACTCTCTGCTCACGACCTGAGTTCTATCCCAACAAAAGAACATAAGAGCATAAAAACATAGAGAAGCCATGTTGGATCAGACCAATGGCCCATCCAGTCCAACACTCTGTGTCACACAGTGGCCAAAAAAATTATATATACACACACACACACACACTGTGGCTAATAGCCGCTGATGGACCTCTGCTCCATATTTTTATCTAACCCCCTCTTGAAGCTGGCTATGCTTGTAGCTGCCACCACCTTCTGTGGCAGTGAATTCCACATGTTAATCACCCTTTGGGTGAAGAAGTACTTCCTTTTATCCGTTTTAACCCGACTGAAAGCTGGTTCAGGTAGCCGGCCCAAGGTTGACTCAGCCTTCCATCCTTCCGTGGTCGGTAAAACGAGTACCCAGCTTGCTGGGGGGAAAGTGTAAAAGACTGGGGAAGGCAATGGCAAAACCACCCCATAAAAAGTCTGCCGTGAAAACATTGTGAAAGCAGCGTCACCCCAGAGTTGGAAATGACCGGTGCTTGCAAAGAGGACCTATTATTTGGGGAAAACACCCTCCCTTGCTCACTGGGTTTTTCCCTGTATTTCAATATCCTGCATAAATCAGAACCTACTAGAGAATTCTCAGTACCAGAGATCTATAGGAGGGCTGGCATTATGATACTGTCTTGTATTTAGAATGTATAAGCTTTTGGGGGCATGCAGGCTGTATCTGAAAGCATGTTCCTGCACTTGAAAGCTTCTACCCAGAATTCAATTTTGTTGGTCTTAAAGGTGCCACTGGGCTCAAACTTTGTTCTTTGGCTTCACACCAAAACTACCTGCTAGAATCTACTGTTTTTAGTTCAGCTGGCCATTTTTTCATTGCTGCAACACCCTGAGCTGACATTGTCATCCAGCCACCAATCATCACTCTCGCACACAAGCACAACATACCTTTTCAGATGGCCCACCGGTCTTAATTATGGAGCATTATTTCTTTGTAGGAACCTGTCCTGTGGCCCTTAACATGCCCTCCACCATCCCAGTTCGTGCATACCACCTCGTGAGTTATAAAAGAAAAAAAATTTCTATTTTATTTCCAAAAAGGACAGAAATAGACCTAATCCTGTCATGGGCCTGAAGCCCAAGACGAGGTCCCCTGGCCCCAGTAGCATGTGCCATTCCTCCTGGAGAGCCAGTTTGGTGTAGTGGTTAAGCATGCGGACTCTGATCTGGGAGAACCAGGTTTGATTCCCCACTCCTCCACTTGCACCTGCTAGCATGGCCTTGGGTCAGCCATAGCTCTGGCAGAAGTTGTCCTTGAAAGGGCAGCTGCTGTGAGAGCCCTCTCCAGCCCCACCCACCTCACAGGGTGACTGTTGTGGGGGAGGAAGGGAAAGGAGATTGTAGGCCGCTCTGAGACTCTGTCCTTGAAAGGGCAGCTGCTGTGAGAGCCCTCTCAGCCCCACCCACCTCACAGGGTGTCTGTTGTGGGGGAGGAAGGGAAAGGAGATTGTAGGCCGCTCTGAGACTCTGTCCTTGAAGGGGCAGCTGCTGTGAGAGCCCTCTCAGCCCCACCCACCTCACAGAGTGTCTGTTGTGGGGGAGGAAGGTAAAAGAGATTGTGAGCTGCTCTGAGACTCTGAGATTCGGAGTGGAGGGCGGGATTTAAATCCAATATCTTCTTCTTCTGTCGCCCCCCCCCCCCCCAACATGCTCAAGCCTCCCTGACTGTCTGCCTGCCCCAGGAAGTGTCACCTAGAGAGCTGCCGCCTGACTGAAGGTCCAGCTCGACAGATGGGGCGTCTGTTCCTCTGCTTCGCAGGACCCTTAGAATGAGGCCAGTTGTGAGAGGCAGAAGTAGGGTTGCCAATCCCCAGGTGGGGGCTTGGATCCCCCGGTTTGGAGGCCCTCCCCCCGCTTCAGGGTCACCATAAAGTGAGGGGAGGGGGAGGGAAATGTCTGCTGGGCACTCTATTATTCCCTATGGAGACCAATTCCCATAGGGTATAATGAAAAATTGATCTGCGGGTATCTGGGGCTCTGGGGGGGCTGCTTTTTGAGGTAGAGGCACCACATTTGCAGCATAGCATCCAATATTTCTCCTCAAAAGACCCTCCTAGTTTCAAAAAGATTGGACCAGGGGGTCCAATTCTATGAGCCCCAAAAGAAGGTGCCCCTATGCTTCATTATTTTCAATGGAGGGAAGGCATTTAAAAGGTGTGCCGTTCCTTTAAGCGTGATGGCCAGTGCTCCCATTGGAGTGCAATTATGCTTGTCGCACCCTTGCTTCCGGCTCCACCCCCAAAGTCTCCTGACTCCATCCCCAAAGTCCCCAGATATTTCTTGAATTGGACTTGGCAACCCTAAACAGAAGCAACAGGCTTTTAATCAGCGAGACGAGTCTAGGGAAATGCCCCCTTCTCTTGGGAGCATGATGTCTTCCAGTCCAGGAGGTCGGACAGATGTCAAGGGAAGGAGAGGACCTCGGAGGTGCTGGTTATTCCCCCTCCTTCCCCCCAGAGTCTTCGGGGTCTGCGAGCCCCACGGCCACCCGGCTAACGGCGGTGTCTAGCAAGAGGGCCTTCACTTGGGGCTCTGCCACTTTCAGGGTCACGCACTTCAGCACCCTCCGCACAATCTTCCCACGGCCCGTGAGGCTCTGCGGGTATTGGGTCCAGGCCGCCTCCCCTGGCTCCCAGTGGTAAATGGCATCGTGGGTCCTGGAGGCACAGACACCGCCGATCACGTACACTTTCCCCTGCCAGAGAGTGGCGCCGGCGAAGGCGAGAGGCACGGGGAGCGGAGGGACGGCGACATCCGTGCTCACCACCCCGGCCTCCTGCACGAAAAAGCACTGTGGGGTGCACGGGAGAAGCCGGCTGAACCTCCGGCTTGGATAGAGGTGCGAGGCCTGCTTGGAGAAGAACCCGCCAATGACACAGATGCCTGCGTCCATGGCGAGCGCGGCTGCACCATAGAGACTGAAGCCCAGGGGCACCTGCACCCAGCTGTCTGAGGGGATGTCGTAGACAAGGATGCCCTGGAAGACCACCTCGTCGGAGTCCACGTCCCCTCCTATCAGATACAGCTTGTTTCTGAAGGGGGCGGCAGCCGAGAAGCGCAGGATTATCGGTAGGCTGGCCATGGGCGACCACGCCTGTTGCACTGTGTCGAAACTCTCCGCAGAGTCCAGGGGCCCTGATTCGTTCCAGCCACTCACAGCAAAGAGCTTCTGCTTGCAAGTCATGAACATGTGGATGGAGCGGGGTGTGGACATGCCCGGGAGCTGTGTCCAGCTGTCGGTGAAGGAGTTGTACTCATGCAGGGCCTGAGAGTAGGACCCGTCGTACACTTTGCCTCCAGAAATGTAGAGCTTGTGTCCCAGGACGGTGCAGCCGGGGAGGACTAATAGTTCCACAGGGGGCAGCGTCATCCGCGCCCCTGTGCCCGGATTCATGCACTCGAGGTAACAGTCCATGTCGCTGTTTCCGGAAATGATGTCCCTCAAGCGCGGCACCTTGATGCACACGATCTCTTCCCGGCACATGCCTTGCCGGAGGCCCTGACTGGCCTGAAGCCTGCCGGCCCCATCGAGGTCCTCCCACCGCAATTCCGCCCGGGGGTCAAAGGTCGCGATGCCAGCCTGGACTTCGGCGACCTCCGCAGGCGTCAGGAGCGGGAAACGCAAGTGCCGCAGGAGGGCCCTGAGCATGGAAGAGCGCCCGGCGGGGTCGGCCATCACCCAGCGCCACGCGGCCCGGTAGACGTCCATTTCGGAGGCCACTCCCAGGTGGTTGGAGGAGAGGATGCTGCTCAAGGCGCCCAGGTCGAGGCGTGGGAATTCCTTGTGCTGGGAGACGGATCCGAAGTGGAGGCCCACGCGGCGCAAGGCGGCTTGCAGCAGAGCGGCGTTGTTGTGGTCGTGAGCCAGCGCGTAAAGGCGAAGGCAGTTCTCCGCAGAGAGCCCCTCCTTTAAATATCTGCCAATGGGGAAGGCAATGGAAGAAAAGAGCGTCACTGGAGAGACTCGGGCAGGAAGGCGAGGCCAGGCGGCCCCCTGGGGGCTCTCCAGACAGCAGTTGCCCTCTGTACCTGTTGATGGGCTCCAGGGCAGGCAGGAGTTGCAGGCGGCTGGCAGCCGCAAAGAGGTCTTCCGCCGTCTTCGGGCTGAGGTCCAGCTCCCCTGTGTAGAGAAAGGCGAGGAGGCTCTGGAGGGTGGAAGGTTTCATGTCCTTCAGCAGAACTTCCCCTTCCTGGGACTCCTTGAAGCCGCTTGTGAACACCGCTCGGAAGTACGGGCTGACAGAGGCCAGCAGAGCCCTGGGGGAGAAACCGAGATGGTTATCAGGATCATAGAGGTGCTTCTGGGAAACAGTGGGCTGTCAGCTCACTGTAGGCTCGGTCCACCCTCCGCCACTTCCCCCAGCCTCCATCCCCAGGCCAGGGGTGTCAAATGTGTGGTCCGGGGGCCAAACAGGCCCCTGAAGGGTTCCGATCAGGCCTGCAAGAAAGTCTGGTTTCTTCTCCCCCTCTCTTGCTTCCTTCTGCATCACAGCTTGCTTTGCCAGGTTTGCTCAATCGCACAGAACCTACAGAGCAAAGCCTCTATTTTCTCCATTGGCTGAAGCTCCTCCCTTGGGGAGGAAGGGGGGAGGGAGAGCTTGCTTTGCCAGGCTCTCTCAATCGCACAGTAGAGCCACTGAGCCAAGCCTCTCTTCCTTCTGTTGGCTGAGGCTCCTCCCCCTCCCGGTCCCCTGGGGAATAGGGTTCTCAAGACCCCAGCAGCCTTGGATGGAGAACTTTTTCCGCACACGTTATGATGATGTCACCCGGAAGTGACATCATTGCACTGGTGATGGCACTATGGTTTTCCCAGAAACACCTAGAGTGGCATTTCTAGGAAAACCATAGAGGAAAACACTCTAGGCGTTTCTTGGAAAACCATAGAGTTTTGCCGGAAATGCCTAAAGCGGCTGGCGAGCACATCGCCTCCGCAATGACGCCACTTCTGGGTGACATCATCACTTTGGCGACATTGGGGGAGGTTCTCCCCGCCAGCCCAATGTGGGCTGGTGGGTTGGGAACCTCAAGGGTGGAAGAATCCCACCCAGCCCGGAGACTTAGCAGCCCTCCTAGGGAAGGAAGGAAAGAGTCAGAGCTTCCTTTGCCCAGTTCCCTCAATCACACAGGAGAGATACGAAATCTTTCATTGTGCTTGTCTGTGTCCTTTATAAAGCTTATATCTCCACTACATTTTATGACACACAGGGCCCAGCCCAACAAGCTCTCATTTATATCAGATCCGGCCCTCATGACAAATGACTCTAACACCCCTGCCCCGGGCTGTTGCATCATGGGATGTTAGCGCTGGCAGCCTCCAGACCACAGGGATTATGGGTCCCCCTGGAGAAAATGGCAGCTTCAGAGAGAGCACTTTGTGGCAGGGGCACATGCCAACACCTTCCCTGCGCCACCCTACCAAGTAGTTTTAGCAAGCAGTCAGGGCTTCTGATTGGCTGCACAGATTAAAAGGGATCCCAGCAAAGGGAGCTTCTGCCTGAAATGTTGAAGTTGAGTATTAAAGTTGTAGATAACCTCGATCCCTGATGTTTTGTGGCTGGCCCCACCTCCTGAAGCAGCCATTTTGTTACTGGTCCAGCCTCTTGTGGCAGCCATTTTGTGACTGGTCCCACCTCCTGAAGCAGCCATTTTGTGACTGGCCCCGCCTCTTGTGGCAGCCATTTTGTGACTGGTCTCACCTCTTGTGGCAGACATTTTATGGCTGGCCTCACCTGAAGCAGCCATTTTGTGACTGGCCCTGCCTCTTGTGGCAGCCATTTTGTGAATGTGACCCCTGCCCTTTGTCAGAATTCCAAAGGTGCTTGCAGGCTCAAAAAGGCTGGGGACCCTGGCTCTATGGCATACCATAAAAATCCCACCCCCTGGATCTCCCCTCCACAGGCACCATCCCCAAATCTCCAGGAATTCCCCAGACTTCAGTTGGCAACGCTGTTCCTCTCCACAGGAGAAACCTCTCCTCTTTGGCTCCGTTGGCTAAGAAGTTGGTTTCTGGCTCCCTGTCTGGCCGTGGGGACGGAGACTCACCGGTTGCAAGAGAAACGCCTCCTTCCAGCCACCAAGGTGGCATTACAGAGCTCCTGGGCATGGTGCAGCTGCTTCAGACCTGGAAGGGAAGGGAAGGAGGGCTGAGGCTCAGGGACCCTTGAAAAAGCCGTCTCCCTCCCCTCCTCCCAAGCCTCATGGCCTCTGGACCCTCTGCTAAAAACTTCTGGGATGGGGAAGACAAAGCCCATGGAAGCCCATGGAAGTTTTTGCATGCATCTCCCCACTTCCTCTAGTCTACAGGGGTATCAAACATTTGGCCCAGGGGCCAAATCAGGTCCCTGGAGGGCTCCTATTAGGTCCCTGAGCAACTGGCCGTCATCTGCTTCCTTCTCCCTCTCTCTTGCTTCCTTCTGCATCACAGCTTGCTTTACAAGGCTTGCTCAATCGCACAGGAGCCACAGAGCCAAGCCTCTATTTTCTCCATTGGCTGAAGCTCCTCCCTTGTAGAGGAAGCGGGGGGAGGGAGAGCTTGCTTTGCCGGGCGCTTTCAACCCCACAGCAGAGCTACTGACTCAAGCCTCTCTTCGTTCTATTGGCTGAGGCTCCTCCCCCTCCCAGTCCCTTGGGGAAGGAAGGAAAGAGCCAGAGCTTCCTTTGCCCGGTTCCCTGGATCCCATGGGAGAGATACAAAGAAAGCATCTTTAAGACCAAGGAGTGCTAATGTTTCAAGCATGTTTCATTTTAAGTTCTTTTTTTAAAAAAATAAAATCTTTAATCGTGTGACTGGTATTGGCCGGCCGCTCATTCAGTGCCAGACTCACCCTGGCTGAAACAGGCCTTGAAAGACAGAGACGGCTCCGGCACTTCCTTGGTCTTCCACTCGGTTTCTGGACAGCCTGGCGGGTCCGTGGCACTGCTGCCTGGACCACTGAAGCCCCAAGAGCTGCCCATTGGGAAGAACTTCCCTGCCGCCCCAAGGGCACTCTAGCCCACGTCACTTGTCTTCTCGGGGGCTTTCATGAGAGCTGGCTGGGTCCCCAGGGGACAGGGGAATGCCTTGCCACCACAATGGTTGCCGTGACGTCATGGCCTGCCTTTGGAGTTCTAGACAGCAGCCAGTGAACAGAGTTTTTATTCCTTTTCTTTCTGGGTGTAGAAAAAGTCTGGCTGGCATTCCACTTCAGGCATCTGGAGGAAGATGGAAGTCCTTCTTCACCCAAAGCGTCAGGAACGGGTGGAATTCACTGCTACACGGCGTAGCGGTGGCGACAAACATAGACAGCTCCAAGACGGGAGGGGGTGAATGTATAGAGCAGAGGTCCATTAGTGGCTATTAGCCACAAGGGTGTTGGGGGCCCCAACAATGGGAGGGCTTCTGGAGTTCTGACCCCACTGGGGGAACCTCCTAATGGCCTCTGGGTTTTGGCTATTATGTGGCACAGTGTTGGGATGGATGGGCCATTCGCCTGATCTTACATGGCTTCTCTTATCTTATGTGTGGGGCAGCGATGCTCTGTCTTCTTAGAACATAAGAGAGGCCAATGGCCCATCCAGTCCAAAAACTCTGTGTCACATAAGAACATAAGAGAAGCCCTGTTGGATCAGGCCAATGGCCCCTCCAGTCCAACACTGTGTCACATAAGAGAAGCCATGTTAGATCAGGCCAGTGGCCCATCCAGTCCAACACTGTGTCACATAAGAGAAGCCATGTTGGATCAGGCCAGTGGCCCATCCAGTCCAACACTCTGTGTCACAGAAGAGAAGCCCTGTTGGATCAGGCCAATGGCCCCTCCAGTCCAACCTTCTGTGTCACAGAAGAGCATAAGAGAAGCCGTGTTGGATCAGGCCAATGGCCCCTCCAGTCCAACACTCTGTGTCACAGAAGAGCATAAGAGAAGCCGTGTTGGATCAGGCCAATGGCCCCTCCAGTCCAACACTCTGTGTCACAGAAGAACATAAGAGAAGCCATGATGGATCAGGCCACTGGCCCATCCAGTCCAACACTCTGTGTCACATAAGAACATAAGAGAAGCCATGTTGGATCAGGCCAATGGTCCCTCCAGTCCAGCACTCTGTGTCACATAAGAACATAAGAGAAGCCCTGTTGGATCAGGCCAGTGGCCCATCCAGTCCAAAACTCTGTGTCACATAAGAACATAAGAGAAGCCCTGTTGGATCAGGCCAGTGGCCCATCCAGTCCAAAATTCTGTGTCACATAAGAACATAAGAGAAGCCATGTTGGATCAGGCCAATGGCCCATCCAGTCCAACACTGTGTCATACAGTGGCCAATACACACACACACACTGTGACTAACAGCCACTGATGGACCTCTGCTCCATATTTTTATCCAATCCCCTCTTGAAGCTGGCTATGCTTGTAGCCGCCACCACCTCCTGTGGCAGTAAATTCCACATGTTAATCACCCTTTGGGTGAAGAAGTACTTCCTTTTATCCATTTCTTGGTGCTTGGGGGGCAAGAGTGGGAGGGCTTCTTGAGTTCTGGCTCTGTTGGTGGACCTCCTGACAGCCCCTGGGTTTTGACCTCTGTGTGGCACAGAGTGTAAGTGTTGGACTGGAGGGGCCACTGGCCAGATCCAACAGGGATGCTGTTATGTCTGGGGCAGTGATGCTCTGTATTCTTGGTGCTTGGGAGGGGGGGGGGGACAACAGTGGGAGGGCTTCTGGAGTTCTGACCCCACTGGGGGAACCTCCTAATGGCCTCTGGGTTTTGGCTACTATATGGCACAGAGTGTTGGACTGGGTGGGTCACTGGCCAGATCTCACATGGCTTCCCTTATCTTATGTGTGGGGCAGCGATGCTCTGTCTTCTTGGTGCTTGGGGGGCAAGAGTGGGAGGGCTTCTTGAGTTCTGGCTCTGCTGGTGGACCTCCCGTGGCCGCTGTTTTGTTTGGCCTGGCTGTGTAGGATTTTGTGGTTTTAATTTTGCTCTGCAAGGGAATTGTTTGGGTTTATTCTGCATGGTTTTTTAAGGCCTAAGCGCTGCAGAGATAGGGTTGCCAACTCCGTGTTGGTAAATTCCTGGAGATTTGGGGATGGACCCCAACAGGGCCACTGCCCCAGAGTCGACCCTCCACCTGCAATTCTGGGGGCTCTCCAGGCCCCACCTAAACAAAGACAATGTGGCCCAGAGCAGAGAGCCAGGTTCAAATTTCGTACTCTTGTCATAAAGCTCCCTAAGAGATCCTGTGCCAGAAACTCCCCTCCCAGCCTACCTCACAGGACGTTTGTGAGCATAGAGGAGGAAGGGAAGATCTCCGTATATCTTGGAGGATGGTCGAAAAAAACATATCAACCTACGCAGAGGCAGAGAGATTCCTGGTCTTACCTTCCTGCTCTCTGCAAATGAAAGGAGCCACATTTAGAACTGCCCCCATCCCACCCTTGGAAGTTCCCTCAAAAACACAAGAGCCTTTTGTGGACAGCTAGCAGGGAAATGAAAACAGCTTTTCCTACAAGAGACTCCCAACCCAGTGGAACAGGCTTCCTCCTTGGGAGGTGGTGGGCTCTCCTTTCTTGGAGGTTTTCAAACAGAGGCTAGATGGCCATCTGACAGCAATGGAGATCCTGTGAATTTAGGGGGAGGTGTTTGTGGGTTTCCTGCATTGTGCAGGGGGTTGGACTAGATGACCCTGGAGGTCCCTTCCAACTCTATAATTCCTGATCATTAGAGTGGTTCCTCAGTGGAACAGGCTTCCTCAGGAGGTGGTGGGCTCTCCTTCCTTGGAGGTTTTTCAACAGAGGCTAGATGGCCATCTGACAGCAATGAAGATCCTGGAAATTAGGCAGATCGTGAGAAGGAGGGCAGGAAGGGCTGCAGAAGGGTTTAGTCCTCCTGGCCCTTTCTGACACACCCAGGGAAATGCTGATTGCCACTTTGGGGTCAGGCAGCTATTTTTCTCCAGGCTCGTTTGACAAGGGATCCTGGAGACGTTATTATTTGATATTATTTGCCATCTTCTGGGTGTGGAGCAGCTGTCCCTGGGGTGTGCGGGGGTGGGGTGGGGTTTGTATTTGAGTTTCCTGCATTGTGCAGAGGGTTGGACTAAATGACCCTGGGGGGTCCCTTCCAATTCTAGGATTCCGTGGTTGTTTAAAATTCATGTTCTGGGCTTTGAAACACATCGCTTTCCCACAAAGATAAAAAAGCCTGTCATCTCCTGGGATATGAAACACTTTGCTCTCTCTCAAAAATTAAAAACCTGTCATTTCGTGGGATAACCCGAACTCACAACAGCCTTTCTGACCACTAGAACTTACTTCCATCACATCACATCCACAGAAAGCACCCCCTTGAGGAGGTGAATGGCTGAGTCAAGGACAATGGGAGGGACGATGGCTCAGTGGTAGAGCATCTGCTTGGGAAGCCAGAAGGTCCCAGGTTCAATCCCCGGCATCTCTAACTAAAAAGGGTCCAGGCAAATAGGCATGAAAAACCTCAGCTGGAGACCCTGGAGAGCCGCTGCCAGTCTGAGCAGATAATATGGGTCTGATTCAGTATAAGGCAGCTTCATATGTTCATATATAAGTGCAGGAGGGAAAGTCATCTGGCATGTTGTGTGTGTGTGTGTGTGCGTGTGGAGGCCTGGAATGCGCAACTCATACGAACTCAGATTTACAAATTCATTGGTTTATTAAGCACAGCACCACAAAGCAAAAAAAAAAAAAAAAATCAACAAAAGAATATGTTAAATGTCACATTACCCTACTGACAATTATTATTAGCGCAGCGGCCCTCTCTCCCACCTCTTCCCCCAAACTGGCAAACTTCTCCAGATGGCAAAACAGGTAAGCTGGCTGTTGCCTCTGCCAGCTGAGCTGATTGCGGATTTCAGCCGTCTGCCAGGCCAGCTGGACCCTGAGGAAGCCTGCCAGAGCGAAGAGGGGGTCCCCCTCTCTCTCCTCCCTTCCCCGGGCTTCCTTTCACTTCCAACGACGCTGAGAAGCTGCAGTCCTTTGGCCTCCTGTGGCTTCATTTCAGGATATCAAGTTGTCCACTTGAAGCTTCAACGATCGATCGTGAATGAACACCCTGCCGGAGGGGATGTGCCTCCATCCAGGGCACTCACTGGCACGCCCGATTGGCAGCAGAACCCAGCTGGAGGGCAAGCTGCCAAGACTCTTGAGAGAAGGGCACACCATA
Organism: Heteronotia binoei; assembly: GCF_032191835.1. NCBI lineage: Eukaryota > Metazoa > Chordata > Lepidosauria > Squamata > Gekkonidae > Heteronotia > Heteronotia binoei. The sequence continues at coordinate 55,194,903 of NC_083239.1, read as the reverse complement.
CCAGGCTAGGGATCTCTGGGCACGCTGCTTGTCACCTTCCCTCCCCCCAGGGAAGTTCTTTCTGAAAGCCACCTGTGGTGCTTTGGGTTCCAAAGAAACAGCCACACTCAGTGTCAGAAGAGTGGCAGAGCACCAAGGCTGGGATCACCTGCCCATCTCTGAAGGAGTCAGTGGAATCGGCCAAGGAAAGCCACGTGCCAACCTGGAACCAGGCGGAACAGGGAACTTTCCACACCTGCTCCCAGAGCCAGAGCCAGGATTTTAAAAGTCAGGGGGCTTTTTAAAAAGCCAGGGGGAGCCCTTTCCCACCCGCCCCAGGGCTTGCCTTATAACATTAACATTAGGAAGAACATCCTGACCGTTAGAGCGGTTCCTCAGTGGAACAGGCTTCCTCCTTGGGAGGTGGTGGGCTCTCCTTCCTTGGAGGTTATTCAACAGAGGCTAGATGGCCATCTGACAGCAACGAAGATCCTGTGAATTTAGGGGGAGGTGTTTGTGAGTTTCCTGCATTGTGCAGGAGGTTGGACTAGATGACCCTGGAGGTCCCTTCCAACTCTATAATTCTACGAAATTGGGCTCTCCTTCCTTGGAGGTTTTTAAAGAGAGGCTAGATGGCCATCTGACAGCAATGAGGATCCTGTGAATTTTGGGGGAGGTGTTTGTGAGTTTCCTGCCTTGTGCAGGGGGTTGACTAGATGACGCTAGAGGTCCCTTCCAACTCAACGGTTCTAGGATTCTCAGAAGCTTTCTGGGGTGGGGGCAAAAGCTGGAGGCTCTGAAAGTGGCCAAGTCGAGGCAGCCGACCCTAAAACGCTGGAGTCAAGAAGGGACTGCCCCTTGCGTGCAAGTGTGTGTATGTGTGTGTGTGGGGGCTTTCCTTCCACCTCCCTCTCCCTCACCCCCCTGGCACTTTGCAGCCATCAGCTCCATCTGTTCCCCCGCTCCCTGGCCCATTCCGCACGGCTTCTTCTACTTCCTGCTCCTTCACCTCCCTGCTCTCCGCCAGCTGCTTTTGTGGCTGCAGTACACTGGGCCCTGCTCAGCTCTCCTGGCTCCGACTACCACTGACGTACGCTTACGTACATGTTGCTGTTATCATGCATTTTGTTGGGAGAGTGCTTGCTTGTATGTGCTGTTCACTCCTTCCATCCCAGGTTTGTGCTTTAGCTGCACCACATTGGTACACACAGTACCGTGGTTGTTGCTGTGTTGCTATCTTTCCCTTTCTTTTCACAGGCTTCCCACGTCTTCAGAAACTGTGGTCCTGGAGCACACTACCTGCGGTTCTTTCACACTGGCATTTGCCCCGGGGCAGAACACACGGAAGCTCACATCAACAACTCCAGCGTTGTGGTGAAACTCAGTGTAGATTCCAATTAGGGTTCTTATCTACTGGGCATATGCATAACCTCACATTCCGGAAAAAGCTAAAGACCCTTTTTCACCTTCTGGCTCTAACTAGATTAAAGGGCTGGAACACTTTCCCTATGAAGAAAGGTTAAAACGCTTGGGGCTCCTTAGCTTGGAGAAATGTCGACTGCAGGGTGACATGATAGAGGTTTACAAGATTATGCATGGGATGAAGAAAGTAGCCTCTGTTTAAAAACCTCTAAGGAAGGAGAGCCCAATTTCGTAGAATCATAGAGTTGGAAGGAACCTCCAGGGTCATCTAGTCCAACCCCCTGCACAATGCAGGAAACTCACAAACACCTCCCGCTAAATTCACAGGATCTTCATTGCTGTCAGATGGCCATCTAGCCTCTGTTGAATAACCTCCAAGGAAGGAGAGCCCACCACCTCCCAAGGAGGAAGCCTGTTCCACTGAGGAACCACTCTAACGGTCAGGACGTTCTTCCTAATGTTAATGAGTCTTTTAAAGGCAAAGAAGAAAACCATGTTACTTGAGGTGGCTTAGTTACAGAATGGAACAGAATTTGCGAAGGGAAAACTCAAAGCCAGTTTGATGTAGTGGTTAAGCGTGCGGACTCTTATCTGGGAGATATATTCGTCTTTGTAAACAAACTTCTACAAGGCCAAATGTCAAAATATGGAAAATGGAATGCTTTCCTGTCTAGAATGAGAAATTAATTTGAGCTTGCACAATTGATGTTTTATAATAGCTCTGTAGTCTGTGTCTCAGAACGTATTAGTGTTATTTATATTTTTATTTAAAAAAAACAACAACAAATAGAGTTTAAAAGTCAAATGTCACAAAAAGTGTTCAAATTTGGGTCCAATACAAAGGCTGGACAACGTTGCAACACCCTTGAGAATCAGAGTCCTGTATGATACCCAAGAACATCTCCAGGACCATATTTCCTGTTCATGGGCAAAGCAAGGCTGAATGTCCTCCAGCTATTCCTTATAATTTTTACCCCTTCTTATCTTCTCCCCACTACAGCTGGGGTCCAATAGGAACCACATGATGTCTGCAGACACCTTTTCCCGGGGCCTGTAGTCTTCTTGGGCACCGCTTCTGAATGGTCGAGATTTGTCTGTTCATATTTTTAAAAAATATTGCTTTGGCAGCAACTGCAACCACAGGACAAGGATCTTCACAGTGTCACTGAAGGTAAGCTGTGGCAGCTAATCTGTGGCTGCGCTACCTCCTGTTGTGGCAGCTAGTTTGTGGTTGTGTCCACAACACTGTCAGAATTCCAAAGTTCCTGCCGGTGCAAAAAGGTGCACTGTAGGTTTCTCAAGGGTCTGCTCCCTTACTCTTCTGGAAGGATGTTCAAGCTGTTTTTTTCAGTTTCAATACATTTGAGGAAGAACACATGGACAGAAGGTGAAAAATAGTCTTTAGCCTCTTTAGAGTGGTAGGTTGTACATTTCCCCAGTAGCTAAGGGTCCTACTCGGCATCTACCTCGAGAGTTTCACCAAGACAGTGGAGTCAGTGATGTGAGCCGTGTGCTCCGCTCCAGTGCAATTGCCAATGTGCATGAACTGTAGGAAGCGCACTCCAGGGCCATATTTTCTGAAAACGTGGGAAGCCTGTGAAAAATGGAAAGATGTCACATCAGTAACCATGCTATGGTGTGTGCCAGTAGTTGGAGTAGGATAGGGGTGACCCAAGTTTGAATCCCCGTGAAGCTCATTGGGTGACCATGAGTCAGTCAAGCAATGGAACAGGCCTGAATCACCATACAATCCTCACACATGCGCACCTAACTGGCAAGCAGAACCCAGACACCCCTAAGAGCTGGGATGTCACTGCACATAGCACCTGTTGAAATGGGACATTCCACTCGGGGATGAAAATGCTGGTGATTACTGAGTTTTTGTCGGCTGCAAGGAGGACGATGACAAGGGTGTTGGTGCAGCTCCATGGCTCATGGGGGTGCCCACTGCGAGGGTCAGGAGAACAATTGAGATCCGGATGAAGTGGCTGACTAAAAGACAGAAAAAAGGGGCAGATGACTAATGTGGTAGCTGTTAAAGAACCTTCTGGGAGCTGCACAGGGGGAACAACTTCTCTTTGCAATGCACCTTTGCAACTTCTCTTTGCAAGGCTTCTCCAGCCAAGATGCTGAGAGTTCCACCAAGGTTACTAGTCCACAATGTTTTACAGCACAGCTTGACCACCCACATCTATGGCCTGAAAGGACCTACCTTCTGAAGGTTTCCTGGCTGGCAGGCCATTTGTATGCCATACAAGCTATCCAAAGGGGAGCTGTTGGGAAGCCGGACTGTCTCCATTCTGGCTGAGATATGGGGCATTAAACTGCAATCTGATTTGGACTGGGATTAAAGAGGAGTAAGTGAGGACTCACCAGTCAGAGATAAAAATATCCGGCTGGAAACTGTCCAGGAGGTCTTCCCACAAACCTTCCTTCACCAAATCCACAAGCTGTGATTTCTGACAGATGCTTCTTTTGAGCAGGGGGAAAGAAAAGTTTGACATCTTCGCTGTAGAACTGTCACCTCTCCATAAGGCCCTGGCACACACCCCCCTCGTTTCCTCACTCTTTTGTGAAAGTTTGGCTTTCTGCAGTGATACTTTTTGGAAGATCCTGGCAACTGGTAAAGGGACCCTCCCCCCCAATCCTGGCAAAGAGGGGCCCTAATCAGTGCTCAGCCTTCCAGAGTTTTACCCATGATCCAAGGGCCAGGATTCCTCCTTGGCTTCTCAAAGGACAGGGGCAACAGGACTGAAAGACTATCCAGCACCACCCCCTCCCCCTGAATTATAAAAGTAACTCACATGCCGTCCGTGCATATATCGTCCCTGTGACTGACCTGCCAGTGCTGGAATTGATCTGTGGATGCAATTCAGAGGAGCTTGTGGATATCCAAGAGGTTCAGAGGATCACGTTTCCCTCTTTCTTTTCCTGCCCTAGAATTCTTTCCTAATTTGGACTTGATTTTAGCAGAGCAAAGTGTTTTCTGGATCTTTTTTCAACTAATGAATTACTGGGTGCCTCCTAGAACAACCAGTTCCTGTTTCCTCCTACCACTGAGGAATGAAATCATGCCCTCCAGAAGGACCCCCCCCCAAATTTCCAATGAGCCCCACCATCTTTCAGTTAAGAAGTGTGAGATTCCACCTCCCTTCTGTTCCACGAGGCCCAGTTTCCCACCTTTCCCACGAGGGTTCTTGATCAGGTTCCTGCCGAAGGGCTGCAAGACGCCCACCCGGGCCCACTCCATGCGGGGGCAGTGACGGGCAGCTTCCAGGGCGGCACAGAAAGCCTCCCGCTTGGAGGGGTCTCTCTCCCCCTGGAGCTTCCAGAGGACAGGGCCGTCAATCAGATCTTTCCACTGCCGGCACACCAGGCGGCCGACGGTCACCAGAGTCCAGCTGGGCACCCAGCTCAGGATCAGCACCAGCAGCTCCTGCGGCAGGAGGGTCACATCCATCTGGCTTGGGGCTCCTTGGCTGCTCTGGGGGGCCACGTCAGCTCTTCTCCAGCTCTTGGCCTGGCCCATGGAGACCTTGCCGAAGTCGGATGTCTGAAAGAGGAACGTCTGGGGGTGAACCTCCCTTCTCTTGCCTCCTTGCGCACCAAAGTGGCTAACAGAGTGACGTATTTATTCACTACACACATGAAGGTGCCTAATACCAAATCAAACCTTAAGTCCATCTGAGCCAGTTTTGTCTACTTAGACAGGCAGAGATCTTTCCCATCACCTCCTGCCTGGTCCTTTTAACGCGAGACGCCAGGGATTGAACCTGGGACCTTCTGCATGCCAAGCAGAGGCTCTGCCACTGAGCCACGCCCCACTTCATGGCTCTCCAGGGTCTCAGGCTGAGGTCTTTCCCATCACCTCCTGCCTGGTCCTTCTTCATTGGAGATGCCAGGGATTGAACCAGGGACCTTCTGCATGCCAAGCAGAGGCTTTGCCATTGATCCCCTGGCCCCTCCCCAGAACATTTTTAGAAGATATTGGATTTATATCCCGCCCTCCACTCCGAAGGGTCTCAGAGTGGCTCACAATTTCCCTTCCCTTCCTCCCCCACAACAGACACCCTGTGAGGTGGGTGGGGCTGAGAGGGCTCTTCCAGCAGCTGCCCTTTCAAGGACAACCTCTGCCAGAGCTCTGGCTGACCCAAGGCCATTCCAGCAGCTGCAAGTGGAGGAGTGGGGAATCAAACCCGGTTCTCCCAGATAAGAGACTGCACACTTAACCACTGCACCAAACTGACTCTCACAGAAACTGCCCTTTCAAGGACAACCTTTGCCAGAGCTATGGCTGACCCAAGGCCATTCCAGCAGCTGCAAGTGGAAGAGTGGGGAATCACACCTGGTTCTCCCAGATAAGAGAGCTATGGCTGATCCGAGGCCATCTCAGCAGGTGCAAGTGGAGGAGTGGGGAATCAAACCCGGTTCTCCCAGATAAGAGAGCTATGGCTGACCCAAGGCCATCTCAGCAGGTGCAAGTGGAGGAGTGGGGAATCAAACCCAGTTCTCCCAGATAAGAGTCCGCACACTTCACCACTACACCAAACTGGCTCTCCTGTTATCCCACTTTTCCTTGTGGTTCAAGGCTGCATACAATAATTCGTTAAAACAGGGCGCTTTTTTCGTCTGAATGTTGTTCCGGTTCCACGCTGTCTCTGGTCCCCCGCTGCCCTTGGGGGCTGAGCTGCAGTCATGTGGCAGCCTTCCAGCCCCCGGGTCACCTGCCCTGCTCGGGGAGGGGGAGGGGGAGGGGGTGGTGTCAAGCTGCCTCATGCGGCGGCCTCCCGAAGCCCTGCAACAGCACGGTGGTAAGATCTTCCTTCCGATGGTGAATAAGACAGTCCTTCCTTCGAAGCCTGCGTGCTGGGAATTGTCCTCTGAAGGCCTGCTGCTGGGTATGTGGGTGCCTTTAAAAATCCAGTGGGAGCAGCTGTGGCTTCTACAGGGCGATGGAGTTGGGTAGGAACCAGCTACCGCTAGTTCCATTAGCACTTGATTATCCCAGCTGGTGTGGCTTAATGTGCTAATGAGTGTGTAGCCTAATATGCTGAGTTGATATGCTAATATTAGGGGTGTGGTCTATTATGCAAAAAGAGCCCCGTGGTGCAGAGTGGTAAAGCTGCAGTACTGCAGTTGGAGCCCTCTGCTCATGACCTGAGTTCGATCCCAGCGGAAGCTGGTTCAGGTAGCCGGCTCAAGGTTGACTCAGCCTTCCATCCTTCCGAGGTCAGTAAAATGAGTAACCAGCTTGCTGGGGGGAAAGTGTAGATGACTGGGGAAGGCAATGGCAAGGAAAAAAAGAAAGGTCCCCTGCGGAAGCACCAATCGTTTCCGACTCTGGGGTGACGTTGCTTTCACAACGTTTTCACAGCAGGCTTTTTATGGGGTGGTTTGCCATTGCCTTCCCCAGTCATCTACACCTTCCCCTCAGCAAGCTGGGAACTCATTTGACCGACCTCGGAAGGATGGAAGGCTGAGTCAACCTGGAGCCAGCTATCTGAACCAGCTTCCGCTGGGATCAAACTCTGGTCATGAGCAGAGGGCTCCGACTGCAGTACTGCAGCTTTACCACTCTGCGCCACGGGACTCTCCTAATTTTTGGCAAACCACCCTGTAAAAAGTCTGCTGTAAAAACGCCGTGAAAGCAACGTCACCCGAGAGTCGAAAATGACTGGTGCTTGCACAGGGGACTACCTTGACCTTTTCCTATTATGCTAATAAGTTCCTGCTGGGCTTTTTCTATATATAAAAAAAGCAAAACCCCGGTTAAAAACATTTGTAGTTTAAAGACCAGAAAAAACATGGTCATCTCCAAATCTCTCTCCCCTTAAAATATGCCTGCCTCTCAAACACCCTAGGACCCTCAAGACCTCCAAGAAGCATCCCCTTCCCCTCTTCAGGGCAGCCGTGCAATGGAGCTGCAGCCATAACTGGTCACCAAGAGTGAAGCAGGAGTCAAGTGGCACCTTTAAGACCAACCAAGTTTTATTGGGAATGCAAGTTTTCGTGTGCTCTTATGCACACTTCATAAGACGAGGAATCCAGCACAGTGAGCAAAGCCATACAGAGCTGAGCAGAGCCATACAGAGCTGGTAGGCAGTGGCCCAGAATGCAACATGGTACAGATTTAAGAACCAATGACAGTGAAGTAAAATTATCTGGTAGGCAGGGGTTTAGAATGTAAAATGGTACAATGACAGAATAGTAAAATTGACAAACTGAGCAAACCTTTGATCTGAGCAGCATGAGCGTGCGAAAGCAACAAAACAGTAGTATGCCAAAATGTGAGATTGTCTGTCAAGGTTAAAACGGATAAAAGGAGTACTTTTTCATCCAAAGGGTGATTAACATGTGGAATTCACTGCCACAGGAGGTGGTGGCGGCTACAAGCACAGCCAGCTTTAAGAGGGGATTGGATAAAAATATGGCTATTAGCCACAGTGTGTGTGTGTGTGTGTGTATAAATCCAAACAACAGACACCCTGTGAGGTAGGTGGGGCTGGAGAGGGCTCTCACAGCAGCTGCCCTTTCAAGGACAACCTCTGCCAGAGCTCTGGCTGACCCAAGGCCATTCCAGCAGCTGCAAGTGGAGGAGCGGGGAATCAAACCCGGTTCTCCCAGATAAGAGTCCGCACACTTAACCACTACACCAAACTGGCTCTCTATCTAGATAGATACACACACGCATATATTGGCCACTGTGTGACACAGAGTGTTGGACTGGATGGGCCATTGGCCTGATCCAACATGACTTCTCTTATGTTCTTGTGTTCTTAATGACAATGGGAGATGGGTTCAATATATGTAATGGGATAAGCAACCAAAGTCCCTGTCTGAGTGTGTCAATGCGGCTAAAAGAGAAATACATTGGATAGTGATGTTCTTCTCCACCTAATTTACTTTTTAACATGTACACATAATTCTAGTTTGCCATAGGAAAAAGGAATACAATAAAATATAGTGAAAAGGGGACACCTGGCAACTGGTATTGAAACACACCCTACCGAACGTTTCGCAGCCTGGCATTCTGTCGCCCCCTCCCCACCTGGCCCTCACAGGCTCCTGAAATCCCTGAGGGCCACTCCAGAATTCAGGGGGCCCCACTGCCCTTCAAAGGGGGCCAGCCTCCTTCCCCTCCCAGCCCTAGCAGCTACAGCAACCGGGCCCTATTGCCGGCCAGAGCATCCCGTCAGACCCCCGGGAATCAGACGGGGGGGGGGAGGTGCTATTTGCTGAAATGACCTGGGCTGGGGCCAGTGCAGAGTCCCGGGTCTGGGAGACTCAGATTGGAATCCCCCCCCCCTTCCCTCTGCCGCGGTGGCCTTGGGCCAGTCACATTCTCTCCGCCTAGCCTACCTGGCAGGGTTGTTGGGAGGTCACAAGGGAGAAAGGCCGGGGAGAAAAGAAGTGAATCAGGGAATCCCGGCGTGGAAGCGGCTCGGGCTCGGTGCTGGCCGGCGGCGTCCGGGCTTGGAGCCGGAAAGAGCCGCGCCCTGCAGAGGCGGCCACCGGGCGGGGAGGGGATTGTTCCCGGCGAGCCGCTTCCTCTTTCCCCCCCCAGCCGAGCGTGGCCCCGTTTGCAGCTGCGCCAGCCCGTCCCCGCCATCCCGGGCAGCAGCAGCAGCCGAAACCCGGACCTGGGGAGGGAGGGAGGGAGGGGGCGGGGTGGGAATCCGGCGCGACGAGGAGGAAGCCAAGGGCGCTTCTGCAGGACCACTCGAGGGGCACCCCGCCAGGAGGCCTCCGCGCACGGCCGGAATTGCTGGGAAGACGCGCATGTTTGCGCGCACACGGGCGCGCTGTCTGAAACCCGCACCACGCAAGAGGAGGCGGCTTGCGGCTCGCCCGTGCCAGAAAAGCCTTGCGGGAAGGAGCTCAGCCACGAGGGGGCGCTCTGCAGATGCTGGGGGGGGCGGAGCTTCGCGGTTCATGCAGGGTGTGTGGGGAGAGGGGGGAAATAGGGCGTTGTGGCAGGGGAGGGAGCAGGAGGGCGGGGCGTTTCTGGAAGGGGGGGGGAGGCAGAGAATCATTCTCCCACTAATTTTAATGTATTTTTTCTCCCAATGGCAAACTATATGTATGTTACAAGTGAAAAGGTCAATTAGTTGTGTGGCAGGTGGCAATTAAGGATCAAAATCAAATTGGCTATTGACAGGTAAAAGATTGAGATCTGACTGATTAGGCAGGAGAAGCAAATAAGCTTGTTTGCAAGGCAGTGTAAAAGGCACTTCAGGTGATGTGAAAAATGTCTGTTGCGTCGCGTAAGGCTGCCCTGGCTTGGCTTGGAAAGTCCCAAAGAAACCCAGGAAATGAGACTGTCGTTAGCTAGCTAGCAAACATGTTACCAAAGGCAGCTTGCTGAAACATGAATTGCACCCCGGGAGGCGATTCTTGGAGAATCCCAAAGATGTTTACTGAACCTGAAAGCTGTGGTTTATCTTGTCTTATGACTACCTGGGGTGCATCATCTCCTCAGATGCCAAGATCGACAAGGAGGCTGGCAAAGGCAAACCGTGCATTTGGCCGACTGCACAAAAGAGTGTGGAGCAACAAGCATCTGAAAAAAGGCACAAAGATCAATGTTTACAAAGCGGTTGTGATGACAACCCTCATCTACGGCTCCGAATCGTGGGTTTTATACCGTCATCACCTGCGACTCCTTGAGCGCTTTCATCAGCGCTGCCTTCGCACCATCCTCAACATCCACTGGAGTGACTTTGTGACCAACACTGAAGTCCTCAAGCGGGCAGAGGTTACCAGCATCGAGGCACTGCTGTTGAAGACGCAGCTGCGCTGGGCAGGGCATATTTCTAGGATGGAAAACCACCACCTTCCCAAGATTGCTCTGTATGGCGAACTTTCCACCGGCCATCGAAATAGAGGGGCACCAAAGAAGAGGTACAAGGACTCCTTGAAGAAATCCCTTGGCACCTGTCGCATCAACCATCACCAGTGGTCTGACCTAGCCTCAGATCGCAAAGCATGGAGACACACCATCCACCAGGCTGTCTCTTCCTTTGAGAACACACGCATAGCTGGTCTTGAGGACAAAAGGAGATTGAGGAAGAATCGCACTGCTACAGCACCAACCCCAAATCAGACTTTCCCCTGCAGCCACTGTGGCCGGACCTGCCTGTCCCACATTGGTCTTGTCAGCCACCAGCGAGCCTGCAGCAGACGTGGACTACTGCACCCTTCTTAAATCTTCGTTCGCAAAGCCAAGCCGAGAGAGAGATGACTGCAAATAATGCTGCCATGTAATGTCATGTATGGAAAATACCGAAAAGTGGTCCCGCCTGTGTCTTGACGCGTTTCCAGTTTAGTTGATTCTGCTGATGTATAACTTTAAGCCGTATAAAACCTTGTGTTCTTTCTGTAATTGGGGACAGACCCATATCTCTTGGCATGAGCCACATGGGCCTGATCCACATGCATGTTATTTCAATAAAGAAAAAGCTGCTTTCCTGATCCTGCCTCAGGCCCCATCTGTCATTGAACCAACCATCAATTGCCTACGGAAAGGGTCTTCCTGCTACAGTTGGATGGGAAATCTTCTGAGATATAAATACCTTCCTTTTGACCCAGGCTTAATATAATATAGTCATTAACAGACGCTCTCACATTTTGACATGTTACCGTTTTATTGCTTTTGCATGCTCATGCTACTCAGATCAAAGGTCTGCTCAGTTTGTTAATTTTACTGTTCTGTCACTGGATCTTAAATTTGCATTCTAAACCACTCCCTCTCTACCAGATAATTTTACTATACTGTGATTGGATCTTAAATTTGTGCCAGTTTGCATTCTGAGCCGCTGCGTACCAGCTACGTGTGGCTTTGCTCACTGTACCGGATCCCTCGTCTGATGAAGTGTGCTTAGAGAGCACACGAAAGCTGACGTTCTGAATAAAACTAAGTTGGTCTTAAAGATGCCACTTGACTCCTATTTTGTTCTAATAAATACTAAGCAAGTTGATGTGACTCACATCATGTGAGCAGTTGCCTTAGCAAGGGTTCCTGATTCAAGAATACTCGGCCGGTGGAAGTGGCAAATGAAACAAGAATTAAACCTGGGACTCGTGTAGCCGCACCTGTTGAATAGCGGACTGCTATCTCAGGATTGATTCAGCGATATACAGTACCATCTGTGTCTACCAGCACGAGGGATATAAAGACAGCAGGATTTGGTACCTATTGTTTGCAGCATCCAGTTTGGATCCTTTTTTTTGCAATACAGCCTTTGTTTGAGGACTGTGGACTCTTTAAAAATTTCAGTACTGGGTTTAGAGCATTTGTTCCTAGCCATAAGTGATGCATAAGTAAAGAATGCAAAGCATCTACTTGAAGTGTGAAATTTGAAGGGACAGACTGCTCCAAGCACTCTGATGGGCTAGTTGCACCTAAGGGCAGGAATTTTGATAGGCTGAATGCTGAGGAGGGGGGGGGATATTTTGGCAGGCTCCTGATTGGCCAGAAGGGAGGCTGTTGTGGACTTTGGCTGTGGAGGAGGGGCTCAGCAGAAGGGCTGAAAGTCTCCCTCAGCCAAGGCGGGAAGCCATTTCTCATAGTCAGAGGGATGGGGCAGGAGAACTGGTCAGGCAGGGAGAGGAGACGACGCCCCGCCTTCTTCAGGCCCAAGGAAAGGGGGAGGCCTCATCTTCAAGCAGGGAAAGAGAAGAACCCTGTCAGGGAGAAGATGAGCTCTGAGGAGACCCGTTCTGCTGTGGAGGGAAATGGCGGGAGGAGACATCTCAAGAGCAAGACTGAGAGGAAGGGAATCTGGCCACAAGGAAAGAAGAGGACACACACATATATTGGCCACTGTGTGACACAGAGTGTTGGACTGGATGGGCCATTGGCCTGATCCAACATGGCTTCTCTTAGGTTCTTCTGTGACACAGAATGTTGGACTGGAGGGGCCATTGGCCTGATCCAACATGGCTTTGCTTATGTTCTTCTGTGACACAGAGTGTTGGACTGGATGGGCCATTGGCCTGATCCAACATGGCTTCTCTTATGTTCTTAAGTGACACAGAGTGTTGGACTGTATGGGCCACTGGCCTGATCCAACATGGCTTCTCTTATGTTCTTCTGTGACACAGAGTGTTGGACTGTATGGGCCATTTGGCCTGATCCAACATGGCTTCTCTTATGTTCTTCTGTGACACAGAGTGTTGGACTGGAGAGGCCACTGGCCTGATCCAACATGGCTTCTCTTATGTTCTTATGACTCTGGGAAGAAGCAGCACTGGAGCATTTGGAAGACACAGGGGGACAAAAGCCTCCTGATATGAAGATCTTCAGGACTAAGGAAATCATCGTCAGTCACTCTCATTTGCCTGTATGAAGAATCACAGTCTTTCCCATCAGGGGTTGTTGCCTCGGAAGTTCTCAGCTCCTAATCCCACCTGACCTTCCCCCATCTTGCAAATGAATTTTTTGCTTCTGCTTGGCTCTTACATCATCTTGTCTCCACTGCCATTTGAAGGGGTTCAACCCAGAGGATTCCTTATTCTCCCCTCAGGTTTCAGGGCTGGCATTAAAAACTCTGGGGCAGAGAGTCTTCTAAAGGCAAAGAAGAAAACCACGTTACTTGGGGCAACTTTGTTACAGAAGGGAACAAAACTTCGGAGGGAAAATCTCCCTCTGAGGGAGGAAAGTGTGGGAGATTCTCAGATATCCAGGAATATCTGTTAATAAATACTCTGATCCTGCCCCAATTGCCCTGAGTATAAATCTTGGAAATAAAATATCGAGTACATGGGGACTGAGTAACAACATACTATTAGATATAGAGACAGTGGATACTTTACTAAACGTGCAGAAGAGCAGTAGAGTTCTGGAATATGATCACTACAGTTATCTCTAAAGGCATAAGGAAAGAGCTAACCATTATCCTCTAAGGCTTGTTGTTGTTAAATCATGTAGAATTCCCTTCTAAAGATGTTTGTGGATTTGTTCGTAATGCCATAACATCTTCAAGGCTGATTTTTGCTCAGAACTGAAGCAACATAATCCACATGAAAGAGGATTGGTTAAAGAAATGAATAACATATACTGTATTTTTCGCACCATAAGGCACTCCGGACGATAGGACGCACCTTCCTCCTGGGGGGCGATCCGCTGCCTCTGCCTCCGATCCGGCACTTCCTGTGCGCCTCCCTGCCTGGCTCCATCTTCTTTCTCAAGCGCTGGGATCGCTCCACGTGGCCCCACTGCAAACCCAGCGCTTTGCGAGCGCTGGCTGCGGAAGGGGCAGCGTGCTTCCTCCTTGCCTGTGTGCCTGGCTCCACCTCTGATGCTTAAAGCAAGCGCTGGGATCGCTCCCTCCGCCCTCTGATCCCAGTGCTTGCTTTAAGCATCACAGCTGAAGCCAGGCACACAGGCAAGGAGGAAGCACGCTGCCCTCTCCACAGCCGGCACTCGTGAAGCGCTGGGTTTGCGGTGGGGCCATGTGGAGCGATCCCAGCGCTTGCTGAAAGAAGATGGAGCCAGGCAGGGAGGCGCGGGGGAAGCGCCGGATCGAATGCAGAGGCAGCGGATCGCCCCCCCCCCCGAGGAAGGTACGAACCAGTACCTTCGCTCCATAAGACGCACACACTTTCCCCCCCACTTTTTTTGGGGGGGGGAAAGTGCGTCTTATGGAGCGAAAAATACGGTATTTGTCTTTGTAAACTATCTCGTCTAATTCATGGCCAAACTAAATGCTTCCCTTTCTAGAATGATCAATTAATTTTGAGCTTGTACACTTGCTGTTTTATAATAGCTTTGTAGTCTGTATCTCAGAACTTTGCATTCGTTTTATATTTTTATTTAAATAAGCAACAGAGTTGAAGTGTCAAATGTCACAGGAGGTGTCCGAATGTAGGGCTAAAACAAAAAGGAAGACGCAGTTGCAACATCCTTCAAAATCAAAGTCCTGTGTGACACCCAAGAACATCTCGAAGACCTTATCTCCTGTTCACGGACAAAGCAAGGCTGAATGTCCTCCAACTATTCCTTATAATTCTTTCCCCTTCTTATCTTCTCCCCGCCAACAAACATTTTGCCCAGCAAGGTTTCTGATTGGCCACTGGAGATTTGTCTGTTCAGATTTTCTTTAAATGTTGCTTTGGCAGCAGCTGCAGCCACAGGACAAAAATCCTCATGTGTCATTGAAGGTAAGCCATGGCAGCCTCATTGCGGTTGTGCCCACTACACTGTGTCAGAATTCCAAAGGTGCCTGTAGGCAAAAAAAGCTTGTGAGCCCCCGCACTGCAGGCTTCTCAAGGGTCTTGCCACCCCCCCTTGCTCTTCAGCTCCTCTGGAAGGATGCTCAAGGCAAGTTGCTGTTTTTCAATTCCGATACATCTGAGGAAGAGTGGATGGAGGTGGCGGCAGAAGGTGGAAAATGGTGTTTAGCCTCTTCAGAATGGCAGGTTATACATTTGCCCAGTTGATAAGGGTCCTTATCGGCGTCTACCCTGAGAGTTTCACCAAGACAGTAGAGTTGGTGATATGAGCTTCTGTGTGCTCCGGCCCAGGGCGATTGCCAATGTGCTGAAACCGCAGGTAGCGCACTCCAGGACCATATTTTCTGAAGACGTGGGAAGCCTGTGAAAAGAAAGCGAAAGATAGCAGCATGGCAATAACCACATGCTATGGCGCATGCCAGTAGGGTGACGCAGCTAGAATAAGATGAGGCTGACCCAAGTTTGACTCTCAACTTTGCTATGAACATATGAAGCTGCCTTCTACTGAATCAGACCCTTGGTCCATCAAGATCAGTATTGTCTTCTCAGACTGGCAGCGGCTCTCCAAGGTCTCAAGCTGAGGTTTTTCACACCTATTTGCCTGGACCCTTTTGAGTTGGAGATGCCGGGGATTGAACCTGGGACCTTCTGCTTACCAAGCAGATGCTCTACCACTGAGCCACACCCCCATTCATGGCTCTCCAGGGTCTCAAGTGGAGGTTTTTCAGGCCTACTTGCCTGGACTCTTCTGAGTTGGAGATGCCGGGGATTGAACCTGGGACATTCTGCTTACCAAGCAAATGCTCTGTCACTGAGCCACCATCTCTCCCTGAACATAGGAAGCTGCCTTCTACTGAATCAGACCCTTGGTCCATCAAAGGCAGTCTTGTCTACTCAGACTGGCAGTGGCTCTTCAGGGTCTCCAGCTGAGGTTTTTCATGCCTATTTGCCTGGACCCTTTTTAATTGGAGATGCCGGGGACTGAACCTGGGACATTCTGCTTACCAAGCAGAGGCTCTACCACTGAGCCACAGCCCCATTCATGGCTCTCCAGGGTCTCAAGTGGAGGTTTTTCAGGCCTCCTTGCCTGGACCCTTTTTAGTTGGAGATGCCGGGGATTGAACCTGGGACTTTCTGCTTACCAAGCAGATGCTCTACCACTGAGCCACCGTCCCTCCCCATTAAGATCACTGGGAGACCTTTGCCCCATCAAGCAGTGGAGCAGACCTTGGTCCGGATTAGTGCACTCTCCACCCCCTGCCGGCAAGAAGAATTCAGATGCCAAACGCTGAGAGCAAAATAGGCCATTGCTGCACACAGCACCTGTTGAAATGGGATGTTCCACTCAGCTGCAGGGTCCATTTCAGTGACAAATCTGGTGATCACTGAGTTCCTGTCTGCTGCCAGGAGGAGGACGTAGAGGTTGTAGGTGCAGCTGCATTTCTCATGGGTGCCCCACCTGTGAGAACCAGGAGCAGAATCAGGGTCCAGATGAGGGGGCTGACTTGAAGACAACGGACCGAAGGGGCGGACAGCTAATGTGACAGCTGCTAAACATGTTTCTGGGAGCTGCCCAAGTGGATCAGCTCCTCTTTGCAATGCACCCTGGGGGAAGGCTTCTCCAGCCATGCTGCTGAGGATTCCAGCAAGGTTACTAGTCCACAGCGTTTGACAAGGCCGCCTGACCACCCAGATCTGTGGCCTGAAAGGATCTGACATCTGAAGGTTTCCCGACCCACAGCTGCATTCCATATAAGCAATTCAAAGTGGAGCCGTTGGGAAGCTGGGCTATCTCTCTTTTGGCTGAGATCTGGGGCATTTTCAAATAGTGTGTGATCTGATAATAATAATAATATTTAATTTATATCCCGGCCTCCCCGCTGAAGTAGGCTCAGGGCGGCTATGGAACGGAAAGGTCCCCTGTGCAAGCACTAGTCGTTTCCGACTCTGGGGTGACATTGCTTTCACAATGTTTTCATGGCAGACTTTTTATGGGGTGGTTTGCCATTGCCTTCCCCAGTCATCTACACTTTCCCCCCAGCAAGCTGGGGACTCCTTTGACTGACCTCGGAAGGATGGAAGGCTGAGTCAACCTGGAGCCGGCTACCTGAACCAGCTTTCGCTGGGACAGAACTCAGGTTTTGAGCAGAGAGTTCAGATCACAGTATTGCAGCACTGCTGCTTTACCACTCTGCACCACAGGGCGGCTATGAACAAGTTAAAGAGGAGTGAGTGAGGACTCACCAGTCAGAGATAAAAATATCCGGTTGGAAGGTGTCCAGGAGGTCTTCCCACAAACCTTCCTTCACCAAATCAACGAGCTGCGATATCCAACAGGTGCTTTTTGGGGAGGAGAGGGAAACAAAAATTTGTGATCCAACTCATGTATCATGGTCACCCCAAATCTTCTGGTGGTGGCAGGGCCACTAAGGGTCCTTTGGGACTACCAGAGAATTTAGCCCCAATGGCCCGCAAGGCACTGGACAAAGGGATCAGGGCTGGATAAAAGGGACTCAGTCAGTCACAGCGAAGACGCTGCCAATTCCTGATGTGGAGCCTCTCAGAATCAGCCCCTGCCCTCCCTCACCCTTTTGTGAGTTTGCCGGGACGCAACAGTTCTTTTTGAAAGAGAGAGAAGATCCTGGAGGCTGGCAAAGAGAGGCCTTTATCAGCGCTGAGCCCTCCAAGGCTGATGTGGGCCAGGATTCCTCATCAGCTTCCCAAACGGGCAATGGTTGTGAAAGTGGGGACGACCCTCCTCCCCCCTGGAATTATGAAAGGAACTTACTTGTCCCCTAAGCACACGCCATCCCCATATCCGACCTGCCAGTGCAGAAATTGTTCTGTGGATGCAAAGCAGAGGAGCTGCGGGTATCTAATATGTTCAGAGGATCGCGTTCCCCTCTTTCCTTCCGTCTCTCTGGAATTCCTTCCCAATCTAGACTTGATTTCACCAAAGGAAGCTGTTTCCCAGGCTAGTTTTCAGCGGAGGGATGACTCAGTGCCTCACAACACACCCAGCACCTGTTTCCTCCTACCACCGACGGATCACGATCATTCACGACCCTCGGAAGAATCCCCCGAGTTCCAAGCATCCCCCACCATCTCTCAGTTAAGAGGTATGGGATTCCCTCCCGCCACCATTCCACCAGGCCCAGTTTCCTCACCTTCCCCACAAGGATTCTTGATCAGGTTCCTGCCGAAGGGCTGCAGGACGCCCACCCGGGCCCACTCCATGCGGGGGCAGTGACGGGCGGCTTCCAGGGCGGCACGGAAAGCCTCCCGCTTGGAGGGGTCTCTCTCCCCCTGGAGCTTCCAGAGGACGGGGCTGTCAATCAGATCCCTCCACTCCCGGCACACCAGGCGGCCAACGGTCACCAGAGTCCGGCCGGGCACCCAGCTCAGGATCAGCACCAGCAGCTCCTGCGGCAGGAGGGTCACATCCATCTGGCTTGGGGCTCCTTGGCTGCTCTGGGGGGCCACGTCAGCTCTTCTCCGGCTCTTGGCCTGCCCCATGGTGACCTTGCTGAAAGAGGAACGTCTGGGGGTGAACCTCTCCTCTCTTGCCTCCTTGTGCACCAAAGCGGCTAACAGAGTGATGTATTTACTCACGACACATATGACATTGCCTTATACTGAATCAGACCCTCGGTCCATCAGGGTCAGTATTGCTGACTCCGGCTGGCAGCTGCTCCCCAGGGTTTCTGCCAGATGAGTTTTCCCATCCCCTCCTGCCTGGACCTTTTAACTGGAAATGCTGCCGGGGATTGAACCTGGAACCTTTTGCACAAAGCTGCCTAATATCGAATCAGACCATTGGTCCATCAGGGGCAGTATTGTCGACTCCGGCTGGCAGCTGCTCTCCAGGGTCTCAGGTGGAGAACAGTCTTTTCGCTTCACCTACTGCCTGGTCTTTTTAAACTGGGGATGCCGGGAACTGAACTCGTGACCTTCTGCATCCAAAGCTGAGGCTCTGCTCCTGAACCACTGGCCTTTCACCAAAGCAATTATATCCCACTTTTCACCTTACAATAATCGTTAAAAACATTTCAGTTCAAAAAAACAGAAATGAAATAGTAAACCTCTAATCTCTCCCCTGTCAAACGATGTCTGCTGTTCAAACTCCCCGGCAAACAGACAGCATTGCAGTGCCACCTGCAGATCTCCAAGTTCTGCCCCCTTGTCTCTTCAGTGAGCCCATCCCACACAGCCAGAGCCAGGAGGGAGAAAGTCCAGGCTGGGAAAATGCCAAATGGGCCACCCCGAGTGGTGAGAGAGCCCACGGAGGACTGTCTGACAACTGGCACTGAAACACACATAATGTCGGAGGCTGCCTGTTTTCAAACCAACATTACTTGGCTGTTCGTCTGTTGCCACCTGGAATCCCTGAGTGCTTCTCCAGAATTGATGGGGTCCCCCAGCCCCTGGGGCAGGCCACCTCCTTCACATCCCACCCCTCCCTTGAAGGGGGTGGCACCCTCAAGGGCCCTGCCTGGGACCCCACTTGGGCCATAGGGCAAGCTGGATCTCCAGCATCCTTCCAGGACCACCAGGAATCTCACTCAATAGGGAGTGTTCTTTGCTGAAACGACCCGGACGGAGCCAGGGCAGGGCTTAGATAAGAGTTTGGGAGACCCAGGTTCGAATAATAGAATTGGAAGGGACCTCTCGGGTCATCTAGTCCAACCCTGTACACAAGGCAGGAAACTCACAAACACCTCCCCCTAAATTCACAGGATCTTCATTGCTGTCAGATGGCCATCTAGCCTCTGTTAAGAAACCTCCAAGGAAGGAGAGCCCACCACCTCCCGAGGAAGCCTGTTCCACTGAGGAATCACTCTAACGGTCAGGAAGTTCTTCCTAATGTTGAGCCGGAAACTCTTTTGATTTTGACAGCCCTTCAAGTATTTGATTTTGATTTTGACAGCCCTTCAAGTATCTCACAGAGGTCTGGGAGGAGCAGAGCAGAGCAGCTCTGATAGCTGAGACAGCTGGAGAAATTGCTGAGAATTTCTGAGTTTTGAAGGACTACATTCTAAGGTTTGTGGGGCTGCCTAAAATTCTAAGGTGTGATAGCTGGGGAACTGCTCTTTGTTTGGTTGACTGCTCTTTGTTTGGTTGACTGCCTTAAGGGTGAAAGAGATTGAGAGTGATTGCTGCTGATTGAGAGTGATTGCTGAGGAGTGCCCTGCTCCACCTCTTTGCATTTTAAGCTGCGCCTTGCCAAAGGCTGAGCACATCTCACAGAGGTCTGGGAGGAGCAGAGCAGAGCAGCTCTGATAGCTGAGACAGCTGGAGAAATTGCTGAGAATTTCTGAGTTTTGAAGGACTACATTCTAAGGTTTGTGGGGCTGCCTAAAATTCTAAGGTGTGATAGCTGGGGAACTGCTCTTTGTTTGGTTGACTGCTCTTTGTTTGGTTGACTGCCTTAAGGGTGAAAGAGATTGAGAGTGATTGCTGCTGATTGAGAGTGATTGCTGAGGAGTGCCCTGCTCCACCTCTTTGCATTTTAAGCTGCGCCTTGCCAAAGGCTGAGCACATCTCACAGAGGTCTGGGAGGAGCAGAGCAGAGCAGCTCTGATAGCTGAGACAGCTGGAGAAATTGCTGAGAATTTCTGAGTTTTGAAGGACTACATTCTAAGGTTTGTGGGGCTGCCTAAAATTCTAAGGTGTGATAGCTGGGGAACTGCTCTTTGTTTGGTTGACTGCTCTTTGTTTGGTTGACTGCCTTAAGGGTGAAAGAGATTGAGAGTGATTGCTGCTGATTGAGAGTGATTGCTGAGGAGTGCCCTGCTCCACCTCTTTGCATTTTAAGCTGCGCCTTGCCAAAGGCGCGAGCCTTTGGCGCGAGCCGAAGGGCGAGAGCTAAAGGGCTCTTGGCCTGTGGCTCTTTGCCTAGGGGCTCTCTAAGGAGCAGGAACCCAGATCCCTGGCTTCCTTGTTCTCCAAATAAGGTAAGTTCCCAATAAGGTAAGTTTAGGTAAGTTGACCCGCCAGAAGGGGAGCCACTTAAACAGCATTTAAAGAGGACTGTATATTTTAATATATATATATATATATACAATGAAGATAGAATGCCAGCAGGGGGTTGGGGGCTTTCCAGTGTTTTGCACTGAGTGTCACATGTATGACTATCTGCCCAAAGGACAGAAGTCTTGGGTGTGTGCTCGATGCAAGGAGCTCCTGGTCCTCAGGGAACGAGTTCGTACCCTTGAGGCCGAGGTGACTGCCCTGGAGAAGCAGAGACGGTCAGTTAGGCACTTGGGGAAGACTCTCGGGGGCGTATTAGATGAGCCCCGCTCTGAACGTAGCAGCCCCGTTGCTGCCAGAGAGCGTGAGGGTCGAGAGGGAACAGGGCACCGTGCTGAGGATAAGGGGAATGCGCCCTCAGAAGGGACCTCTTCTTCGGTCGGTGAGCGGGAATCCTTTCGCGCCAAGGAACCATCCCTGAGCAGGGGGAGAGGGGGGGTATTGGTAGTTGGTGATTCGATCATTAGGCAAGTAGACAGCCGGGTGGCGAAACCGCGTACTGACCGTATGGTGACTTGCCTGCCTGGTGCGAAGGTAGCGGACATTACGCGTGTAGTAGATAGACTGATAGACAGTGCTGGGGAGGAGCCTGTGGTCGTGGTGCATGTTGGCACCAACGATGTGGGGAAATGCAGTCGTGAGGTCCTGGAGGAAAAATTTAGGCTGCTAGGCGGGAGACTTAAGGCCAGGACCTCCAAGGTAGCCTTCTCGGAAGTGCTACCTGTTCCACGTGCAGGGCAGGAGAGACAGGCACAAATTAGAAGTCTCAATGTGTGGATGAGACGATGGTGTAAGGAGGAAGGGTTTAAGTTTGTTAGGCACTGGGATGCTTTCTGGAACAAGCGGGAGCTGTACAAAAGAGACGGTCTCCACTTGTCCCCGGATGGAACCAGGCTGCTGGCGCTTAAAATCAAAAAGGTGGCAGAGCAGTTTTTAAACTAAATCTTGGGGGAAAGCCGACAGGAGATGAAATGTCTCTGGTTCGGGAGGACTCGTCTCAAAGAGATGAAGGGTTAGCTGCTATTTTTCTACCGGGTAACGGACCGGAGTTGTCCACTGTGAAGGTGACAAACAATATGGACTGTCTGCCAGTGTCTCGAGGCGGCAGGAGGAAGGTGGCGGGCCTAGCTCGCCTGGGAAATTATAGATGTTTGTATGCAAATGCTAGAAGTGTTCAAAGTAAAATTGGTGAATTGGAATGTTTAGTGCTGGGAGAAAACATAGACATTGTGGGAATTTCAGAAACTTGGTGGAATGAGGAGAATCAGTGGGACACGGTGATTCCTGGATATAAGCTATATCGGAAGGATAGGGAGGGAAGGGTTGGAGGTGGGGTGGCTCTGTATGTCAGAGAGGATATACGGTCCAGTAAGGCTGAGATCAGAGAATTAGATTCACTTTTAGAAATGCTTTGGGTTGAAATAGAGGGCCCAAAAGGAAATTTAACTATGGGAGTTTGTTATCGCCCACCAAATCAAAAGAGAGAGGACGATTATAATATGATGGAAGGCTTAAAGATAGCGGCTAAACGTAAAAACTGTGTTGTAATAGGTGATTTTAACTACCCGCAGATTGATTGGGTCAATATGTGTTCTGGTCGAGAGAAAGAGATTGAGTTTCTAGATGCTCTCAATGACTGTGCTATGGAGCAGATGGTCTCAGAACCTACCAGGGGTGGGGCGATCCTGGATTTGGTCATAAGTAATGCCCAAGACTTGGTGTGAGATGTAAAAGTGATTGCGCCGCTTGGGAGCAGTGACCATAATGTTATTGATTTCACCGTTTGTATAAATAGGGAGTTGTCCAAAAAGACCACCACAACCACGTTTAACTTTAAAAGGGGTAAATACACTGAGATGAGGAGGCATGTGAGGAAGAAACTGAAAGGAAAGGTACATACGGTCAAAACCCTTGAGAAAGCTTGGACGCTATTTAAAACTATAATCCTAGAAGCTCAGATAAAATACATACCACAAGTTAGGAAAGGCACAAACAGGCATAAGAAAAGGCCTGCGTGGTTAACAAACAAAGTAATGGAAGCTGTAAAAGGTAAGAAGGACTCCTTTAAGCGGTGGAAAACCAGTCCAAGTGAGATTAGTAAAAGGGAACACAGGCTGTGGCAAATCAAATGCAAGACTGTGATCAGGCAGGCAAAAAGGGACTATGAGGAGCATATTGCAAAAAACATAAAGACCAACAATAAAACTTTCTTCAAATATATTAGAAGTAGGAAACCAGCCAGGGAGGCAGTGGGGCCCTTGGATGACCATGGGGTAAAAGGATTACTGAAGGAGGATAGGGAAATGGCTGAAAAGCTAAATGAATTTTTTGCCTCCGTCTTCACTGTAGAAGACGAGAACTTTTTGCCCGCCCCAGAACCACTAATTTTGGAAGGGGTGTTGAAAGACCTGAGTCAGATTGAGGTGACAAATGAGGAGGTCCTACAACTGATAGACAAATTAAAAACTAATAAGTCACCGGGTCCGGATGGCATACATCCGAGAGTTCTGAAGGAACTCAAAGTTGAACTTGTGGATCTTCTAACAAAAATCTGTAATCTTTCATTGAAATCTGCCTCCATTCCTGAGGACTGGAAGGTAGCAAATGTCACCCCCATCTTTAAAAAAGGTTCCAGAGGAGATCCGGGAAACTACAGGCCAGTCAGTCTGACTTCAATACCGGGAAAGTTGGTAGAAACCATTATCAAGGACAGAATGAGTAGGCACATTGATGAACACGGGTTATTGAGGAAGACTCAGCATGGGTTCTGCAAGGGAAGATCTTGCCTCACTAACCTGTTGCATTTCTTTGAGGGGGTGAACAAACATGTGGACAAAGGAGACCCGATAGATGTTGTTTACCTTGACTTCCAGAAAGCTTTTGATAAAGTTCCTCATCAAAGGCTCCTTAGAAAGCTTGAGAATCATGGAGTAAAAGGACAGGTCCTCTTGTGGATCAAAAACTGGCTGAGTAATAGGAAGCAGAGAGTGAGTATAAATGGGCAGTCTTCGCAGTGGAGGACGGTAAGCAGTGGGGTGCCGCAGGGCTCGGTACTGGGTCCCATGCTTTTTAACTTGTTCATAAATGATTTAGAGTTCGGAGTGAGCAGTGAAGTGGCCAAGTTTGCGGATGACACTAAATTGTTCAGGGTGGTGAGAACCAGAGAGGATTGTGAGGAACTCCAAAGGGATCTGTTGAGGCTGGGTGAGTGGGCGTCAACGTGGCAGATGCGGTTCAATGTGGCCAAGTGCAAAGTAATGCACATTGGGGCTAAGAATCCCAGCTACAAATACAAGTTGATGGGGTGTGAACTGGCAGAGACTGATCAAGAGAGAGATCTTGGGGTCATGATAGATAACTCACTGAAAGTGTCAAGACAGTGTGCGTTTGCAATAAAAAAGGCCAATGCCATGCTGGGAATTATTAGGAAGGGAATTGAAAACAAATCAGCCAGTATCATAATGCCCCTGTATAAATCGATGGTGCGGTCTCATTTGGAGTACTGTGTGCAGTTCTGGTCGCCGCACCTCAAAAAGGATATTATAGCTTTAGAGAAGGTGCAGAGAAGGGCAACTAGAATGATTAAAGGGCTGGAGCACTTTCCCTATGAAGAAAGGTTGAAACGCTTGGGACTCTTTAGCTTGGAGAAACGTCGACTGCGGGGTGACATGATAGAGGTTTACAAGATAATGCATGGAATGGAGAAAGTAGAGAAAGAAGTACTTTTCTCCCTTTCTCACAATACAAGAACTCGTGGGCATTCGATGAAATTGCTGAGCAGACAGGTTAAGACGGATAAAAGGAAGTACTTCTTCACCCAAAGGGTGATTAACATGTGGAATTCACTGCCACAGGAGGTGGTGGCGGCCACAAGTATAGCCACCTTCAAGAGGGGTTTAGATAAAAATATGGAGCACAGGTCCATCAGTGGCTATTAGCCACAGTGTATGGAGCACAGGTCCATCAGTGGCTATTAGCCACAGTGTATGTGTGTATATTACATTTTTTGCCACTGTGTGACACAGAGTGTTGGACTTGATGGGCCGTTGGCCTGATCCAACATGGCTTCTCTTATGTTCTTATGTTTAAGATGGTGATCATATCACCTCTCAGCCGCCTCCTCTCCAGGCTAAACATCCCCAGCTCCTTCAGCCTTTCCTCATAGGACTTGGTCTCCAGACCCCTCACCTTCTTCGTCGCCCTCCTCTGGACCCGTTCCAGCTTATCTAGATCCTCCTTAAAATGCGGTGGCCGAAACCGAACACAAGACTCCAGGTGAGGTCTTACCAGAGCAAAGCAATACCATCACATCACGTGATCTGGACACTACACTTCTGTTGATACAGCCCAAAATTGCATTGGCCTTTTCAGCCGCCGCATCACACTGCTGACTCATGTTCAGTGTGTGATCCACTAAGACCCCTAGATCCTTTAAGCACAGACTGCTGCTAAGACAATCTCCCACCCCTTTCCAGGGGAGCTCGCTGGGCGGCCTTGGGGGCAGCGTCACATTCTCCCGGCTTGGCCTACCTGGCAGGGTTGTTGTTGGGAGGGCAAAAGGGAGGCGCTGGGGAGGAAGGCCGGGTGGAATGCAATCAAGGCAATCGGGAGGCCGGACTGGGAGCGGCCCAGGGCCCGCGGAAGGAAGGAAGGAAAGAAGGGCGCGTCGCTCCGAGCTGGGCAGGGCTTTGACGCACGGGCGGGGTCTCTGCGACGGGGCACACGTGCATGCTCAAAGCAGAACCGGGTGCGGGGGGATGTCAGGGCCGGCGCAGAGAGCTCGATGCATGCAGGGGGGGCATTGCTGGAGCCCCCCCTCCTCAAGTGGGGAAGGGTCTCTGGAAACCCAGGCGGGGGGCATGCCCACCTCTGCCCGCCCAGCAGCCCAGAACCTCTGCAGCAGCCGCTCCGGTAGGTGCGCCAAGCGCTCTGCACATGCTCGAGAGGGGGAGCGCTCTGCACATGCTCGAGAGGACTCTGGGAGGCGGCCACGGGCTCGCCGGGCAGCCCTTCCAAGGGGCTTCCAAGAGCCTCCCTGCCCCACTGCCGGGAGGGGAAGAGTTAAACCTCGCCCAGAACTTTGAGCTCCTTCAAGCGCTCCGATAGGCCAGTTCCAGCTACGGGCGGGGGGTTCTGATTGGCTGGGTGCTGAAGAGGGCGGGGACATATTCTGTCAGGCTCCTGATAGCCTGATTTGGCACAGCCAGCTTCAAAAGGGGATTGGATAAAAATATGGAGCAGAGGCCACAGTTGAGCAAAGCAGGAGTCAAGTGGTACCTTTAGGACCAACCAATTTTTTTTAGAATGTAAGCTTTCTGCTCTTAAGCACACTTCCTCAGACGAGGAATCCAGCACAGGGAGCAAAGCCATACAGAGCTGAGCAGAGCCATCCATAGCTGGTAGGCAGTGGCCCAGAATGCAACATGGTACAGATTTCAAAAGCAATGACAGTGAAGTCAAATTATCTGGTAGGCAGGGGTTGAGAATGTAAAATGGTACAATGGCAGAATAGTAAAATTAACAAATTGAGCTAACCTTTGATCTGAGTAGCATGAGCATGCAAAAGCAACAAAACAGCAGTTACTTGTTGCTTTGTTAATTTTACTATTCTGCCATTGTACCATTTTACATTCTCAACCCCTGCCTACCAGATAATTTGACTTCACTGTCACTGGTTCTTAAATCTGTACCATGTTGCATTCTGGGCCACTGCCTACCAGCTCTGGATGGCTCTGCTCAGCTCTGGATGGCTTTGCTCACTGTGCTGGATTCCTCGTCGGAGGAAGTGTGCTTAAGAGCACACGAAAGCTTATGTTCTCAATAAAAATTGGTTGGTCTTAAAGGTGTAACTTGACTCCTGCTTTCTTCAACAGTGTGTGTGTATACACACAATATATATATTGGCCACTGTGTGACACATAGTGTTGGACTGGATGGGCCATTGGCCTGATCCAACATAGCTTCTCTTATGTGACTCAGAGTGTTGGGATGGATGGGCCATTGGCCTGATCCAACATGGCTTCTCTTATGTTCTTATGTGACATGGGCCATTGGCCTGATCCAACATGGCTTCTCTTATGTTCTTATGTGACACAGAGTGTTGGACTGGAGGGGCCACTGGCCTGATCCAACAGGGCTTCTCTTATGTTCTTCTGTGACACAGAGTGTTGGACTGGATGGGCCATTGGCCTGACCCAACATGGCTTCTCTTATGTTCTTATGTGACACAGAGTGTTGGACTGGAGGGGCCACTGGCCTGATCCAACAGGGCTTCTCTTATGTTCTTCTGTGACACAGAGTGTTGGACTGGAGGGGCCATTGGCCTGACCCAACATGGCTTCTCTTATGTTCTTATGTGTGACACAGAGTGTTGGACTGGGTGGGCCATTGGCCTGACCCAACATGGCTTCTCTTATGTTCTTATGTGACACAGAGTGTTGCACTGGATGGGCCATTGGCCTGACCCAACATGGCTTCTCTTGTGTTCTTATGTGACACAGAGTGTTGCACTGGATGGGCCATTGGCCTAACCCAACATGGCTTCTCTTGTGTTCTTATGTGACACAGAGTGTTGCACTGGATGGGCCATTGGCCTGACCCAACATGGCTTCTCTTGTGTTCTTATGTGACACAGAGTGTTGCACTGGATGGGCCATTGGCCTGACCCAACATGGCTTCTCTTATGTTCTTATGTGTGACACAGAGTGTTGGACTGGGTGGGCCATTGGCCTGACCCAACATGGCTTCTCTTATGTTCTTATGTGACACAGAGTGTTGCACTGGATGGGCCATTGGCCTGACCCAACATGGCTTCTCTTGTGTTCTTATGTGACACAGAGTGTTGCACTGGATGGGCCATTGGCCTGACCCAACATGGCTTCTCTTGTGTTCTTATGTGACACAGAGTGTTGCACTGGATGAGCCATTGGCCTGACCCAACATGGCTTCTCTTGTGTTCTTATGTGACACAGAGTGTTGCACTGGATGGGCCATTGGCCTGACCCAACATGGCTTCTCTTATGTTCTTACGATTGGCCGGAAGGCAGGCGGTTGGGAACGTTGGCTGTGGAGGAGCCGTTGAAGAAGAGGAGTAGGGGCTCAGCCGAAGTTTCCCTCAGCCTAGGCGGGAAGCCATTGCCCCACATGTGCCGCAGAGAGCACTGCGATCAACCTCTCAAAATCTTTTGGCTGTCCCTGGGCTAAAGGAGGCTAGGCTCAACTCCACCATAGCCTTCTCGGTTGTGGCCCCAATACTTTGGAACACCCTCCCAGAAGCCATCGCAGTTCCACAAGGCCTACAAGACTGACCTGTTTTGGATGGCGTATATTTATAACATCTAATGGGAGAGGGCTGCCACCACATCTGGATCCATCGCGCTTTTATTACTAACTGCCTAGGATCTGTGCGCGTGAGAAAGAAAATATTACATGATCCGCCTGAAGTAGCACCATTGTCCTTTATCTGATTGTTTTATTGTTTTAATGGGGATGTTTAGCCTGGAGAGGAGGCGGCTGAGAGGTGATAGGATCACCATCTTCAAGGACTTGAAGGGCTGTCATCTTCTAGAGGATGGGGTGGAATTGTTTTCTGTGGCCCCAGAAGGTCGGAGCAGAACCAGTGGGTTGAAATTAAATCAAAAGAGTTTCCGGCTCAACATTAGGAAGGACTTCTTGACCGTTAGAGCAGTTCCTCAGTGGAACAGGCTTCCTCAGGAGGTGGTGGGCTCTCCTTCCTTGGAGGTTTTTCAACAGAGGCTAGATAGCCATCTGACAGCAATGAAGATCCTGTGAATTTTGGGGGAGGTGTTTGTGAGTTCCCTGCATTGTGCAGAGGGTTGGACTAGGTGACCCTGGAGGTCCCTTCCAACTCTTATGATTCTATATTGTTTTTGTTTATTGTCTATTTTATGCTTTTAGCTGCCTTGAGTCTGTACAGAATGGGCAGGATATAAATATAACCTAAATAAACAAATTAAATTAAATAAAAATAAATTTCACACACCGACAGGGGGACAGGGCAGGAGATCGGGCGGGGAGAGGAGGAGACGACGCCCCCGCCTTCTTCAGGCCAAAGGAAAGAGGGGGAGAGAGAGACCTCTTCTTCTAGCAGGGGAAGGAGAAGGACCCTGCCAGGGACATCACCTCTGAGGAGAGAGACCCCTGGTCTCCTGTGAAGGGAAATGGTGGGAAAAGACGCCTCAGGACTGGGGAACTGAGAAGAAGGGAGTCAGGCCTCAAGGGAAGAAGAAGAGGAGACTCTGGGAAGAAGCAGCACTGGAGTGTTTGGAAGACACGGGGAGAAAAGCCTCCCGATATGAAGATCTTCAGGACTAAGGAAATCATCTTCAATCACTCTCATTTGCCTGCATGAGGAATCACAGTCTGTCCCATCAGGGGTTGTTGCCTTGGAGTTCTCAACTCCTGATCCCACCTGACCTTCCCCTGTCTTTTAAAGACAAAGAAGCAAACCATTTTACTCGGGGCAGCATAGTTACAGGACGGAACAAAACCTTGGAGGGAAACTCTACCTCTGAGACAGGAAAGTGAGAGGCTCTAAGAGATACCTAGGAACATCTCCCGTTCACGAATATTCTGCCCCCGCCCCAGTCGCTATGCGTATAAATCTTGAAAATAAAACAGCGAGTACGTGGGGGCTGAGTAACAACATACTGCTAGATAAAGCGACAGTGGATACTTTACTAAAAGTGTAGAAGAGCAGTAGAGTTCTGGAATATGATCACTGCAGTTATCTCTAAAGGCATAAGGAAAGAGCTAACCATTATCCTCTGAGGCATGTTGTTGTTAAATAATGTAGAATTCCCTTCTAAAGATGCTTGTGGATTTGTTCGCAATGCCATAACATCTTCAAGGCTGATTTTTGCTCAGAACTTAAAGAACATAATCCCCATGAAAGAGGATTGGTTAAAGAAATGAATAACATATATTTGTCTTCGTAAACTATCTCGCCTACTTCATGGCCAAACTAAACGCTTCCCTTTCTAGAATGATTAATTAATTTTGAGCTTGTACACTTGATGTTTTATAATAGCTTTGTAGTCTGCATCTCAGAACTTTGCATTCGTTTTATATTTTTATTTAAATAAGCAACAGAGCTGAAGTGTCAAATGTCACAGAAGGTGTCCAAATGCAGGTCTAAAACAAAAGGCAAGACGAAATTGCAACATCTGTCAGAATCAAAGGCACCTTTGGGTGACAATGGTCTCCAACCCGCGGTCTGTGGACCTGTACCGGTTCGTGGCCTGTTAGCAACAGGGCTGTGAGTTGTGTAGCAATCATAATAAGATGACAACATTGGATTTATATCCTGCCCTCCACTCCGAATCTCACAGTGGGCCACCATCTCCTTTATCTTCCTCCCCCACAACAGACACCCTGTGAGGTGAGTGGGGCTGAGAGAGCTCACCCTAGAAGCTTCCCTTTCAAGGACAACGCTGCAAGAGCTATGGCTATCCCAAGGCCATTCCAGCAGCTGCAAGTGGAGGAGTGGGGAATCAAACTTGGTTCTCCCTGATAAGAGTCTACACACTTAACGACCACACCCTTCCGTAGAAAAATTGTCTTCCACAAAACTGGTCCCTGGTGCCAAAAAAGGTTGGAAACTACTGCTGCATAACACCCAAGAACATCTCGAAGACCATATCTCCTGTTCCTGGACAAAGCAAGGCTGAATGTCCTCCAACTATTCCTTATAATTCTTTCCCCTTCTTATCTTCTCCCCGCTAGAGCTAGGGTTCCCTGCATGGTGTCCATGGGCACCACACGATGTCCGCCAACAAACATTTTGCCAGCAAGGTTTCTGATTGGCCATTGGAGATTTGTCCGTTCAGATTTTCTTTAAATGTTGCTTTGGCAGCAGCTGCAGCCACAGGACAAAAATCCTCATGGTGTCCTTGTAGGTAAGCTATGGCAGCCACATTGCGGTTGTCCCCACTCCACTGTGTCAGAATTCCAAAGGTGCCTGTAGGCACAAAAAGCTTGTGAGCCCCCGCACTGCAGGCTTCTCAAGGGTCTTGCCCCCCCCCCCTTGCTCTTCAGCTCCTCTGGAAGGATGCTCAAGGCAAGTTGCTGTTTTTCAGTTCCAATACATCTGAGGAAGAGTGGATGGAGGTGGTGGCAGAAGGTGAAAAATGGTGTTTAGCCTCTTCAGAATGGCAGGTTATACATTTGCCCAGTTGATAAGGGTTCTTATCGGTGTCTACCCTGAGAGTTTCACCAAGACGGAAGAGTTGGTGAGGTGAGCTTCCATGTGCTGTGGCTCAGGGCGTTTGCAGGTGTGCTGAAACCGCAGGTAGCGCACTCCAGGGCCGTATTTTCTGAAGACGTGGGAAGGCTGTGAAAAGAAAGGGAAAGATAGCAGCATGGCAATAACCACACTATGGCACATGCCAGTGTGGTGTAGTAGCTAGAGTAAGTTGAGAGTAACCGGAGTTTGAATCTCTGCTTTGCCATGAACCTCGCTGGGTGACCTGGGGCAGTGCACTGTCCCCCCCCCCCCACCCCTTGGCAAGCAAAATTCAGACGCCTCCAAGAGCTGAGAGCAAAATAGGCTGTTTCTGCACACAGCACCTGTTGAAACGAGATGTTCCACTCCCCTGCACGGTCCATTTTGGTGTCAAATCTGCTGATCACTGTGGATCTGTCTGCTGCCAGAAGGAGGACATAGAGGTTGTAGGTGCAGCTGCATTTCTCATGGGTGCCCCACCTGTGAGAACCAGGAGCAGAATCAGGGTCCAGATGAGGGGGCTGACTTGAAGACAACGGACCGAAGGGGCGGACAGCTAATGTGACAGCTGCTAAACATGTTTCTGGGAGCTGCCCAGGTGGATCAGCTCCTCTTTGCGATGCACCCTGGGGGAAGGCTTCTCCAGCCATGCTGCTGAGAAGTCCACCAAGGTTACTAGTCCACAGCATTTTACAAGGCCACCTGACCATCCAGATCTATGGCTTGAAAGGACCGGACTTCTGGAGGTCTCCCGGCCTGGGCCTGCATTCCATATAAGCAGTCCAAAGCAGAACGGTTGGGAAGCTGGACTCTCTCTCTTTTGGTTGAGATTCAGGGCATTTTCAAATAGTATGTGACCTTATATGAATTGAGGTGAAAGAAGAATTGATGAGGACTCACCAGTCAGAGATAAAAATATCCGGTTGGAAGGCGTCCAGGAGGTCCTCCCACAAACCTTCCTTCACCAAATCAATGAAATATGATATCCAACAGGGGCTTTTTTGGGGAAGGAAACAGAAAAGTTTGTGATCGTTGATGTATCCTGCTCACCCCCAAATGCTCTGGTGGTGGTAGAACCACTGAGGGTCTTTTAGGACTATGAAATAATTTAACTGCAATAGCCCACAAGGCACTAGACAAAGAAGAAGAAGAGATTGGATTTATATCCCGCCCTCCACTCTGAAGAGTCTCAGGGCAGCTCACAATCTCCTTTCCCTTCCTCCCCCACAACAGAAACCCTGTGAAGTGGGTGGGGCTGAGAGATCTCTCACAGCAGCTGCCCTTTCAAGGACAACCTCTGCCAGAGCTATGGCTGACCCACGGCCATTCCAGCAGGTGCAAGTGGAGGAGTGGGGAATCAAACCCGGTTCTCCCAGATAAGAGTCCGCACACTTAACCACTACACCAAAGGGGCTCAGTCAGAGTTCTGCCCAGCTAGAGATGCTTGTATGCCCAGATCACGCGAAGACACTGCCAACTCCAGATGTGGAGCCTCTTGCAATCACCTCTGCCCTCCTGTGAAAGTCTGCCTGGTTTTTTTTTGAAGGTAGAGAAGACCTTGGGGCTGGCAAAGAGGCCTCAATCAGTGCTCGGCCCTGCAGAGTTTTACCCATGATCCAAAAGGGTGGTGTGGGCCAGGATTCCTCATCAGCTTTCCAAACAGGCAACGGGTGTGAAAAGGGCACACCCCACCCCCACCCCAAATTATGAAAGGAACTTACTTGTCTTCTAAGTACGAGGTATCCAAAACTCCAAGCCGACAGGGTGGATGTAGATCTGTGGATGCAAAGCAGAGCAGATCTGGATATCTAACATGTTCAGAGGATCACGTTTCCTTCTTTCCTTCCTTCCTAAATTGGACTTGATCTTACCAGAGGAAACTGTTTTCCAGACCAGTTTTCAACTGAGGAATGACCCCTGCCTCCCAGCACCTGTTTCCTCCACAATCATGACCCTCAGAAGGATCCCCCCAGTTCCCAGCAAGCCCCACCATCTCTCAATTAAGATTCCACCAGGCTCAGTTTCCTCACCTAGCTTGCGTCGGCTCTTGCTCAAGTTCCTGCCGAAGGGCTGCAGGACGCCCACCCGGGCCCACTCCATGCGGGGGCAGTGATGGGCAGCTTCCAGGGCGGCACGGAAAGCCTCCCGCTTGGAGGGGTCTCTCTCCCCCTGGAGCTTCCAGAGGACGGGGCCGTCAATCAGATCCCTCCACTCCCGGCACACCAGGCGGCCGACGGTCACCAGAGTCGGGCCGGGCACCCAGCTCAGGATCAGCACCAGCAGCTCCTGCGGCAGGAGGGTCAAGTCCATCCAGATTTGGATTTCTTGGCTGCTCGGGGGGGTCGTGTCTGAGGGGGGTTTTCTTCTCCGGCTCTTGGCTTGGCCCATGGTGACCTTGCCAAAGTCGGATGTCTGAAAGAGGAACGTCCGGAGGTGAATCTCCCTTCTCTTCCTTCCCTGTGCATCAAAGTATCTAACAAAGTGATGCATTTATTCACTACACACGACACGACCTAATGCCAAATCAGACCCTTGGTCCATTCCAGTCAGTATTGTCGACTCAGGCCGGCAGTGGTTCTCCAGCACCTCAGGTGGAGAACGGTCTTTTCACCTCACCACCTCGCCTGGTCCTTTTTAACTGGGGATGCCGGGAATTGAACATGTGACCTTTTGCATCCAAAGCTGAGGCTCTGCCACTGAGCCACTGGCCTCTCACCAAAAACAATTATATCCCACTTTTCCTTGCGGTTCAAGGCACCTTACAATAATTGTAAAAAGCATTTTCAGTTTAAAAGCCAGAAGTAACACAGAAAGCCTCTAATCTCTCTCCCCTCAAATGATGTCTGCTGTTCAAACTCCCTGGCAAGCAGACCAGTCCTTAAAATCTCCCGGTTGCCTCTTCAGGGAGCCCTTTCCACACAGCCAGAGCCAGGAGAGACCTTCTCGAAAGCTCCTTGGACAAAGTTGTGGGGGAGAGGCAGAGGGAAGTAAACTTGGCAATGATGCCAGCAGCCGGGCAAAGAGTGGCTTAGTTGCTTCCTGTGTGTGAGGCTGGGAGGGCTGCAAGCAGGGGGGAAACTGGGGCGGGGGGGGGGGTGGAGAAGCTAGCTGGGGCCCCTAGAGGTGGGGGCCCATAGGCTTTTCAAACCAAACCCAACACAGCCTGTTTTTCTTTTGCCACCCCCACCTGGCCCCTGCAGCTCATGGGTGCATCTCCAGAACCAGGCCCATAGCTAAGAGGGGGCCTGTGGGGGCACAGCCCCCCTCTCGACTTCTGGGTGAGGCCCCCTGACTTGGGGCCCCCAAGCAGCCCTCGGGGCCTCTGCTGTAGGGCAGGGGGCAGAAGCCGTCCGCAGCCTCCCCCTCCAGTTAAAAGAGCTGCCGGCCGATCAGCGGGCCCTTTAACTTAGCAGGGGGTTCAACTGCCCCATAGCTATTGGGGCTCCTGGCTTGGCTGGTGACGAGGAGCAGGGGTGCACTAGGACCCCGTGGAGCAGACCGTGTGGGCTGCCAGCTGGCCGGAACTCTCTCTGGAGGCGGCGGGGAGCCTCTATACATTTTAGCAGCATTTGGATATCGAAAAGCTTCCCCGCCGCGCGCGCGCGCACATCCTGGTAAGTAAATGTTCCATCTGACTGCAAAACTTCCCCCTTCTGCTGCATAGCTGAAGCTCTTCATGTTCTTTGCAACTCACAAGGTAAAACTCACTCCCTCTCCCCCCCACAGGGAAACGGCATTTCCTCTTTTAAGCCCTCCTCCTCCTTCCTTCCTTCCTTCCTTCCTCGGTCTCTCTAGCAAGCCATTTCTTTAGCTCCAGCTCCACAAGGCTGGTTCCTACCAAGAGAATGACTCCATGTATTTTTAAATAACAAGACACCTTTTGTGTGTGTTCGCTGTAACTTGTGAGCAGGACTTGTGTGTGTGCATGGGTGTTTGGGGCGGGAAGGCTGGCAATATGCTTTCAATACAGTTATCCTGTGTTTGGGTAGCAGAACTGTGATAGATGGGCTTTAATTCATTTAGCAGGGGTGGCCAACGGTAGCTCTCCAGAAGTTTTTTGCCAACAACTCCCATCAGCATGGCTGATGGCTGGGGCTGATGGGAGTTTTAGCCAAAAAATATCTGGAGAGCTACTGTTGGCCACCCCTGTCATAGACTGAACAACTCTGGCTGGTAAATTCCTGGATATTTTGGTGGATCCTGAGGAGGGCAGAGAGCTCAGTGGCATGTAAAGACCACATCCCCCCCCCCAAAAAAAGCCATTCTGTACAGGGGAAATTATCTCTGTAGGCCAGAGAACAGTTGTAATTCTGGGTGATCTCCAGGCCTCACCAGGAGGTTGGTAGCCCAATATCTTGGGAGTAAACCCACAGAATAAGAGGACTAAAGGTAGTGTGCTTTAATTTTCACACACACACACACACCCTCCCAACTTTGTTATTCCAAGGTTTTCCATCCAAATACTTGCCAGAGCAATCTGAAATCAGTGTGGGGGGGCAGTAGGGAGTCTGAGTGTTCTGGGAACAGAAACAGATTTGGGTGGGTAGCAGCATTGGTCGGAAGCAGGGGTGGCCAAACTGTGGCTCTTTCACACATAGAGTGTGGCTCTTGAAGCCCCCACTTGAAGCCCCCATTGACTGGCTTATAGAAGGCATTTATCTCTTTCAATCACTGCATTTAAAGTTAAAGTTGCTTTCTTTCCACTTCTCCCCATCTATTTTCCTTCCTTCCTTCGTTCCTTCCTTGTCTTGGAGCTCTCAAGCAGCTGACATTCATGTCCTGCGGCTCTCAGACATCTGACGTTTATTCTGTGTGCCTCTTACATGAAGCAGCTTTGGCCACCCCAGGTCTGAAGTAAAAGAACAAAATTTGAGTCCAGTGGCTCCTTTAAGGCCAACAAAGTTTAATCCTGGCTGTGTGGGACCCCGGCCAGTGTGATGGTAGGTCAGGGTGGCTAGGGGTTGGGGCCCTTGAGTGCCCCCCCCAAAAATCAAAGGCCCCCTGACCTTCCAAATCCTGTCTACGGGGCTCTCCAGAACTGATGGGGTTCCACAGCCCCACAGGGCAAGGCATAGAGGCTGCGAGTGGGCTACAGGGCAGGCTGGGCCTCCAGCATTCCTCCCAGATGACCAGAAATGGACCAAGGTGGCGGGTGCGGAGTCAACCTGTCGTGCTCCTCTCACAGGTGTTCTTTGCAGAAATAACCAGGGACAGAGCCAGGTCAGAGGTTCGAATCGCCCCCCCTCTGCCAGGGGAGCTCACTTGGTGTGTCACATTCTCTCGCCCCGGCCTACCTGGCAGGGTTGTTGTTGGCGGGGTAAAAGGGAGGCGTTCGGGAGAAAGGGTGGCCAGGGCTCAAGCTAGTCTGGAAGAACCGGGAATCGTGGCGTGGGAGCGGCTCAAGCCCTGCGGGCAGGGGGGCGGCGACCGGTGCGTCTGGGCAGGTGGAATCCGGAAAGAGTGCCCTTGAGAGAGAATCATAGAAACCTAAAGTCCTAGAATAATAGAATCCTAGAGTTGGAAGGGACCTCCAGGGTCATCTAGTCCAACCCCCTGCACAAGGCAGGAAACTCACAAATACCTCCCCCTAAACTCACAGGATCCGCATTGCTGTCAGATGGCCATCTAGCCTCTGCTGAAAAACCTCCAAGAAAGGAGAGCCCACCACCTCTCGAGGAAGTCTCTTTTCCACCGAGGAACTGCTCTAACAGCCAGGAAGTTCTTCCTAATGTTGAGCCGGAAACTCTTTGAATTTAATTTCAATCCACTGGTTCTGGTCCTACAAATCCACACCATCCTCTAGATCAGGGGTCCTCAACCTACGGCCCGTGGGCCAGATGCGGCCCGCTGAGGGCGTTTATGCGGCCCGCCGGGTTATGGCAAAATCAGACCGGAAGTGACGTTCAACCTAAACTCGCGTTAGCAATGCACACTTCCAGCACTGGGCTGAGGCGGCAGAGACAGAGTGTGAGGCGATACCGAGGTGAGGTGAGTTCCCAGGCTGGGGTGTGTGGTGTGGGGAAGGGAGAGAGATGCAGAAGACGGAGAACTGATGGCCCGCGGCCTTGTACAGTAATGGCAGCCACCACAACAGTCCGGCCCTCCAACAGTCTGAGGGACAGTGAACTGGCCCCCTATTTAAAAAGGTTGAGGACCCCTGCTCTAGATGGCAGCTTTTCAAGTACTTGAAGATGGTGATCATAGAATCCTAGAATCATAGAGTTGGAAGGGAGCTGCAGGGTCATCTAGTCCAACCCCTGCACAATGCAGGAAACCCACAAACTCCTCTCCCTACATTCACAGGATCTTCATTGCTGTTAGATGGCCACCCAGCCTTTGTTGAAACACCACCGAGGAAGGAGAGCTCACCATCTCCCAAAGAATCCTAGAGTTGGAATTCTACTAGGGTCATCTAATCCAACCCCCTGCACAATGCAGGAAACTCACAATCCCTCCCCCCCCCCAAATTCGCAGGATCTTCATTGCTGTCAGGTGGCCATCTAGCCTCCTTTGAAAAACCTCCAAGGAAGTAGAGCCCACCACCTCCCAAGGAGGAAGCCTGTTCCACTGAGGAACTGCTCTGATGGTCAGGAAGCTCTTTGTAATGTTGAGCCGGAAACTCTTTGGATTTAATTTCAACCCGCTGGTTCTGGTCCTACCTTCCCCGCGATCCCGAGCAGGGAGGGCGGGGGGGGGGGGAGGAGGAGGAAGGCGTTCCCGGCGAGCCACTTCCACTTTTGCCGATCTGCGTTGCGTGGCCCCGCCCCTCCCCGCGATCCCGGGCAGCCTTATGCCCTGGCTGTGAGGCTGGGGAGGGGAAAGCGCCGGAGGCGAGGAACGGAGGGCGCTTCGAGCCAGGCGAGCCCCGCTGCGTTGTGCTGCGCCACCAACCCCGAAGATTGTCCCTGGGCGGGCGGGCGGTCAGACAGGGTGACTCCGCCCAGGGGGCGCCGGAGCTGGGCCAGGGCAAGGCAAGGCAAGGCAGAGGCGGAGCCGCTGCAATGACGCGCGTCTCGGCGTGCACACGTGCTTGGCAGGGAGCAACGCCTCCTACTGATCGAGGACTTCTGGAGCCGCGGCGGGAGAGGAGAGGAGACGAGAAGGAGCCCGGCCGAGCTGGGAGAGCCTTGCGAGCAGGTCAGCCGCGGCGCAGCGCTCTGCACATGCTCGGGGGTCTTGCAGGGCGGAGAGAGAGAGGAAGCCTCGCGGGGCGGAGAGGCCCAGCCTGGAGGGTGGGTCGAGCTGCAGGTGGCAGCAGCGGGGGAGGCGTTGGGGGTGGGGGGGAGAGGAAGACAGGGGCATGGCTAACCTCCAGCTGTGACCTGGAGATCTCCCGGACTCCCAACGGATCGCCGACTAGGAAGCTCCGTTCCTTTAAGGACAGCGGCTGCTTTCTTTTTTGTTGGGGCGGGGCGTTTGATCTCGCAGGAATCCCTCCTCTCCCCAAACTTCTGCACTCCTGAGGTTCCACCCCCCCCCCCAAAAAAAAAAATCTACAGGAATTTCCCAGCCCAGAGTTGGCAACCCCGCATCCAAGGCACGGGAGGGCTTGCACAGGGCTGACCTACCGCGACACCCTCCTTACGCGCCTTTTTTGGACTCTTCTGTTTGGAAGCTCCCGCCCCCCCTTTCTTGCAGTGAGAGAGGAAGCAGGTCTCTGCCCCGAGGTTCCTTCCTTCCTTGGGGTTGGGGGGCAAAAATCAAGGCACCCTTCACAAAGGAGCACTGCAGCCTGCTCTTAAACCTGCCCCCCCCTCCGTTTTTAAAAATCAGAAACAGGTGCTAAGGGGCGTGTGGGCTTCTTAACTGCAGCAACCTCAGAACGGAAACTCACCCAGAGCCCAGTTATGGTATCTCTTTACGTGGCCTGATTGTGCTGCTTTTCTCTGCTCTGGGAAGACCTCCCCTGGAGTCTTGTGTTCAGTTTTGGCACCACATATGAAGAAGGATTTAGACAAGCTGGAACAGGTCCAGAGGAGGGCAATGAAGATGGTGAGGGGTCTGGAGACCAAGCCCTATGAGGAAAGGCTGAAGGAGCTGGGGATGTTTAGCCTGGAGAGGAGGCGGCTGAGAGGTGATAGGATCACCATCTTCAAGTCCTATAGGGCTGTCCTGTAGAGGATGGGGTGGAATTGTTTTCTGTGGCTCCGGAAGGCAGGACCAAAACCAATGGGTTGAAATTAAATCAAAAGTTTCCGGCTGATCATTAGGAAGAACTTCTGACCATTAGAGCGATTCCTCAGTGGAACAGGCTTCCTCGGGAGGTGGTGGGCCCTCCTTCCTTGGAGGTTTTTAAACAGAGGCTAGATGGCCATCTGACAGCAATAAAGATCCTGTGAATTTAGGGGGAGATGTTTGTGAGTTTCCTGCATTGTGCAGGGGGTTGGACTAGATGACCCTGGAGGTCCCATCCAACTCTATGATTCTGTGATTCATCACATTTTAAGAAGGATCTAGACAATCTGGAACAGGTCCAGAGGAGAGCGACAAAGATGGTGAGGGGTCTGGAGACCAAGTCCTATGAGAAAGGTTGAAGGAGCTGGGGATGTTTAGCCTGGAGAGGAGGCGGCTGAGAGGTGATACGGTCACCATCTTCAAGTACTTGAAGGGCTGTCATGTAGAGGATGGGGTGGAATTGTCTTCTGTGGACCCAGATGGTCGGACCAGAACCATTGGGTTGAAATTAAATCAAAAGAGTTTCCGGCTCAACATCAGGAAGAAGTTCCTGATCGTTA
This sequence comes from Heteronotia binoei, assembly GCF_032191835.1. Lineage (NCBI taxonomy): Eukaryota > Metazoa > Chordata > Lepidosauria > Squamata > Gekkonidae > Heteronotia > Heteronotia binoei. Next base: position 55,155,261 of record NC_083239.1, on the reverse strand, counting down.
GAGCGGTTCCTCAGTGGAACAGGCCTTCCACCTTGGGAGGTGGTGGCTCTCCTTCCTTGGGGGTTTTTAGCAGAGGCTAGATGGCCATCTGACAGCAATGAAGATCTGTGAATTTAGGGGGGAGGGGTTTGTGAGTTTCCTGCATTGTGCAGGGGGTTGGCTAGATGACCCTAGAGGTCCCTTCCAACTCTATGTTTCTATGACCTCCCATGACCCTTGGTCGTTGATAAAACCTCCTTCACCCTAACAGAGTGGGTGAAGAGGCCGGGAAATGGGAGAGACTTTGTTTTGCCTGCAATCCCTAAAAAAAACAAAACCCTCAAAATATCCTGACGGTTGTGAACTGTAGCCTGCAGAAGTAATGTTTTATGAGAAATCTGTTTTAAGCTTGGAGCCGGGACTCATGCAGAGATGGGGGAGGCTAAGAACTCTGGACTGTCAGATGCCTCGAACGGAATCTAATTTTGCCCACCACGGAAAGCCAACGGCCCTGGCAGAGCAGTTCCTCAGTGGAACAGGCTTCCTCCTCGGGAGGTGGTGGGCTCTCCTTCCTTGGAGGTTTCTAAGCAGAGGCTAGAGGGCCATCTGACAGCAATGCAGATCCTGTGAATTTAGGGGGAGGTGTTTGTGAGTTTCCTGCATTGTGCAGGGGGTTGGGCTAGATGACCCTAGAGGTCCTTCCAACTCTAGGATTCTTTCTGTGTAAGAGGAGCTTCAAGCTGGCCTGACATGTTTCTTTATTATTACCATCAAGGCAACGGGGAGCATTTGGGTTGGCTGGAAGGAATCACCCACTCCCATGCTGGTTTTCTGGGAGAGTTCTCTCCCTGTGACACACTGCTGTGAGCCTCAGTGAGGGGCAGAAGATCCCTAGTCATCCCAGACTTTGAGGGAGTCTTCATGCAATTTTGGGCTGTATCAACAGAAGTCTAGTGTCCAGATCACGTGATGTGATGGTATCGCTTTACACTGCTCTGGCAAGACCTCACCTGGAGTCTTGTGTTCCAGAGGTAGTGCCAGGTGGTGTAGTGGTTAAGTGCACAGACTCTTATCTGGGAGAACTGGGTTTGATTCCGCACTCCCTCCACTTGCACCTGCTGAATGGCCTTGGGTCAGCCATAGCTTTCATAGAAGCTGTCCTTGAAAGGGCAGCAGCTGTGAGAGCTCTCTCAGCCCCATCTACCTCACAGGGTGTTTGTTGTGGGGGGAAGGTAGAGGAGATTGTGACCGCTCTGAAATTCAGAGTATAGGGTGGGATATAATCCAAAATCATCTTCTCTTCTTGTGTTCAGTTTTGGGCACCACATGTGAAGAAGGATCTAGACAAGCTGGGACGGGTCCAGAGGAGGGCGAGGAAGGTGGGGTGGGGTCTGGATGGAGACCAAGTTGTCAAGTCGGCTTGATCAATAACGAGGCTTTGTTGACACAAAGTTACTAGTTTATTGTAATCATGACTGTCGACTACAGCAGAGATTGAAAGACTGGCAATCATGCAGTAAGACCAGCATTTAAGGTACACTTCAAAGGATTCTTGAGGGAGGGGCACTCTATGCAGGGCACATTCACACATTGATGTTACCATTTCGTTCTCAGGGCTGAATTGGCCTTGAGCGCCTATCCTCCTTCCGCCTCTCCTGGCACTCTTTTCTGAGAAGTCTCTATAATCTCTTTCCATATTCCCATTTCAAAGCAACACTACACAACAAAGACAGGAGGGGGGATGGGAGGAGACAAGCTAGCAGCATTGGAATACAGTATGGCTTTACCCACAATACATCTCTTCTGAACCAAAGTCTGGGTACAGACTTGACTAGAATTAAAACAGACTTGACATGCTGCCCCCCCTAGGCTCCCTCCCGGCCTGGGGCTGTGGAAGGGGTCGATCTCGTTTACTAGTCCAGGACCTCGTGGCCGACAGGCTTTGGTCGCTCCCCGGAAGAGGGAGGGCTCCTGTGGTTGAGGATGCCAACTCGAGGGCCCCGGATACCGACGGAGCAAGCTGCAATGAAATACAGGTGAATTTTACCGAGGGCAGGTGGCAGGTCCAGTTCTACAGCCACTGGATTAATTACCTCTTGATTCTGGCTGGGGCCTTGCCACCATTGCTTAAAGGCTGAGGGTGTTCCCTGGTCTTCCCCTCCTGGCAGCAGGGGAACTGGCTTCCCTTCGCAACCAAACACCGTAGTGAAAGAGGAGAGGCTTTGGTGGAGCTATGCACACTGTTGTTGTAACCGTATTCCACAAAGGGGAGTAGGTCCACCCAGTCGGTCTGGCGCTGGTTAATGAAACACCTTAAATATTGTTCCAGCACCCCATTCACCCTCTCCGTCTGCCCGTCTGTCTGGGGGTGATAGGCTGAACTCAGCCCCTGCTCGATCCCCATTAGCTTGCAAAACTCCCGCCAGAAGGTGGCAACGAACTGCGGCCCGCGGTCGCTAATAACCTTATCTGGGAACGAGTGTAATTTTACCACGTGATCGAAAAACAGGGCCGCTAGTTTCTTTGCCGTGGGCAACTGGGCGCAAGGGATGAAGTGGGCTTGTTTTGAGAACATGTCCACCACTACCAAAATCACCGTCTTCCCCCTAGAGGGGGGTAGCTCCACTATGAAATCCATGGATACTATTGCCCAAGGGCGCTTAGCCGTTTCTAGTGGCTGCAGGAGCCCGGGGGGTTCCCCCCCCTTTTCTTAGCCATGATGCACACCGGGCAGCCTGTCACGAATTTGGACACGTCCTTCCGGAGGGACGGCCACCAGAATTGCCGGTTCACTAGGTGCAGGGTTTTTATATAGCCAATGTGCCCGGCTAGTTTGGACGAGTGACAGAGCTGCAGAATTTCTCGCCTTAAACTTCCAGGAATGTAAAGTTTTTCTCCTCTATACCACAACCCATCTTTTCCCTTCTGCACCCCCTTGGGCCGCCCTCCTCCCTCCCTTTTGGTCTCCAGGGCGATGCGCTCGCGGCTGATCCCCTCCAGCTCCCTTTTCTTTTGGGACTGGGTGGTGACCATGGCCGCTACCTGGGTGGGTGAGATTAGTGAGTCCACCACCACCTCTCTCTGGCTCTCGTGTTGCGGGAGCCGGGATAAAGCGTCAGCCAGAAAGTTTCGGGTCCCCGGGATGTGTCTCAGGGTGAAATCGAATTTGGAGAAGAAACCTGCCCACCGAATCTGTTTCTCACTCAATTTCCTCCTCCCCGTGAGAGCCTCGAGATTTTTGTGGTCCCTCCACACCTCAAACGGTACCTTCGCCCCGTCGAGCCAGGACCGCCAGGTTTTTAGGGCGAACATGACTGCGAACGCCTCCTTGTCCCACACGGACCAATTACACTGTTCGTCCGAAAACTTGCGGGAAATATAGGCGCAGGGTCGTAGTTTCCCCTCCCCATCTTTCTGCATGAGAATTGCTCCTACGGCGACATCGGAGGCGTCGCATCGCACCACGAAGGCTTTTTGCTCGTCGGGGTGGCTCAGGACCGGCTCGCTAGTGAAGAGGTGTTTGAGCCGGTCGAAGGCGGCCTGGCAGTGGGGAGTCCAGTTAAGCCAGGCTCCCGGGCGCTTGGTGTCTGGCCCCTTCCCCTTGGTCTTTAGCAACTCTGTTAGGGGCAGAGCAATTTGGGTGAACCCCCTGTAGAAATTTGCGAACCCGAGAAAAGATTGGAGCTGTCTACGTGTTCTCGGGGGGGCCCACTCCAACACTGCCTGCACCTTCGCGGGGTCCATGGCTAACCCCTCCCTAGGCACTCGGAACCCCAGGTAGTCTAATTCGGTGCGGTGGAACTCGCACTTAGACAGTTTGGCATACAGTTGATGCTCTAACAAAGTACTGAGCACCTCCCTCACCAATTTCACATGGGACTGCTTGTCTTGGGAGTAAATAATGATGTCATCCAGGTATACCACCACCCCCTTGTATAGAAATTTCCTAAGCCCATCATTTATGAAATTCATAAACACCCCCGGCGCCCCCTGTAGTCCGAATGGCATGACTAGGTACTCGAACTGGCCCATTGGAGTGTTGAACGCCGTCTTCCTCTCATCCCCCTCTTTGATGCGCACTCGGAAGTACGCATCCCTCAAATCCAGTTTTGTAAAGATTCCCCCCCCCCCCCCCGACACTGTGTTCAACAAGTCTCGGATGAGGGAGATGGGGTAGGCGTTAGACATAGAAATCGCATTTATCCCATGAAAATCAGTACAAAGTCTGAGCGAGCCGTCCTTCTTCTTGCGGAACAGCACGGGAGCCGCGTGAGGGGCCGTTGCGGGTCTAATGAAGCCCCTCTCCAAGTTCTGGTCTAAGAACTTGCGCAGCTCCTTTTTCTCTGCCCACCCCATTTGGTAGAGCTTGGCTCGGGGCAAACTCTCCCCCGGGATCAGTTCTATGGCGCAGCCGGTGCTCCAGTGGGGGGGCAGTTGGTTGGCCTCTTGCTCGCTAAACACCTCCATCATGTCGCGGTAGGCGCTCGGGACGGGGTGTACCTCTTCCACAAATACGCACGCCCTTTCCTTGGCGACAGGAGCCCGCGGCCCCTACGCTGAGTTCCACAAGTGGCCCACACACTGGGGGTCAGGGAACCTGATAGTCTGGGCCCTCCAGCAGATGAGGGGCTCGTGTTCTCTAGCCACCCTACCCCCAGCACCACGGGATAGGAGCATGCAGGGGCAATGATGAAGATTTCTTGGTCCCACTTCTCCTCGATCCCCATGGGGCAGGGTTGCGTCTCCTGCGTGCATGCCCCCCCCCATTACTGACTCATCCATCTGCTCAAACAGCATGGGGTGGGGTAGCTGTGAGCGTTCTAGTCCCAGGGCCTCCACCACCTTGGGGAAGATCAGTTCTCGGTTACACCCCGATTCTACGAGGGCCCGTATTTCTAGGAACCTCCTCAGCTTAGGGTTCAAGCGTTTCACCATTACAAAGTACAACTGTCCCGTCGCTCTCACCGTCAGTGGTGCCTCTTCCTGGTCGACCTGCTGGCTGGCACCGTTCAGAGCAGGTCGGGCTCGTTTCCCACCGGCTCTTCCACCCAGGCGAGGTTGGCCAGCTCTGCCGAGAGCAGTACTTCTTCCTCCTTCAGCTCCTCCTGGACCATCAGCGCGCTGCTCTTCGCCGCATCCTTAGGGCGGCCGGGGGCTTTCTTGGGTCCTGGGGTGCTCTGTCTGGCCGGCGCCGGAGGGGCTCTTGCCGTCGGTGGTTGGGGGCAGTTGGTAGCGAGGTGATTCAGGTCCCCACACCGGAAGCAGCAGCGGAGTCCCACCGGGACGGCCGCCGCCGGCTTCTTAGCTTTGGGGGGCTCGGTTTTTCCGGGGTTGGTCTTCGGCTGCCCCTTGCCCGACTGGTTCTGGCGCAGCATGGCCACCCTCTTCAGGTTGGTCTCTACTTCGCCCGCCAGCTGAATCCATGCCCGCCAGCTGAATCCATCCCACCAAGGTGTCCGGACTGGCTTGGGTGAGGGCTCGGTCCAGGATGCTAGCGTTCAGCCTGTTGGTGAAGTGTTCGATCTTCATCACCTCGTTCCACCCCCCGAACCCGGGCCGCGTTAGCCTGGAAGTCTGCTGCGTACTCGCGGATGGATCGGGCTCCCTGTTGCATGTTGCGCAGGGCCGCCAGGGCGCGGGTTTCCTGCAGGGGGTCCACATACTGGGTCAGCAGCGCTTGCACGAACGTGTACACGTAGTTTAAGTCGGTGCTGTTGTTTTCACACAGGCTCACGTACCATCGTTTGGCTGCCCCCCTCAGCTTCGAGCCCAGGTAGTCCACCCTGCTGAACTCGTCCGGGAAGGAGTCCCCCCAATAATGCATGAAGCTGTTCGCCTGGATCGCGAAGTAGTTCACCTCCTCTGGGTCCCCATCGAAGGTGGCATCCAGCTCTCGCGCCCTTCCTTGATCCCGCGGTCCCGCCTGGGCTGGAGGGAGGGCGGCCGGGGCTTAGGGGGCTGCGCCTCCGGTGGGGGCTGCTGCCTGGGCCGGTTGGCTCGGGCGGCCTCGGGTCCCCGTCGGTATCAGTGGTGGCCGACGGGTCCCGGTCACCCCCAACGCCCTCCCCAGCTGGGCGGTCAGGGTCTGCATCTCGTCTCGCAGGCCCTTTAGTGCTCCGTCGACCTCTTGGCGCACCATCGACCGGAACATCTCCAAATCCTCGTCGTGCGGGTCCTTCGGCTTCGGTTCTCCCCCCTCAGCCACGCACTCCGCACTCCGGTCATCTCCCTCCGAAGTCTGGGTGACGAGGATGCTGGCCCCCTCCCTTGGCTCGTTGGTGCCCGGGTTGGAAGCCTCGGCCTCAGCCAGTCGAACCCTCCTGGTGTGGTGGGTCATGATCGCTTCCCGGCGGATCGGGGCCTGCTCTATCAATGTGGTAGAGGTCCGCGGTTGATACTGCCGGGGGGTGACCACCAACTGGAACTGTGGAGGGGACGCCGCGGTCCTCCTGGCATCAAGGACGTGCCACGGCGTCTCGGCCCCTTCCACTTCGATCGGGAGTTCTCCGTTATCCGGAGTCTGGTCGGCCATGGCCTTTCAAGTTGCCGGAAAGGTTGAACTCCAAAAAGGGAGTCTTTCAAAATGTCAAGTCGGCTTGATTCAATAACGAGGCTTTGTTGACACAAAGTTACTAGTTTATTGTAATCATGACTGTCGACTACAGCAGAGATTGAAAGACTGGCAATCATACAGTAAGACCAGCATTTAAGGTACACTTCAAAGGGATTCTTGAGGGAGGGGCACTCTATGCAGGGCACATTCACACATTGATGTTACCATTTCGTTCTCAGGGCTGAATTGGCCTTGAGCGCCTATCCTCCTTCCGCACTCTTTTCTGAGAAGTCTCTATAATCTCTTTCCCATATTCCCATTTCAAAGCAACACTACACAACAAAGGACAGGAGGGGGGATGGGAGGAGACAAGCTAGCAGCATTGGAATACAGTATGGCTTTACCCACAATACATCTCTTCTGAACCAAAGTTTGGGTACAGACTTGACTAGAATTAAAGCAGACCTGACATGAGGAAAGGTTGAAGGAGCTGGGGATGGGAGAGGAGGCGGCTGAGAGGTGATAGGATCACCACCTTCAAGTACTTGAAAGGCTGTCCTATAGAGGATGGAGTGGAATTTTTTTCTGTGGCCCCAGAAGGTCAGACCAGAACCAATGGGTTGAAATTAAATCAAAAGAGTTTCCGGCTCAACATTAGGAAGAACTTCCTGACCGTTAGAGCGATTCCTCAGTGGAACAGGCTTCCTCCTCCTTCCTTGGAGGTTTTTCAACAGAGACTAGTTGGCCATTTGACAGCAGTGAAGATCCTGTGAATTTAGGGGGAGGGATTTGTGAGTTTCCTGCATTGTGCGGTTCCTGTGAGAAATGCCAGGACTGAGGCAAACTTTCCCAGCAGGGCGGAGAAGGGTTCTTGCATGCCTGGGGGGGTTGGTCAAATAACCTTTTAAGGTGAGTGGGAGACTGGCAGGAAGACAGATACCACCTTCCTGTCATGCTGTCAGCACTTCTGGGCTTTGGGCCACAGCTCTGTGTGTGTGTGGGAGGGGCGGGGGGGGAATGTTACTAGTGCAGCTAGTCCAGAGAGCAGTGCCTAGAGGCCTTCCCCACCCTGTGTCCTCTCTGGGGTTCATGGGGCTCCATAGTTGTCACCCCAAAGCCTCTCCGCTTTTTGTTGGGATAGTCCTTTAAATTAGAGGCGAGGAGTTTGCATCAAGGAGTGAAAGACCATGGCTTATCAAAAGAAATAAAGTTTACTAGCATAAAACATCAGGAAAAGGTACTTGGGAGTAAAAGAAATAAACATTGCATTCTACATGCCGCGTCTGCATCTGCGTCTTATCTGCTACATGGCTACTTTTACAACTCTTTGTCAAACTGCTTCTCCTACGCAGAGAACTTTGAGACAGGAAGACGGGCAATTCAGCTGGCGTGTGACATCAAAGCTTCTCACACACAAGGTGCCAACTGACCAATACCGTGTTTACATCCCCCCACCCCTTAGGAGAGGCAGTTCCTAATTGGGTTTAAGCTACAATACATCACATCCTCTTTTCTGATAAACAGCAACAGTTAACTCTATAATGTCTGAAATGCTCATAGCTTGCTGTCCAACACTTTTCCACTGAGGAATCGCTCTAACGGTCAGGAAATTCTTCCTAATGTTGAGCTGGAAACTCTTTTGATTTAATTTCAACCCATTGGTTCTGGTCTGGAAACTGAGAGCCAGTTTGGTGTAGTGGTTAAGTGTGCAGACTCTTATCTGGGAGAACTGGGTTTGATTCCCCACTCCTCCACTTGCACCTGCTAGCATGGCCTTGGGTCAGCCATAGCTCTGGTAGAGGTTGTCCTTCAAAGGGCAGCTGCTGTGAGAGCCCTCTCAGCCCCACCTACCTCACAGGGTGCCTGTTGTGGGGGGAGAAGATACAGGAGATTGTAAGCCGCTCTGAGTCTCTGATTCAGAGAGAAGGGCGGGGTATAAATCTGCAGTCTTCTTCTTCTTCCTTCCTCAGCTCCGGTCTCCCTGGCCGATTGCTGCACTCGCACCTGGAACTTCACCAAGCGGCCTGTGGAACGGACTCTGGGTCCAGCCTGGCAGGGACCATGCGGGGGCTATGGGAACTGGCCTGCTTGGTCTACCTGTGGCTTCCTCAACTGCAGTCTGAGGAGTCTTCCAGCGGCCACCCTGAGCAGGTGCACCTGTCCTACCCAGGTGAGTTCCCCCTGTTCACAGACCAGGCTCTGCTGGATTCACTTTCTGAGCGACCGGAACAGACGGAGCTGCCTTAAATTGAATCAGACCATCGCTCTGTTGAAGTCAGTCTTTTGTCGGTTCAGACTGGCAGCAGCGCTCTGGGGTCTCGGGCAGAGAAAGGTCTTTCCCATCCCCTCCTGCCTGGTCCTCTTAACTGGACATGCTGGGGGCGGGGGGTTGCTGGACCTGGGACTTTCTGCATGCCAAGCACAGGCTCTGTCACAGCCACTGCCCCTCCCTAAAGGAAGCCTTGATTCAGGTCCTTGGTTTAACAAGCTCGGTCTTTACTCAGACTGGCAAATGCTCTCCGGGGTCTCAGACTGAGGTCTTTCCAATCACCTCCTGCCTAGTCCTTTGTAAGTGGAAATGCTGGGAATTGAACCTGGCACCTTCTGCATGCCAAGCAGAGGCTCTGCCCACTGAGCCACAGCCCCGCTTCATGGCTCTCCAGGGTCTCAGGCAGAGGTCTTTCCCATCACCTCCTGCCAGGTCCTTCCAACTGGAGATGCCAGGGATTGAACCTGGGACCTTCTGCATGCCAAGCAGAGGCTCTGCCCACTGAGCCACAGCCCCACCTCATGGCTTTCCAGGGTCTCAGGCGGAGGTCTTTCCCATCTCCCCCTTCCTGGTCCTTTTGAACTGGAGATGCCGGGGATTGAACCAGGGACCTTCTGCATGCCAAACAGAGGCTCTACCTCTGAGCCACAGGCCCTCCCTGAGCAGGAATACACATGAAGCTTCTTGACACTGAATCAGACTATTGGTCCATCAAGTACACTATTGTATATTCACATTGGTGACAGCTCTCTGTCTTTCCCTTTTGAACCGGAGATGCCGGGGATTGAATCTGGGACCTTCTGCATGCCAAGCAGAGGCTCTGCCCACTGAGCCACAGCCCCACTTCATGGCTCTCCAGGGTCTCAGTCTGAGGTCTTTCCCATCACCTCCTGCCTGGTCCTTTTAACTGGAGATGCTGGGGATTGAACCTGAGACCTTCTGCATGCCAAGCAGATGCTCCACCACTGAGCCACAGCCCCACTTCTTGGCTCTCCAGCCTCAAATCATAGAGTTTTGCCGCAAAACGAGAGCGTTGCCATGCCACATCCCAAATGTGCTGTCGTCACTTCTGCGCAACATCAGAGTGACGTGTTTCTTTCTAGCAATGCTGCTCTTTGGGGGTGGGATTTCCTCCTACCGGCCAGTTGGCTTGTCGCGTGCAGAAACCCCCCAAAAAGCCAGAGGATCCCCCACTTCCAACTGGGGAAAGGCACCCCTCACTCAAAAAGATGGGCCATTGGCAGCAGACATTCAGGAGCACGCCTGGGTGGGAGGGAACTTTGTGGGATCTTCCTCAGCCGGTGATTCTTCCCACAGGAGATCCCACCTCCATGACTGTCACCTGGACGACTTTTGCCCAAGCGGACTCTTTTGTGCTGTTCGGTCCGGATCCGCAAGCGGCCTTCACCCGCTGGGCCCGAGGGCGTGCCACAAAGTTCGTGGATGGGGGCAAGCTGCAGCGGGCCATGTATATCCACAGAGTCACTTTGACCGGCCTCCTGCCAGGACACCATTACGGTAAGTGGCTGGCTCTTTTGAGCTCTCTCTGGGTTGCATCCTGGAAAGACTTTGGCACTTGCTGAGTCACTCACGTCCCACCCTTTCCGCCTGGGCTGCCCCATGCAGGTCTCTAGCGGTATGTAGAAAAGGCCAACTGGGCTCGATCTGGCCGAGAGATGTGGCAGAAGGAGGAATTCTGCTCCTCACTTGGCCTTCCTCACAGGGCTGTTGTGGGTATCAAAGGAGACTGGGGGATTGGCAGGAAGAAGAAGAAGATGATGATATTGGATTTATATCCCGCCCTCCACTCCGAAGAGTCTCAGAGCAGCTCACAATCTCCTTTACCTTCCTCCCCCACAACAGACACCCTGTGAGGTGGGTGGGGCTGGAGAGGGCTCTCACAGCAGCTGCCCTTTCAAGGACAACCTCTGCCAGAGCTCTGGCTGACCCAAGGCCATTCCAGCAGGTGCAAGTGGAGGAGTGGGGAATCAAACCCGGTTCTCCCAGATAAGAGTCCGCACACTTAACCACTACACCAAACTGGCTGAAGAAGAAACCCTGTCACCTGGGCTGTGCTTAGGAAGGTGGAATCCACATGCCTCGTTCCAGAGGATAGTCCTGTTGCTCTGCCATAGAAGAGCTGGATTCGAGTTCAGCTTGGAAGAAAACAGCCAGATATTTAGGACAGGAACTTTAGAGATGGAAAACTCCCTTTAGCAGCAATCCCCTGAACATTGGGTTGGTCTCTGACCAATCCTGGAGTTGAATTGAGCTGTTCGTCATTTAATTAAATCCATGAGATCTCTGTGGATGCAGATTTGGGACACTGTTTAGGGAAGACGGTTGCCCAGGAGTGGAGAACTCTCTACTGGTAGCCAGCTGAGTGGAAACAGATTTTGGACCTCCTTTGTTGGGGCCCTGGAAGGTCTTGGCCCAGGCGCCGGGCTGCTAATTGATTTGTGCAGCCCAGAGAAGCACCTCTCCTGCCCCCGCTGGCTCAGGCTCATTCAGTTTGGGAGCCAGGAAGGCCAGGCCCGGAGTCCGAGTTTGCAGCTCTGCCACCTTTTGACTTGTTGCTCTCTTTCCTTGCAGCCTACCGCTGTGGAAGCCCCCAGGGCTGGAGCCGCCCCTTCCATTTCCAGGCCTTGCTGAACAGCAGCGACTGGAGCCCCCGCTTCGCCATATTTGGGGACATGGGCATGGAGAACCCCCAGTCCCTGCCTCGCTTGAAGCGCGACACTGAGATGGGCTTGTACGACCTGATCCTGCACGTTGGTATGATCAGAGCCAGGGTGTTCTTTGAGGGGGGTAGGTGGCAAAACTCAGACCGCTTTTCCCTTGGACTTCTGGATCACTCTGTACTTTGGGCAAATGTTTGCACACAAAGTCTCTCTCTCTCTCTCTCTCTCTCTCTCTCTCTCTCTCTCTCTCTCTCTCTCTCTCTCTCACACACACTCACACACACACACACACACACTGCTGCTGCCGCCATTCCCCCTTTTTGTGTCTGACTGTGATCCTTTTTCTCTTGGCAGGAGACTTTGCATATGACCTCCATACGGTAAGAGGTTTTCCCCTCCCTCCATTGGGATCTGGAATTCTGTGCTTTTGAAACGGCAGCAGGATAGTAAGAGTGGAGGATTGCAGGAGTGGATATATTTGGTGAGAGCAGGAGTCAAGGGGTGCCTTTAAGACCAACCGAGTTTTATTGAGAACGTAAGCTTTCGTGCGCTCTCTAAGCGCGCTTCCTCAGACGGGGGGATGCCACCCCCCCAAACCCTCCCTCCTGTCTCCCTGCATGCCTTGCAGAACGACGCCCTTATTGGAGATGACTTCATGCGGAAGATAGAGCCTGTGGCTGCACTGGTGCCGTATATGACCTGCCCAGGGAACCATGAGCAGCAATAGTGAGTCCTCGTGAGGGCTGGATGCAAACAGGGCCCCATGCAGCTGGAGGCGAGAAGGGAGGGGCACTCTGGGCTTGGCCTGAGAGAAGAGACGCGGAGCTGCCTTCCTCTAATTGCCCCCTGACTTACTTCCTTTTCCAGCAACTTCTCCAACTACCGTGCCCGCTTCAGCATGCCCGGGGGCACCGAAGGCCTCTGGTACAGGTGAGTGCCCCCTGGTCTGGAGGAGCCCTCTTGCCTCTGGTTAGCCTGTGTCGCTGTTTTGGCCTCATTTGCAAAATGCCTTCGCCAGAGCAATGTGTGGTTAAGAACATCAGAAGAGCCTTACTGGATCAGACCAGGGAAGGTCCATCGAGTCTAGCATCTTGCCTTCTCACACAGTGGCCTATCAGTTCCCCTGGGGGACCAACCACAGGGCACAGAGGCTGAGGCCTTCATGAGAACATCAGAAGAGCCCTGCTGGATCAGACCAGGGAGGGTCCATCTAGTCCAGCCTCCTGTCTCACACAGGGGCCAACCAGTTCCTCTGGAGGGCCAACAACACGGCAGAGAGGCCGAGGCCTTCCCCTGAGAAGAACCTCAGAAGAGCCCTGCTGGATCAGACCAGGGAGGGTCCATCTAGTCCAGCCTCCTGTCTCACACAGCGGCCAACCAGTTCCTCTGGAGGGCCAACAACACGGCAGAGAGGCCGAGGCCTTCCCCTGAGAAGAACCTCAGAAGAGCCCTGCTGGATCAGACCAGGGAGGGTCCATCTAGTCCAGCTTCCTGTCTCACATAGTGGCCAGCCAGTTCCTCTGGAGGGCCAACAACAGGGCAGAGAGGTCGAGGTCTTCCCCTGAGAATCTCAGAAGAGCCCTGGTGGGTCAGACCAGGGAGGGTCCATCTAGTCCAGCCTCCTGCCTCACACAGTAGCCAGCCAGTTCCTCTGGAGGAACAACAACAGGGCAGAGAGGCCGAGGCCTTCCCCTGAGAAGAACATCAGAAGAGCCCTGCTGGGTCAGACCAGGGAGGGTCCATCTAGTCCAGCCTCCTGTCTCACACAGTAGCCAGCCAGTTCCTCTGGAGGGCCAACAACAGGGCAGAGAGGCTGAGGCCTTCCCCTGAGAAGAACATCAGAAGAGCCCTGCTGGGTCAGACCAGGGAGGGTCCATCTAGTCCAGCCTCCTGCCTCACACAGTAGCCAGCCAGTTCCTCTGGAGGGCCAACAACAGGGCAGAGAGGCTGAGGCCTTCCTCTGAGAAGAACATCAGAACAGCCCTGCTGGGTCAGACCAGGGAGGGTCCATCTAGTCCAGCCTCCTGTCTCACATAGTGGCCAGCCAGTTCCTCTGGAGGGCCAACAACAGGGCAGAGAGGCTGAGGCCTTCCCCTGAGGAGAACCTCAGAAGAGCCCTGCTGGATCAGACCAGGGAGGGTCCATCTAGTCCAGCCTCCTGTCTCACACAGTGGCCAACCAGTTCCTCTGGAGGGCCAACAACAGGGCAGAGAGGCCGAGGTGTTCCCCTGAGAAGAACCTCAGAAGAGCCCTGCTGGATCAGACCAGGGAGGGTCCATCTAATCCAGCCTCCTGTCTCACATAGTGGCCAGCCAGTTCCTCTGGAGGGCCAACAACAGGGCAGAGAGGCTGAGGCCTTCCCCTGAGAAGAACCTCAGAAGAGCCCTGCTGGATCAGACCAGGGAGGGTCCATCTAGTCCAGCCTCCTGTCTCACACAGTGGCCAACCAGTTCCTCTGGAGGGCCAACAACAGGGCAGAGAGGCCGAGGCCTTCCCCTGAGAAGAACCTCAGAAGAGCCCTGCTGGATCAGACCAGGGAGGGTCCATCTAGTCCAGCTTCCTGTCTCACACAGTGGCCAGCCAGTTCCTCTGGAGGGCCAACAACAGGGCAGAGAGGCTGAGGCCTTCCCCTGAGAAGAACATCAGAAGAGCCCTGCTGGGTCAGACCAGGGAGGGTCCATCTAGTCCAGCCTCCTGTCTCACACAGGGGCCAACCAGTTCCTCTGGAGGGCCAGCAACAGGGCAGAGAGGCTGAGGCCTTCCCCTGAGGAGAACCTCAGAGGAGCCCTGCTGGATCAGACCAGGGAGGGTCCATCTAGTCCAGCCTCCTGTCTCACACAGAGGCCAGCCAGTTCCTCTGGAGGGCCAACAACAGGGCAGAGAGGCCGAGGCCTTCCCCTGGTTTTGCCTCCTGGCTCTGAGATTGAGAGGCTTAGAGCCTCTGAACGTGGTTACCCTCTTGGTTCTCTGTAGCCTTTTTATTGGTGTAAGCTGGTCAGGTGGTTGGTGTAGATCGATTCGGTACAAGGCAGCTTCACGGGTGGGTGTCTCGATTTCCCTTCCTGCTGCTCGTTCAGTTTCTACCCGCAGCTCACCCCCGGCCCCCTTCTCTGCCTCCCAGCTGGGATGTGGGCCCTGCTCACATCATCTCCTTTTCCACGGAGGTGTACTTCTACCTGGTGTACGGACCGCATCTGGTGGTGGAGCAGTTCCAGTGGCTGGTGAAAGATCTGCAGGTGAGGACTGGTTCGGGGGGGGGTGTATGTTGGGGGGTTGGTTTCCGGATGGGAAGGGGTTGTCTCATCTGCTGTCTCATCCGACTCCCTTTCTCTCTTCCGGCAGGCGGCAAGCCAGCCTGAAAGGCGCAAGGAACACCCCTGGATCATCACCATGGGACACCGGCCCATGTACTGCTCCAACAACGACCAGGACGATTGCACCCTGCACGAGAGCATTGTGAGTGAGAGGAGGGGAGCGGGCTGGCTCAGGGTCTTCCACACTGAAAGAACAAAATGCCTGCACCGAGCTGCAACGCATTCATTTGCAGAATAATCTGTGCCAAACATGCCAGTTGGGTGCAGTGGTTAGCAGCGCAGGCTCTTAATTTGGGAGAACCGGGTTTGATTCCTCACTCCTCCACATACCCCTGTTCGTGTGACCTTAAGTCAGCCACAAGTTCTCTCAGAGGTGTCCTGCTCAAGAACAGTCCTCTCAGAGCTCTCTCAGCCCCACCTGCCTCACAGGGTGTCTCTTGTGGGGAGAGGAAAGGAAGGAGATTGGAAGCCGCTCTGAGACTCCGAGTGAAGGGTGGGGGATAAATCCAATGTCTTCCTCCTTCCTCTTCTTCCTCTTCCTCTTTGTTAACATTCATTGGAATCGCTTTGCTTCAGCCGGTTGGGTTGAGTTGACAAGAAAGGTGTTCTACCTTTTTAAGAAGGGGGGGAACATACTTTAAATGCTGAGATTCGTGGGAAAGTGAATTCTGCGTCCTATCCCAGAATCTGCAGTTGTGATATATTGATTTATTTACTTTATTTCTATCCTGCCTTTCATCCCTATGGGGACCTAAAGCCACTTACGTTCTCCGCCTTTCCTCCATTTTATCCTCACAACGTCCCTGTGAGGTAGGCTGGGGTGAGAGTATGTGACCCGCCCATGTTCACCCAGGGAGCTTCCAGGGAACAAGTAGGGATTCGAACCTGTGTCTCCCAGATCCTAGCCAAACGCTCTAACAATAGCCTTAAGGGAGGGGTGGGAGGAGAAGAACACAGTTGTCAGGAAGTGTTGTCTGTTCTTTTCCATCACCCCTCTCTAGATTCGTAAAGGGTTTGACCCACACAGATATGGCCTGGAGGACTTATTCTATAAATACGGTACGTTTTCAGGCTGCTGTAAGAGTTTCACTGCTTCAGAAGAATACTTGCTGTCTCTAGCTTGGCCTTCATGAACCCTTCCCTCCTTCCCTCCTTCCCCCCTTCCTTCCCCCCTTCCTTCCCCCCTTCCTCCCTTCCTTCCTCCCTTCCTTCCTTCCTTCCTTCCTTCCTTCCTTCCTTCCTTCCTTCCTTCCTTCCTTCCTTCCTTCCTTCCTTCCTTCCTTCCTTCCTTCCTTCCCTCGAACAGATCAAGAACCAGCTCTCCTACAGGCAATCACTGCAGCTAAATACTCAGCAACTGCTAAGGTAGCTTCTCCAGTCTTCATCTGCAAAGAAAAACTGGATTTCTTTTTGAGACGGGAGAGGCACTATCTGACATATTAAGAAGGAGGACAGATACCTTTCTCTCAAATCAGACCAGATTCCACACTCCAATAAAATACCTCCTGAACGCTCAGATCCACGTGTGCAAACTCTGTCCAAGTGTGCTCTGCTTTCGAATTGGCCTTCCAGCGTAGCCAAAGGAACCGAATTTCCCCAAGGGAGCCCCAAGTGCTTCCCCGTAATGCCTTCTCTCCCTGCTAGGGGTCGACCTGGAGCTGTGGGCCCACGAACACTCCTATGAGAGGCTCTGGCCTGTCTACGACTACAAGGTGATTTCACGCCTGAAGGGGATTGCCCGAGCATCCAGGGAGGGGCTTGGCAGGGTCTCCCTCAGGCAGGGCGGCCCCTTCAATGGCTCTTGGAATGTGTGGAAGCTGCAGGGACTGGCTGGGGTGGGATTGCCCATTTCAGGTTCTGCTAGCTGATAAGAGCAAGTGAGTGGCCCTGATCCACAGGCCGCTCTTCAGCTGTGCGAGGGCCTGGTCAGCCTCGGGACAATGGGCCACGAGTGGCGGGGTGGTGGTGGTGGTCCTGTGTTGTCTCCCCCTCCTATACCCTTCTGCCTTTGAGGGTATTCCTGTCCGTTAGGGTTGCCAGCCTCCAGGTGCTGGTGGATAATCTTCCGGGGTTACAATTTATATCCAGACTACAGAGATCAGTTCCCCTGGAGAAAACGACCCCTTTGGAAGGTGGACTCTGCGACATTAACACCTCAATGAGGTCCCTCACAAACCCCGCCCCCAAAGGCTCCTCCCCCCAAAGGCTCCACCCCTCCAATCCCCAGGCGTTTCCCAGCATCCCTCCCATCTCCGTGTCCCTCTCAAGAGACCTTCTCCTTCCTTCTGTGTCCAGGTTTATAACGGCAGCACTGAGGCCCCGTATACGAATCCTGGCGCCCCCGTCCATATTATCACCGGGTCAGCCGTAAGTGAGAGGTTTTATTTTAATAAATTTATGTGAAGTATTGATTAACTGCCTTTCTGCCTTGTGGAACTCGAGGCGGTTTACGATATAAACAAAACATAAACATCCCTAAAAAGTCATCATTTGAAAACTCCAGTAAGGACTTGCCAGTACATAAAAAAAAAAAACTAAATAAAGTCAACAAAAGGCAAAGGTAGTCCCCTATGCAAGCACCAGTCATTCCCGACTCTGAGGTGACGTTGCATAATGATGTTTTCACGGCAGACTTTTTACGGGGTGGTTTGCCATTGCCTTCCCCAGTCCTCTACACTTTCCCCCCAGCAAGCTGGGGACTCATTTGACCGACTTTGGAAGGATGGAATGCTGAGTCAACCTAGAGCCGGCTACCTGAACCCAGCTTCCGCCGGGGATCAAACTCAGGTCGTGAGCAGAAAGCTTGGACTGCAGTACTGCAGCTTTACCACTCTGTGCCACAGGGCTCTTATAAATAAAGTCAAAGGCCGCTCTAAATAAAACTGTTTTCAAGGATGGGTGGGGTTCTTTGGGCATAAAGTTTCCCTTTCTTTGACATGTCAAGTAGCGTGAGAGCGCCTCTGAGCATACACAGAGTTCCTTTCCTTCACTGCAACTAGCATCCACATACTGGAGACTAACAGGGGGTGAGGGGCCCTGCCTCAGTTTCTCAAGTGGAAAGAACAGGAAGTTGGGGTGAGGGGTAGCTGCTCAGAAGCTCTCTGGGAGGTTGCATGGCCTCTGAATCCCTCCCCTCTCCCCCCACAGGGCTGTCGAGAGCGGCTGGACCCCTTTGTCCCAAAGCCGCGAGAATGGAGCGCAGTGCGGATTGAGGATTACGGATTCACCCGCATGCAGGTCTTCAATCGCACCCACCTCTGGTTGGAACAAGTGTCGGACGACCAGGTAGGAGCCGGTTCTGTTCACGGTGAGGCTGACGGCACGGCTTTCGCATTTGGCACATCTCAGCTTCTGTTGCGTCTGCTTTCGAAAGAGCCCAGTCCGTCGCTGGGCGTTTGGAGCACAGGAGACCGTCAGTGGCTGGATCCTCCCCATCCTGCAGAACTTGCGGGTGGGCGGTTTTGGGTCCAAGTTCTGGATCTCAGCCACTGGAATTTGCTCCAGAGATCCTTACATATGTTAAGTGCTGTCAAGTGGTAACTAACTTATGGCCACCCCAGCGAGGGGCTTCCAAGGCAAGGGAGAAGCGGAGGTGGTCGGCCCTTGCCTTCCTCTGCAGAGCCTTCCTTGGTGGTCTCCCAAGTACCAAACCTGCAGAGCTTCTGAGATCTGATGAGACTGGGCAACGCCATGGCTTCCTTCCCTCCTTCCAGGTTCCCTCCCAAGATACTAGTTTGAGATTGCTAGAAAAATCTCTATTCGTGAATTGCCTTTAGTACCCCAGATACAAAGCACTTGGGCAAAAGAGGCTCCTGCCGGGTATCGTGTGTCATTGAGGGGTTTCCCTAAACCTACATTCTCTGTTTGCCTTTCAGAACGGGACGGTGGTGGATGGGATTTGGCTGATCAAGGAGCAACACGGCCCAGAAGCGTGGCACGAATCCTCCCCGCCCCTTTCCTGATCCACTCAACTCGGGTGACTTTTGAGGTCAAACTGAGCAGAAGAGGATGCGGCTTGGCTTCTCTCCCGTGGTCCTCCTCCCTTCTCTAGCAATTGGAACCCTGTGGAGACGCCTGTGGGATTTGGCAGTGCTGCTGTCTAAGGAAAGAGGACTGAGAAAACGCCACCCCCACCAGTTCCCTTAACGGAAGCCATGTTGCATCAGGCCAGTGGCCCATCCAGCCCAACATTTTGTGTGTCACACAGTGGCCGAAACCCAGGTGCCATCAAGAGGTCCACGAACAGGGCCAGAACTCCAGCCCTCTGTGGCCCCCAAACACCAAGAATACCTCCCCCCCCCCCCCAGTGTTGCTGCCCCATCAGCCCTCCAAGCACTCAGTGTGTTCAAATGCCCAGCCGGGAGTCAGACTGTGGCCCCAAAGAATCCTTGTTGGCCCTCTCCTGAGCACAGTGTCCTTTGTCTCAGGCCCATGAGAATGTCCTCCAGGCTCCTTCGTGGGGCAAAGGTGTTTCAAAGCGGCCTGAAGCCCTAAAAGAGCAGCACTGGGGAAGTGCCCGCCCGGCCTCCTTCATGGAGCATCTCCAAAACAGGTGAGGCTCTTCTGCTCCCAGAGTGGACCTCCCTCTGCAAGGTGGCCTTGGCGTTCACGCTGGAGACTTTTTGGTCCCTGTGACGGAACCAGCCCGATTCTGCCTTCAGACCCGGTCCCGTCAACTCCCTTTTGAGTTGCCAACGCCTGAAGGGAGCTTATCTTCTTCCCGCCCACTAGGGCATGCTGCCACCACCTGCTCAATTGAGGGGTTCCTGACCGAGAGGACCAGGACTCCCAACCCCCCTTCCTGTCAGTTCTGTCGCCTTAAGGTCCTCTGCCAACCCAGCCCCAGGTTAACACAGAGACCACAGTCCTCCTTTGGGAGACCCCTGGAGGATTGGCACCCTCGCCAACGGCATGCCTTCCCCCTTTCCTGGACTCCCCTCTAGCAGCAGCGTGGTCTAAGGCGGTTGGGGAACCTTGGTGGTACAGAGGGACGAACTTTTTAAGCAGACAAAATATTTCTTTGAAATTTATAACTATTTACAGGCATTTTTAAATGCAGGGTGAATAGAAGTAACAAATGAAAGGAGGGAGAAATGCTCCTTCTCTCCCTAATATACAGACCATACCATCCAGGACCGACTCACCCGTCACCAAGACTCCAATCAAAAACTGCCTTTCCCTCCTAAAATCTATAATATAAAACCCAGTCCCCCCCCCCACCCCCCAGGAACTGGTTTTTCCTCCTGCAGCCTTTTGGGAGACCAGCCTGAAAGACTTACTGTCTCTCTAGGAGACTCCTTAGAAGTGCTGCTTCCAGACCGGAGGGGAGGGGAAAGGAGGAAGAGACTAGTCCAGGGGTGGCCAACGATAGCGCTCCAGATGTTTTTTTGCCTACAACTCCCATCAGCCCCAGCCAGCATGGCCAATGGCTGGGGCTGATGGGAGTTGGAGGGCAAAAAAAACATCTGGAGAGCTACCGTTGGCCACCCCTGGACTAGGCCAAAGCCTCGCCTAGAGTTTTATAGACTCCTCTAGCCAACTCCCAGACAAGCACAGGCCTAAAACGGTGTTTCTCCACAGTCCCCGAAGCATCTACGGTTAATCTTTCCTGCAGCTAGAACTGGTGGCCTCTCTTTCTCCCTTTGCCTTTGGGGGCTACGCAAGTGAACGGTGATCTCAGAAGGCAAAGGTTCAGAGCTCATCTGCGCCACAAATGTCACTAAGGGGACCTTTGGCAACTTCCCTCCCTCACTCTCACCCAGGGGTGCCAGCTTCCAGGTGGGACCTGGAGATCCCCCTGGAATTTCAGCTCATCTCCAGACTACAGAGATCAGCACCCCTGGAGAAAATGGATGCTTTGGAGGGGGGACTCTAGGCTTGCCAATCCCCAGGTCCCAGCGGGGGTTCTTCCGCTTTACCAGGCTCCTTCCCATCCCCAGTCAGCTGGCCGGGGCGGGGGGAAGCCCCACTCCCACCCCCAGAGGAGACTCCAGTCTCCGATTGAAGGGCTTCCTCTTGGGATGGGGTGCCTGTATTACTTTGGAGAAGTTGGCAGCAACTCGTGAGTAGAAGGGCCAAGCCCTTGCTTCAGAGTCCCCAGGAAGGGGGGGGGGGGGACGTCTGCTGAGCACTTCATTATTCCCTGTGTGGAGATCGATTCTCATAGGGTATAATGGGGAATTGATCTGGAGGTTTCGGGGCCTCTGGGGGAGCTGTTTTTTGAGGTAGAGGCACCAAATTTTCAGTATAGTATCTAGTGCCTCTCCCCAAAGTACCCCCCCCAAGTTTCAAAACGATTGGACCAGGGGGTCCAATTCTATGAGCCCCAAAAGAAGGTGCCCCTATCCTTCATGATTTCCTACAGAAGGAAGACATTTAAAAAGGTGTGCTGTCCCTTTAAATGTGATAGCCAGCACTCCCTTGGAGTTCAATTGTGCTTGTCACATCCTTGTTCCTGGCTCCGCCCCAACGCCTCCTGGCTCCACCCCCAAAGTCCCCAGATATTTCTTGAATTGGACTTGGCAACCGTAGGGGACTCTAGCGTAGTATCCCACTGAGAGCCCTGTTCTCTTCCCAGGCTGCAGCTCCAAATCTCCAGGGGTTTCCTAACCTGGATTTGGCAACCCTGCCCCCCCACGAGTGGCCAGGGGAGAGCTGGCAATGCCTTTGTCGACCCTCAGCCATCGGGTGAATTCTGGCCTGGGCCAGATCCCTGCAATAATGTCCACGAAGCATTTTATTTGCCAGCTGTAGCAGGCAAAGTTTTATCTGTTCCTTTCAAACTTCCCCTCTCCTTTAGCCGCCTGAGAACTGTCCAGTACTGGATTCCGGCCTCCGGACCCCACCGGCCTGTGCCCGATTTGCCTAGATGGAAGTCAAAACTGCAATGGCAAAATGAAGACACAGTGGAAGGAGGGGGGACGGTCAGGCTCTTTTGGTGGGGTCTTGCTGTCGCCCTGATTGGAGACGATTAAAATGCTTTCATCCTCAGGAAGAAGAACTGGAGTAAAAGTTCATTAAAACGTGTCGTCCTTGTTTGGGAGGAACGCATGCAGGTTCTTTGCGGCCATACAGAGTCTTGGGAAAGCCGGGCGGTGGGGTCTGTCTGTGAACGACATCGTTCTCTGGCCTCCTTCGAGGTTGGTGTGGAGGTGGGGGTGGGGTCGGTGGCTCCACTGCTGTGGCCCCACAAGGAAGAAGATGGGAGGGGACACATGTGGGGGAGGGCAGGCTTCAGTCCCTTCAACGGCTTCTAAATTATTCCTGAATGATTCCCTCCTCTCCTCCCCTGTCACAGGTAGCATACTCAAGTGTTTTGTTCATTTTTTAGTCCATAGCCGCCATTTACCCTGAAAGGTAAAATCTGCTGTTCTATACCAGGCGTGGCCAGACTGTGGCTCAGGAGCCACACGTGGCTCTTTCACACACATTGTGTGGCTCTTGAAGCCCCCACGCCCCATTGGCTGGCTTGGAGAAGGCATTTCTCTCTTTAAATCACTTCGCCAAGCCAGCTGGCAGCTTGGAAAATGCTTTTGAAGTTGCTTTCTTTCCACCTTTCCCTCCCCCATCTCCTTCCTTGGAGGATTTTAAACGGAGGCTGGACGGCCATCTGACAGCAATGAAGATCCTGTGCATTTAGGGGGAGGGGTTTGTGAGTTTCCTGCCTTGTGCAGGGGGTTGGACTAGATGACCGTGGAGGTCCCTTCCAACTCTAGGATTCTTCAGGAGGTGGTGGGCTCTCCTTCCTTGGAGGTTTTTCAACAGAGGCTAGATGGCCATCTGACAGCAATGAGGATCCTGTGAATTTAGGGCAAGGTATTTGTGGGTTTCCTGCATTGTGCAGGGGGTTGGACTAGATGACCCTGGAGGTCCCTTCCAACTCTAGGATTCTATTAGGAAGAACTTCCTGACCATTAGAGCGGTTCCTCAGTGGAACAGGCTTCCTCCTTGGGAGGTGGTGGGCTTCCTTCCTTGGAGGTTTTTCAACAGAGGCTAGATGGCCATCTGACAGCAATGAGGATCCTGTGAATTTAGGGGGAGGTATTTGTGGGTTTCCTGCATTGTGCAGGGGGTTGGACTAGATGGCCCTGGAGGTCCCTTCCAACTCTAGGATTCTATTAGGAAGAACTTCCTGACCATTAGAGCAGTTCCTCAGTGGAACAGGCTTCCTCCTTGGGAGGTGGTGGGCTCTCCTTCCTTGGAGGTTTTTCAACAGAGGCTAGATGGCCATCTGACAGCAATGAGGATCCTGTGAATTTAGGGGGAGGGGTTTGTGAGTTTCCTGCATTGTGCAGGGGGTTGGACTAGATGACCCTGGAGGTCCCTTCCAACTCTATGATCTATTTGCCTTCCTTCCTTCCTCGTCTTCCAGCTCTCAGACATCTGACGTTTATTCTTCGTGGCTCTTACATTAAGCTAGTTTGGCCAGCCTGTTCTATACTTTGGTGTTTTGAAGGTGCTCTGAGCTGGATGGACCAGGTAAGGGCAGTCTTCTCAGATTTTGGAAGCAAAGCGAGGCTGGGGCTGGTTAGTGCTTGGATGGGAGCGCATTGAGGAAGTCCAGGGCTGCTGTGCAGAGGAAGACAAGGGCCAACTGACTCCGAACCTCTTGCATCGAAAACCCTCTGGGGTGCTATAAATTGGCTGTGATCTGAGGGCAAACAAATGAAAGTAACAGCAGCTTTAAAAAATAAAAGGAAAGGAAAGGTCCCCTTTGCAAGCACCAGTCATTTCTGACTCTGGGGTGACATTGCTTTCACAACGTTTTCACGGCAGACTTGACGGGGTGGTTTGCCATTGCCTTCCCCAGTCCTCTACACTTTCCTCCCAGCAAGCTGGGTCCTCATTTGATCGACCTCGGAAGGATGGAAGGCTGAGTCAACCTCGAGCCGGCTACCTGAATCCTGCTTCCGTTGGGATCAAACTCAGGTTGTGAGCAGAGGGCTCAGACTGCAGTACTGCAGCTTTACCACTCTGCGCCACGGGGCTCTTAAAGCTAAAGGTAGTCCCCTGTGCAAGCACCATTCGTTTCCGACTCTGGGGTGATGTTGCTTTCACAACGTTTTCACAGCAGACTTTTTACGGGGTGGTTTGCTATTGCCTTCCCCAGTCTTCTACACTTTCCCCCCAGCAAGCTGGGGTCCCATTTTACCAACCTCGGAAGGATGGAGTCAACCTTGAGCTGGCTACCTGAAAACCCAGCTTCCACCAGGGATCGAACTCAGGTCGTGAGCAGAGCTTAGGACTGCAGTACTGCAGCTTTAACACTCTGCGTCATGGGGCAAAATCCATAAAAAAGGTAGTCAAACCGATGGTATTCCCAGTAGTCATGTATGGCTGTGAGAGCTGGACCATAAGGAAGGCCAAGCGCAGAAGAATAGAAGCTTGGTAAGCAGAAGGTCCCAGGTTCAATCGCCGGCATCTCCAACTCAAAAGGGTCCAGGCAAGGAGGCATGAAAAACCTCTGCTTGAGACCCTGGAGAGCCGCTGCCAGTCTGAGTAGACAAGGCTGACTTTGATGGACCAAAGAGGGTCTGATTCAGTAGACGGCAGCTTCATATGTTCATATATGTTCCTGGGCTCAGGCTCTTTCCTGCTGAACAGAAAATGGTGACTGATGGCCTGAGTTCAAGAACTGTTTCTCAAGTGCAACAGTTCTGAGGGCAAGCTGCATGCAATTTCTCCCCTTCAACAGGGTGCTGGGTTCTAATGGTGTGTGTCTCTTCCTAAAAAGGAACAGACTGGACATCAGAGAAACCCAGCTTCAGTGGGCAGCTTGAGAAATACAGCCAGCAAAAGGATATCCATCTGTGAGGGCTTCCCCCACCCCTGAGAATTAACTTTCCATGCATAATTTCCAGTGGCTATATACAGTGTGAAAAGAAGAAGATATTGGATTTATATCCTGCCCTCCACTCCGAAGAGTCTCAGAGTGGCCCACAATCTCCTTTCCCTTCCTCCCCCACAACAGACACCCTGTGAAGTAGATGAAGATATTGGATTTATATCCCGCCCTCCACTCCGAAGAGTCTCAGAGCGGCTCACAATCTCCTTTCCCTTCCCCCCCCACAACAGACACCCTGTGAGGTATATGAAGATATTGGATTTATATCCTACCCTCCACTCCGAAGAGTCTCAGAGCGGCTCACAATCTCCTTTGCCTTCCTCCCCCACAACAGACACCCTGTGAGGTAGATGATGATATTGGATTTATATCCCTCCCTCCACTCCGAAGAGTCTCAGAGGGGCTCACAATCTCCTTTCCCTTCCTCCCCACAACAGACACCCTGTGAGGTATATGAAGATATTGGATTTATATCCCTCCCTCCACTCCGAAGAGTCTCAGAGGGGCTCACAATCTCCTTTCCCTTCCTCCCCCACAACAGACACCCTGTGAGGTATATGAAGATATTGGATTTATATCCCTCCCTCCACTCCGAAGAGTCTCAGAGGGGCTCACAATCTCCTTTCCCTTCCTCCCCACAACAGACACCCTGTGAGGTAGATGAAGACATTGGATTTATATCCCACCCTCCACTCCGAAGAGTCTCAGAGGGGCTCACAATCTCCTTTCCCTTCCTCCCCACAACAGACACCCTGTGAGGTGGGTGGGGCTGGAGAGGGCTCTCCCAGCAGCTGCCCTTTCAAGGACAACCTCTGCCAGGGCTATGGCTGACCCAAGGCCATGCTAGCAGGTGCAAGTGGAGGAGTGGGGAATCAAACCCGGTTCTCCCAGATAAGAGTCTGCGCACTTCACCACTACACCAAACTTCCAGAATGCTGGAAATTTCGGCAATGAGGATCCTGTGACTTTAGGGGGGAGGGATTGGTGAGTTTCCTGCATTATGCAGAGGGTTGGACTAGATGACCCTTGAGGTCCCTTCCAGCTCTTGGATTCTAAATTCCATCCAGCTCGCTCTGCTCGCAACCCCGGGATTTCAACCCCCACTGCTTGCCATGCTAATTCCTGGGGGGGAAGGGAATTGCAGAACGAGGGGGGCATCTATGGGGCTGATGTTGCCTGCAGTTCCGGCACCTGCTGTGCTTCTCCTGGACTCCCCACCAGAGGGCGCGTTTGCTCTCCTCAGCGGTTCCCCGCATTTCCCGAAAGGGGCGGGGTCTTCTAAATCCCACCCAGCTCTCTGTGCTGCAAGGAGCAACCCCGGGATTTCAACCTCCACCTTTAAGACCAACCAAGTTTTATTCAGAACGTAAGCTTTCATGTGCTCTCTAAGCACACTTCATCAGACGAGGGGATCAGGTATTGTTGTTTACTATTGTTGCTAAGTTATAGTTTGCAGCTGGTAACTTATACTTGCAATTCAATACGACGACTACGGTTGCCGAATCCAATTCAAGAAATATCTGGGGACTTTGAAGGTGGAGCCAGGAGACTTTGGGGGTGGAGCCAGGAGACATTGGGGGCGGAGCCAGGAACAAGGGTGTGACAAGCGTCATTGAACTCCAAAAGGAGTTCTGGCCATCCCATTTAAAGGCACCACAAGCCTTTTAAATGCCTTCCCTCCATTGGAAATAATGAAGGATAGGGGCACCTTCTTTGGGGGCTCATCGAATTGGATCCCCTGGTCCAGTCCTTTTGAAACTTGGAGGATCTTTTGAGGAGAAGATTCGGATGCTATGCTGCAAATTTGGTGCCTCAAAAAACAGCCCCCCCCCCAGATAGTTGTCGATCAATTCTGCATGATACTCTACGGGAATCGGTCTCCATAGGGAATAATGGAGTGCCCAGCAGACATTTCCATCCCCTCCACACTTTCTGATGACCTTGAAGCGGGGGGAATCTCCTGCCCCCACCTGGGGATTGGCAACCCTATTTGCAACCGGTAGCTTATACTTGCAATTGAATACGACGACGAGGGCTTAGGGTGGCCAACTCCAGGTTGGAGGCTGAGAAGGGAGGAATTTGGGGAAGGAAGGAAGCTCAGGAGGGAGGTGATGCCACGGCACAGGATCTGAACTCCAAAGCAGCCATTTTATCTGAGGATTAATCTCCGGTGCCATGGAAACCCGCTGTAATTCCGGGAGATATCCCGCTCCACCCTGGAGGTTGGCAACCCCGTCACTAGCAGCTGGCTCCCCATGCGCAGGGCGAGGCCACGCCCCCCTCCACCGCGCCCTTCAGCCGCCTTCCGCGGCAGCCAATGACCGCGCCCGCCTCCCTCGTCAATCAGCCGGTCTCGACCAAGGAGGGCGCGGGATTCTCTCCTTCCGGCGGGGCCGGCCCCGCCCCTCTCGGCCGGCGGGTGGCCGCTGTTGCCATGGCGACTGGCGGCGCTGTCCCCGGATGTGGCTTGGCTGGCTCCCAAGATGGCGGCGGCGTGAGCGGAGGCTGCTGAGGGCGAGGAGGAGGAGGAAGAAGAAGGACGCGGCGAGGGAGAAGCGCGGCCAGCCGGGAGGGAAGGCAGCCGGCAGGTGGGCGAGGGGGGCCTGGGGGGCCCTGGAGGAGGGCGAGGGGGGCCTGGGGGAGAAAAGGGGCTCTGCGCATGCGCCTCACCCTCACAACAGCCCTGCGAGGTAGGCTGGGCGGAGGAGAAGAGAGAGGGCGCTGGTGGTAGGGGTGGGGTTGAGAAGCCTGAGGTTGCCAGCCTCCAAGCCCTGTGTTTCCGGGAGATCTCCCGCTCCAGCCTGGAGGTTGGAAACCACGTCTGGGCTCGGGAGCCGTATGTGGCTCTCAACCCCCCCCCCCCCCGCAAGTCAGCCAGCTGGTAGCTTGGAGAATGCATTTAAAGTTGCTTTCTTTCCACCTCTCTCTCCCTCCTCTTATCTATTTCCTTCCTTCCTTCCTTCCTTCCTTCCTTCCTTCCTTCCTTCCTTCCTTCCTTCCTTCCTTCCTTCCTTCCTTCCTTCCTTCCTTCCTTCCTTCCTTCCTTCCTTCCTCCCTCCCTCCCTCCCTCCCTCCCTCCCTCTGACGTTCATGTCTTGTGGCTCTCAAACATCTGATGTTTATTCCATGTGGCTCTTTCATTAAGCAAGTTTGGCCAGCCCTGCTCCAGGTAGTGGCTGGAGATCTCTGGCTGTCACAGGGGTGGCCAGACTTGGTTAACCAAAGGAAAGGAAAGGTCCCCTGTGCAAGCACCAGTCGTTTCCTACTCTGCGGTGACGCTGCTTTCACAGCGTTTTCACAGCAGACTTTTTACAAGGTGGTTTGCCATTGCCTTCCCCAGTCATCTACACTTTCCCCCCAGCAAGCTGGGGACTCCTTTGACCGACCTTGGAAGGATGGAAGGCTGAGTCAACCTGGAGCCGGCTACCTGAACCAGCTTTCGCTGGGATCGAACTCAGGTTGTGAGCAGAGAGTTCAGATCACAGTACTGCAGGACTGCTGCTTTACCACTCTGCGCCATGGGGCCACTTAGTGAGTGAAGGAAAAGGAAAGGTCCCCTGTGCAAGCACCAGTCGTTTCCGACTCTGGGGTGACGCTGCTTTCACAATGTTTTCACGGCAGACTTTTTACAAGGTGGTTTGCCATTGCCTTCCCCAGTTCTCTACACTTTCCCCCCAGCAAACTGGGGACTCATTTGACCCACCTCGGAAGGATGGAAGGCTGAGTCAACCTCAAGCCGGCTACCTGAACCAGCTTCCACTGGGATCGAGCTCAGGTCGTGAGCAGAGAGTTCAGATCACAGTACTGCGGTACTGCTGCTTTACCACTGCGCCACGGGGCTGCTTGCTTAACCTAAGAGCTCCATAGAATGAATGTCAGATGTTTGAGAGCCAGGAGATATGAAAGATGTTTGAGGGAAGGAAGGGTGGAAAAAAAGCAAATGGGTGGAGGGAGAGGTGGAAAGAAAGCAACTTCAAATGAATTCTCCAAGCCGCCAGCTGGCCTGGCTTGGCTTGGAGAAGTGATTTAAAAGAGACAAATGTGGTGGGGACTTTGAGAACCACACGATATGTGTGAAAGAGCCACACGTGGCTCTCGAGCCACAATTTGGCCACCGCTGGGCTATCAGAACTGATCTCCAAGGGAGTGGGTTCAGTTCACCTGGAGAAAATGACCACTTTGGCAGGTGGGCTGTTTGTGGCATTATACTCCACTGAAGTCCCTCCCCTTCCCAAATCCTGCCCTCTTCAGGTGCCACCCCCAAAATATCCAGGTCTTTCCCACCCCAGAGCTCACAGCCCTGGTGAAACCAATCTGCTGGTCTGGCGTAGTATCTTCTGTACTGGTCTGCCTTTCATCCTTTGGGTGCTGAACTCCCAATATGAAGACTTGGATTAAATACATCACATTCTTATCCGATCTTTCCCCTCTGGAACTCAGGGCAGAAAATGTCCCTCTTTCCCTCTTGTATCCCGTCCGTTCAACAACACAGTAGGTCATGCAGAGAGAGAGAGGGGACAGCAGGCATAAGTCACAAGGTAGAATCCATGGCCGAACGAGGATCTTTCTCCTCTTCTGATGCTACATTCTTCATTAGGTTGGCTGTCAATCCCCAAATTCCTGTCTCTTCCTCTGACCATGAGTTTTTGGGCAGGAAAACTCCTTGGCGGGGCCAGGCTTTGCGGCTTCAGCTTCGCATCAGGAAATCTCAGCAGATTTGCTTCTTCTGTCTTCTGATCCACACTCTGCCCCCCAAGCCCTTGGGATGAGTAGCGCAGAAGTCAGTAGGAGAAGCAAGGCAGGCAAGGGGACAGCCGTGGACAGTTGGAGGGCCAGCGTCTCCCATACGGTGTGGCGTGTGGGAACCTGGCACAGTGTGGATCTTTGCTTTTGCGGTGTTCTATAAACGGCATATGGTCCGTGCCCACAGAAATCACCAGCCTGTGCTTATTGAGCCTTAAATAACAGTCTGAAAAGAGCGAGCGGCATTTTGCCACCATGTGTTGCCAAGCCGCTTTCTTGAGCAGGCAGACTGGCCCTCTGGAGTCTGCTTTTGAGCCAGACCCCACCACCCTTAGGTCAAGGACTTCTTCTCCTTTTGCCTTCTTACTTGCTCTAAAGGTGGGCAAGAAGAATCCATCTCTACTGGGCAAAGAAATCAGTAGCTTGTTTGTTAAGCAAGAAAGGGCAGAGCTGCCAGGAGAATCCTGAACCTGTCCAGGAATGAGGCGGGGGTGGGGGTGGGGAGGGAAGCTTTCTTATAGTCTGCAGAGATGGACCAAAGGGCTGGAATCCAAAGTGAAGAACTGCCTCCACTTCCAGCAACCGGGCAAAGGTTCCTTTTTGGTACTTTGGATGCTGAGGGCGAAAGATTTTTGTTCCCTTGGGGAAGCAGTTGCCGTATGTGAGTGAGGCGCAGGGATGAGACAGGTGTGCTCCTGAACAGCTGTGCAGGTGCGCAGAGCAAGCGAGGAACCACAGCGGTTGGAGAGCTTGTGTCCGTTGTGCGGTCTTTCAAATTCACCGGAGCAGCTGGAGCATTTTGGGGACAGCAAAAGCCTCTCATGGGCACATTGTTTGGGATGGTAGTGACTGGACTATGGTTATTGAACTGGGGCTACACGAAATGGGCAATTGTTCAAAATATTAGGGGTGAAAGTACACTTTTGGGGTGGTGGCAAGGATGACCTGCCATGGCCTCCCGTGATCACGGAGAAGGACTCTTCAGAGGGAGTGTCAGGGTCTGGTTAGGCACAAATTGGCTCTTTTGTTTGGTAAATGCATCCTGTGGAACAGTCTCGGTGAGCGGAAGTCTCCAGCAGACGCATACTAAGTCTTCCCATCGACCTGCCTGGAAGTCCCCCTAATTAGTAGGAAGCAAAATTCAAGCAGTCCTTAAACGAAACTGGGACTTGTCCTCTGTCCACCCGCAGATGCTATTTTTGGGGAAAGAGAGTGACACGCTCACAGGTGACAAGCCTGAAAAGCTACGCCTTTTGCTTAAAAGCATATTGATCGGTGCACGCGCTTCCGGGTTTTTCTCTTGACACAGTTGCTTCTTGCAATCTACGCAGCCTGAATAAGTAGACAGAGCTCTGGCTTGTAATTCACTTTAAAACTGTGATTAATTCACTTGGAGTGATGGTCGGGGTGTGTGTGTATGTGTTGTGCTGTCATGGTTGCAGCTGCGAGCGGGAAGGCCTGGAACACAATGCTGAGAGAGCAGCAGGGCACAAAGCTCTTCCTTGGAAAACATTTTGGACTTGTGTTTTCAAGAGTTCTCTGCAGCTATACAACTCAGACTCTAGTTAGGGAAAATAGAAAGTCTCCAGTCACGCCCGGTAACAGAGACTAAAGCACCACTCCTTGCTAGTTTGATCCAGACCACCAAAGCGATGAGTCTCTGGGGGAAGAATGTTCTACGGCTGTGAGCAGCCCCCGAGAATTCCTGCCTGTGCAACCATGTTTATTTAGGGCCGGAATACAGCCTTTTGGATTGAGACGGACCTCTTTGGGGTCACAGGCGTGGTCTGTTGTGAACCCCAAAGATAGCTTCGCTTTTAGAATTGGCATTCCTCTTTGGTTGCTGAGGTTCTGCGGGTCCTAAAGCCGGGTCAGGTGGTAGAATATATTGCCTGTGAGCCGGTCTTGAGACTTTTCTTTGTGTTTCCTCAAGGATTGGTTCTTTGAAGAATAAACAAACAGAAATATTTAGGTTGCAGAAATGGACCGTGAGAATACTCTGGAAAGGTACAAAGCATCAACTTGAGGCAAGCGGGTTCAGCCTGCATCTGATCATTTCGCTTGAGCATAATATATGCCTGTTCTGTTTTGTTGTTCATTACAGCCAGTTTTTCAGAGACTGGCATGAGATTTTGCAGAGCCAGTTTGGTGTAGTAGTTGCGTGGACTCTTATCTGGGAGAACCGGGTTTGATTCCCCGCTCCTCCAGCTGCAGCTGCTGGAATGGCCTTGGGTCAGCCGTAACTCTTGCAGAGTTGTCCTTGAAAGGTCAGCTGCTGTGAGAGCTCTCTCAGCCCCACCTACCTTACAGGGTGTCTGTTGTGGGGGGAGGGGGAAGGTGAAGGAGATTGTGACCGCTCTGAGATTCAGAGTATAGGGCGGGATATAAATCCAATATCGTCTTCTTCAGAAACAAGAATATCATAGGGAAACTTGTGTTTGTATCTGTTGAGTTTATTGAAATAAAAGTTACACTGGATGCGGGGCACTGATATTTGCTTTCTATCAAAAGTTTGCAGGGTTGCTGTTATAGCATTGCAGGAGTCCTGGGAGGCAGCTTAGTCTGAGAAAGTGTGACTTGCTATAAGGCCCTCCCTCCCCCTCTCTTCCTAGCTTAACAAAATTGGGACAGAGCTCTGAGAGGGCCAGCAGAATAAGGGTGAGATTCCTGCTCTCTACGCTTTCGTGGCCTGCATTTTTCTAGGCTTCTCTGCACAGTCATGGGCTGGATGTTATCTTGGAGGGCTTAACCTCCACACAGCGAAAGGTGTCCTTCCCACCTTTGGACTTTCTTGAGTCACTCACCGAGCCAGTGTTTTTCTCAGTGGAACTGCCGGATTCTGTCCACTATAGTCAGCCGTTAGGGACAGACACTCAGATACGCTCATGACAAAAAAAGGAGTTGAATTGAGGTGTTCGGCTCATTTGAGCCTTTGGTTTCGTCTGTGCTCAAAACAGAGGTTGACCAGGATATCTTGTTACGTTAGCAGGCTCCAATGCAGTTTGAAAATGTTTCATAAAAAGCAAGTGAGCCTCTGATGCTAAAAGCAAGTCTCGAGCTCTTGGCCTCTTCTAAGGAGAGGAACCCTTCTGTTTATCATTGCTGCCGGTTTTGGAATCACTTCAAAGGAACGGAGTATTCCTTCCTGAAGCCAAACTGGAGACGCTGGAAGATGAAACATTTACTAACTTGGCTAGGGTTGGTGAGGTGGTGCGGTGCAAATGCAGATCGGTATACCGGCTGTGGTCTTTAATGTGGGCCACGGCCTTGAAAAAGTTTGTCGTTGCGCACCGCAACATCCTTTTGCAAACTCGAGGGCTAGAATTGTGCATGTTAAGGTGAATTCAAACTAGACGTCTTGGCTGCCGAGTGAGCTTGGGTTCCTTTTGGCAGACGGATCTTCCTGAAAGCCTCCAGCTGCAGCGTGTTGGGAGAGGGAGATGGGGAAGACCCCAGAAGCACCGAAAATGCCTGTAATACAAGGCAGTAAACAAGGGCTGAAAGCCGGCCAGAGAGGCTGCCTCCTCCTGCCAGAGAAAACATGAACTAATCCCGGCAGTGTTTTTCTTTTAAAAAATGCTTGACTTCTGGTAACGGAATAAACCTGCTGGATGAATAAATATATTGTTCTTTGCATCTCGCAACTCTGGCGGAGGATGAAAAAGCTTGTGAAAATGTCTGAATAATATGCCGGAAGGATTATATGTGAGCGGAGGCAGAGGGGGTCATTCAACTACAGGCCGCGAGAGGGAGGGGAGAGGTGGCGGCCTGCGTGCTTGCAGAGAGAGTCCTCAGCAACCCTCAGCCGGCCTTGCTGAACTCCTGAATTTTTTCCTCTGTGTTAACGCTTTCTAGGTTTTTGTTTCCTGCTTAGCTTGTAGCGGTGAGGGCCTCTGGATCTTCGAATCTCTTTGGAAGATTCTTTTGGCCGTAAGACCAGCTTATGCTGGATCAGACCACGGTGCTGTCTCCGTGACTGGACTGCGGGAAACTTGCAGACAAGTTGGGACAGCAGCAGCAGCTGTGCTCTCTCCTTCGCACGCTGCCTCTGCACATGGAGGTTCCGTTTGGCTACGGTCCGCTTTCCTCTGTGTGTTCTGCCTGATCCTTTCAGCTCTGGGTGGCCTCGCTTTCTGGTGTTGATGACTTCCAGATGTTTAGCGGGTGCCATACGCTTGCTCCTCAGTCCTGGAGCTTCAGCAAGCACTCCCGAAACAGTCAAGAGGGGGCTAGAGGAAGCCGGTGCTACAGTGTCCAAAATGAAGATCCTGTGAATTTAGGGGGAGGTGTTTGTGAGTTTCCTGCATTGTGCGGGGGGTTGAACTAGATGGCCCTGGAGGTCCCTTCCAATTCTAGGATTCTGTGATTCTTCAGGAGGTGGTGGGCTCTTCTTCCTTGGAGGTTTTTAAACAGAGGCTAGATGGCCATCTGACAGCAATGAAGATCCTGTGAATTTAAGCGGAGGTATTTGTGAGTTTAGAGCAGTTCCTCGGTGGAATAGGCTTCCTCCTTGGGAGGTGGTGGGCTCTCCTTCCTTGGAGGTTTTTAAACAGAGGCTAGATGGCCATCTGACAGCAATGAAGATCCTGTGAATTTAGGGGGAAGCGTTTGTGAGTTTCCTGCATTGTGCAGGGGGTTGGACTAGATGACCCTAGAGGTCCCTTCCAGCTCTATGATTCTATGATTGTTTGTATTGGGTCACTCACGAGAGAGAGAACCTTGTGGGTGCTGGTGGGCAAGAAGGGCAGGGGGCTTGCTTCTGGACCAAGAGTGGGTGCTCACAGGTGGGATTAAGATGGTAGGGGCCACCTGCCCTCACGCCTCTTCTGGGGGGGGCCTCCTTGTCTGTGTTCTGCCCTCCTCTGGGGTGTTTACCCAGCCGCTGTTTTGGCTTCGGGAGCGGGATTAAACTAGAGCAGAGGTGGCCGAACTTGCTTAACTTAAGAGCCGCAATAGAATAAATGTCAGATGTCTGAGAGCCGCAAGATAGGGAGGGAGGAAAGCAAATAAGAGGGAGGGAGAGGTGGAAAGAAAGCAACTTTAACTTTAAATGCATTCTCCAAGCTTTCAGCTAGCCTGGCATGGAGAAGCGATTTAAAGAGACAAATGCCTTCTCTAAGCTGGCTGACAGGGCAGTGGGGGCTTCAAGAGCCACACAAGATGTGTGGAAGAACCACAGTTGGACCACCCCTGAACTAGATGGTTTAGCCAGGCACTCGATGGGTTCTCTTTCCTTCTTGGAAGCTGGCTTCTCTCCCTCTTGCGCAAGCGCCTTGTTCTGCGGCCTTCGCTGAATCGCCTGTCCTTTCATAGCGTGGGTCTTCTCCGTGGTGTTCAGGGTTTGCCGTGTAGTGGTGAGCGAGTCAGAGCAGTATCCGGGAGACCCAGCTTCAGATCTCCTCTCAGCCGTGGGGGAACCAGGGGGCAGTTGCCCACACAGCCGAATAAGCCTACCTCACAGGGTGTTTGTTTAATGAGGATAAAATCTAGGTGGGGAAACCAGCATTCTAAGCTGCTTTGGATCAGGGTGTGAAGAACTGGTTTTCCGTCGCTGGGTTTTGTAAGCGGTGTTCCCTTGGAAGAGCTTCTCGGAGCTGCTGAGAACATTCCTCAGAGTTGTAAGTTGAGGTTTTCTGGGGGAACCTACAGTTTGGTGTAGTGGTTAAGCGCGTGGACTCTTATCTGGGAGAACCGGGTTTGATTCCCGACTTCTGCACTTACAGCTGCTGGAATGGCCTTGGGTCAGCCATAGCTTTGGCAGAGGTTGTCCTTGAAAGGGCAGCTTCTGGGAGAGCCCTCTCAGCCCCACCCACCTCACAGGGTGTCTGTTGTGGGGGGGAGAAGACATAGGAGATTGGGAAAAGAACGCAACAGGTAGGACAGCACCTTTCCTCACCCCGTCTTTGTTTGTCTCCCTTGTTGCTTCGTATGCGAGTGAATTCACCTGCGTCTGTCACTCAGCGGTTAGTCTTGCACAGACTTAAACTGTCCGCTTTGTAGTGGGACGTGCACCTTTATGGCGGGATTGGCATTCATCTGACAACAGCAGCAGCGAGGGTTTTGGTTCCGTAGCCATTTGCTTTTGTGACGTGGGGAACGAAAACACAGGGAGGCAGTTTCTACTGTTTATTCCGGGGCCCAGGTGTGGCTTCAGATAGTGCACTTTGTTTCCCTGCGTGCTGTCGTGCTAAAATTTATCAGCACCCCCCAAAAGGAAACAGTTCTCTAAACAGACATATAAAAGCTGGCAGGCTTTCTTGGGATTCCGGATTGCACAAAGATTTGGTAGGGAGGGGGGTGGGGCGCGGTTGGTGACTTGCTTTCATTGGTGCGGCCTTGCGGTTAAGCTGTTAGTGTTCAGAGCAAACTTTCTTATGACTCTTGCCACAGCCCTATAAGGTAGACTCTTCCCTCTGTATTGCAGATGCAAAGCTGAGGGACAGCAGACTGGCCTAAGACCACCGAGTGAGTTTGTTCCAGGCAGGATTTTAATGGGGGCCTCCTGGATCTCTTTCTGTTGATCACTTTCCTAGAGAGCCAGTTTGGTGTAGTGGTGAAGTGTGCGGACTCTTATCTGGGAGAACTGGGTTTGATTCCCCACTCCTCCACTTGCAGCTGCTGGAATGGCCTTGGGTCAAACATAGCTCTCGCAGAGGTTGTTCTTGAAAGGGCAGCTTCTTGGAGAACTCTCTCAGCCCCACCCACCTCACAGGTCGTCTGTTGTGGGGGAAGAAGACAAAGGAGATTGTGAGCCACTCTGAGACTCTGATTCAGTGAGAAGGGCAGGGTATAAATCTGCAATCTTCTTCTTTTGTGATTCTCTCCTCCACCGTGCTATTGTCACAACAGCCCTGCAAAGTAGGTTACGCCGAGGGAGAGTGCCCAGTCGAAGGCCAGCCAGTGGGCTGCATAGCAGATTTGAACCTGGGCCTCCCTTGTGGTATTTTGACTGCCTCAGCCTGGCTCTTGAATAAAGCAGGAGTCAAGTGGCACCTTTAAGACCAACCAAGTTTTATTTAGAACGTAAGCTTTTGTGTGCTCTCTAAGCACACTTCCTCAGACGAGGGGATCAGGTATCGGCTCTCTCTCTCTCTTAGCCACTCCACTGTGCCCTCCTGAAAGGGAGCTGAAGTAAGGCCAGTGTGTGGAAGAAGTCAACATATGAATGCGTGAAAATGTACAGTGCTGGTTTTGGAACCTTCGATTCTCTCGTCCCTGTTCCAGGGCAGCTTTCTGTCTTTCCCTGTTGCTGAAGAGCCATTCCATTGCTGTCAGTGAGAGGGAGATAAGGAGGGAGGGGGGAGGGTTCGGTGGGGGTAGAATACATGTGGAAGCATCTGACACTTCCCAAGGTTTCCCGTTGATTCCATGCTGCTTGGTGGTTGGTTGGTTTTTTTGGGTTCCTTCCCCCCCCCCCTCCCGATAAAAAATTTAGAATTTGAGTGGGTGGAAGAGAGACGGGAGGGTGGTATTTTTACATCTGAGCCTTATCTTCTGTGCAGCCTTATGTTCTAATTTTGAGCGGCTGCAGAACATAAGGATGAGTGTCTCTTTGGACATCTATGCTAGAGAAGGGGAGGGGGGGTGCCCATCTGTTCAACATTCAGTTTTATATGTTCGTGCATTGCAGGAAGCCGGGAAGGAGGGAGGGAGGAAAGGAGAGGATCTTTTTTTTGCCGGCATCTTCTACGTTATCCTCAGTTTCGTGAAAGGAGGCTGCTGACGCGGCACCGGAGATGGAACGGGATCGGCACATATGTATTTAGGAGACGTTCCCCCCCCCCCTCCCAGCCATCTACCAAAATGGCGCTTTGAAAATTTAAAAGTGTGAAATACACTACAAAAGATTAACTGCAGAGCCAAGTAAAACAAAGCATGGATGTGGATTTGTGAAAGCTGGGAAAAGCTGAGCAGAGCTAGCCGCCGAAGGAGTAAACGTATCAAGCGATGGCGGACTGAAAATATAACGGGGAATAATAAAATCTGTGGAGTCTGCAAAGGCATATATAGATGTCTGGAAGTCTTTTTTAGTTGTCCGGAGGCCCCCTGGAGCACTAGAAGTCCAACAGGGTTGGTCTTGAAGGGCAGTTCTAGAATCAGCCACCGACTGTCTTGGTGACTTCTGCCCACACACGGTCTGGGCAAATGAATCAGGGTTTGGAAATGTCAGTTTTGGGGTGCAGCAAGGCTGCTGGCGGGCCTCTTGTCTTATGGTCTCGCGTTGTGCCCCAGGGCACCAGGAGCCCACCAGTGCTTTCCCCTGCTGCCTGCTGAATGGGGTTTTTTTTTAGGACATGGGCATGGCAGGGCTTCTGGTTGGCTGCGCAGACTAAAAGGCATCCTGTTAAACAGAGCCTCAAAAGGTTGGGGAGTTGTGCATAACCTCTCTCTCTCCCTCTGCCATTTTGCGGCTGGCTCCACCTCCTGCGGCAGCCATTTTGTTGTCACGGCACCACTCTGTGTCAGAATCCGGAAAGTGCCCATATGCTCAAAAAAAAAAAAAGGTGGGGGACCCGTGGTCTAGGAGGAAAAAGGTGTCACTTTAAGGCACCAGACTCCAAACGGATCGAAACCCAAGTCCACTGACCGTCCGCGTGTCTGTAGTCTGGCATCCCCCAACTGTGTTTCCTGCCCACGCGCCGTTCCGAGTGTTAATTCAGCAAGGCAATGAAGAAAACATAAAACAGTCATTAAACGTCATGAAACATGACAAGCCCTAAAAGCCAACATCAGTTAAGCATCACCTGCTGAGGCAGGGAGAAACCTCTTTCAGAGCGGAGGACTCGCTACTAGCTGCGGAACTGATTTTAAGGTGGGTTCCCTGAGGGGGAGGGAGCCACCTGGGGGCTTAGTCTCTGTCCTCCTGACCTTCCCTGACCTTCTGGGCTCCTGGTGGAAGCAGTTTGTCCACTGCTGTGTTGGCCTGGATAATCTTGAGGGATTGCCAGGAAGACGGGGGCCGGGGGCCTTGTTGTTGGTGTGTGTGTGCTTTTCTTAAAGGAGTGGAATACTGGTCCCGCATCTTAGAATCCTAGAGTTGGAAGGGACCTCCAGGGCCATCTAGTCCAACCCCCTGCACAATGCAGGAAACTCACAAACCCCTCCCCCTAAATTCACAGGATCTTCATTGCTGTCAGATGGCCACCCAGCCTCAGTTGAAAAACCTCCAAGGAAGGAGAGCCCACCACCTCCCAAGAAGGAAGCCTGTTCCACTGAGGAACCACTCTTAACAGTCATAGAACTATAGAGTTGGAAGGGACCTCCAGGGTCATCTAGTCCAACTTCCTGCACAATGCAGGAAACTCACAAACCCCTCCCCCTAAATTCACAGGATCTTCATTGCTGTCAGATGGCCACCCAGCCTCAGTTGAAAAACCTCCAAGGAAGGAGAGCCCACCACCTCCCAAGAAGGAAGCCTGTTCCACTGAGGAACCACTCTTAACAGTCATAGAACTATAGAGTTGGAAGGGACCTCCAGGGTCATCTAGTCCAACCCCTTGCACAATGCAGGACACTCACAAACACCTCCCCCTAAATTCATAGGATCTTCATTGCTGTCAGATGGCCACCCAGCCTCAGTTGAAAAACCTCCAAGGAAGGAGAGCCCACCACCTCCTGAAGAATCATAGAATCCTAGAGTTGGAAGGGACCTCCAGGGTCATCTAGTCCAACCCTTTGCACAATGCAGGAAACTCACAAACCCCTCCCCCTAAATTTACAGGATCAGCATTGCTGTCAGAGGGCTATCCAGCCTCTGTTGAAAAACCTCCAAGGAAGGAGAGCCCACCACCTCCCAAGGAGGAAGCCTGTTCCACTGAGGAACTGCTGTAATGGTCAGGAAGTTCTTCCTAACATTGAGCCGGAAACTCTTTTGATTTAATTTCAACCCGTTGGTTCTGGTCCTTCTGGGGCCACAGAAAACAATTCCACACCATGCTCTCGATGACAGCCCTTCAAGTCTTGGTGATCCTATCACCTCTCAGCCAACTCCTCTCCAGGCTAAACATGCCCAGCTCCTTCAACCTTTTTCTTCATAGGACTTGGCCATTCCAGCTTGTCTGTGTCCTTCTTAAAATGTGGTGCCCAAAACTGGACACAATACTCCAGGTGAGGTCTTCCCCTGGTCTGGTCTTTGCATGGCCTTTTATCCTGAAAAGGCACGGTGTGGATCCTACCAGAGTAGGGTGGTGGGTTGAGGATTGGGTCAGGACCTGCGAGACCTGGC
Organism: Heteronotia binoei; assembly: GCF_032191835.1. Classification (NCBI taxonomy): domain Eukaryota; kingdom Metazoa; phylum Chordata; class Lepidosauria; order Squamata; family Gekkonidae; genus Heteronotia; species Heteronotia binoei. The sequence continues at coordinate 55,115,653 of NC_083239.1, read as the reverse complement.
TTTTACATCCCCTCTCTGGTAGGAAGGTCCGGTCATACACATTTAGCCTCACCTTCCTCACGGGGCTGTCGTGAGCGTGCACACAAATCTGTCTTCTGCTGAATCAGACCCTTGGTCCATCAAGACCAGTATCGTCTGCTCAGACTGGCAGCAAACCTACAGGGTATCAGGTGGAGAGGTCTTTCACACCACCTGTTTCCTGGTCTGCAGCTTGAGAGCCCGGGGATTGAGCTTGGGACCTTCCGCCTGCTGAAACGGATGCTCTACCACTGAGCCATGGCCCCTTTCCAAGGAAGAAATACCCTACCCTGGAGGAATGGCCGGATAAAACTATTCGGCCAGGATGCCACCAGTATGCTGATGAGGCCCAGCTGTATCTGTTGAAGGTTGGCCAGCTGAATAACACTCCGGACAATCTGGCCAGGGGCCGGAAGCCGTGGTTGGTTGGTTGGTTGAAGCAGCGTCGGCTGAGACTAAATCCACCGAAAGCGGAGGTGCCGTGGCTGAGCTGGGGAGATCCCTGGTTGGAATGCCAACTTCCAGCTCTTGATGGTGAGCCACGGACGGCGAGGCTGCTTGCGAACGGCTTTGCGGAGGCCCAGGTCGCAAACGTCGCCAGGCTGGCATTCTGCCATCTACGCCAAGGTCGCCGACGGGTTCCCTTCCTGCCTCGCCCTAACTTAGCCACAGCGATCCACGCAAGAGTCGCCTCCAGGTTAGACAGCTGTCTTAATGCAGGGCTGCTCTTGAGGCCAACCTGGAAGCTCCAGCTGGTCCAGAGCGACAGCTGCGCGTGCGTGCTTACGAGAGCCCGCATATAACCGACGCTCTGCCAGCTGCACTGGCTCCAAAGCAGCTGACTGCCTTCTCTCCTCCATTTTAGCCTCACAACAACCCTGTGAGGCAGGCTGGGGTGGTCCGAGATCACCCGGGGAGCTTGCGTGTCAGAGCAAGGGCTCAAACCCAGCCGCCTACCCACTGCACCATCCTGGTTCTCGACTTTGTTTTTTTGGGTAGTATTTATTTTATTACAGTTCTGTCTCTCGATCATTTGCTGAAGAACTTGGGGTGGGGGGGACGACGACTCCCCCCCTCCTTTGTGCTGTAGGCTGAGGCAGTGTGACAGGCGTGGGTGGGAACCTCGCAACCATCTCCCGAAGGCCGTAATTCGCAGGGTTTTGTTAACGGAATCCATGCGCAGGCTAAGACGGAAGGAAGGCTGTTTGTCCCGTGCGCCTGTTGGGGAGTTGCAGTTTGTGGATGGAGCGCTGGGCTTCCTCTCCCCGCTCCCCCACCTTTGACGTGGGCTGCTCTGGAATGTGGGCAGCTCCTCCGTTTCTGCCCTGTGGCTTTATCTCTGCCGCCGCGTGGCGTCCCCCTGGCCTCGCGCCCTCCAGTTCCTCTGCACCTGCGTCTCTTCATAAACTCTTGAATTTCCAATCTGGCCCCATGGCGCAGAGTGGTAAAGCAGCAGTACTGGAGAGCCAGTTTGGTGTAGTGGTGAAGTGTACGGACTCTTATCTGGGAGAACCGGGTTCGATTCCCCACTCCTCCACTGGCAGCTGCTGGCATGGCCTTGGGTCAGCCATAGCTCTGGCAGAGGTTGTCCTTGAAAGGGCAGCTGCTGTGAGAGCCCTCTCCAGCCCCACCCACCTCACAGGGTGTCTGTTGTGGGGGAGGAAGGGAAAGGAGATTGTGAGCCGCTCTGAGACTCTTCGGCGTGGAGGGTGTGATATAAATCCAATATCTTCTTCTGTTGTGATCTGAACTCTCTGCTCACGACCTCAGTTCGATCCCAGCGGAAGCTGGTCCAGGTAGCCGGCCCAAGGTTGACTCAGCCTTCCATCCTTCTGAGGTGGGTAAAATGAGTACCCAGCTTGCTATGGGAAAGTGTAGATGACTGGAGAAGGCAATGGCAAACCAAAAGTCTGCCGTGAAAACGTTGTGAAAGTCACGTCACCCCAGAGTCGGAAACGACTGGTGTTTGCACAGGGGACCTTTCCTTTTCCTTCCGATCTGGGATGGGGGCTTGCAGGAATCTGCAAAGAGAAGGCCACCATTTGACTTTCCGCAAAGGGCCATATGTATATCGTTGCCCAGGCGTAGCTGACAGTCCCTAGCCGTTCGTTCTCTCAGCTGTCCCCCCCCCCCAAGGGTTTGCTGTTTCGCTTCCCCCCCAAGTTTCAAGATGGAAGCTGTGCCCGTGTTAAGCGTGCTTCCCCCCCTCCCACGGCCCCCAAACTTAATGGGGGATGCAGTCATTTGTTCAAGAGCGCGAGAAGCTTCCGGAGTGCTTTGCTGATCTGGCTAATCCCAGACAGCTAATTCTCTTGTATAGGCCCAGCGAGGCTGGCTTGCTGCAATAAGCCCGGAACACAGCTCACCGATGGCACGAAGGGGGAAGAAGAAACGTTTGTGCTTTTTTGATGGCCTCTAAAAAAGGAGATTCTTCTCGCTGCCTCTGTGGCCTGTCGTGCATGTTTCAGAGCTAAGCTGCTGTGGGAAGCCAGAGGTTCAAAAAGAACCGTCCAGCCCTAGGTACGCTTTCTCCAAATTCTTGCTGCCGCTGAGCGGAAACAATCGTTTCTGCTCCGGTCTCCAGGCCATGCGGTCCTGTCTCTCAGCATCCTCTCCGCCCTTGTTATGGGCCTCTTGAAAGTCTCTCCCAGTTATTAGGCCCCAGTGGGCAGCCAGGCTGGTCTGAAGCGGCAGAACAAAGTAGGAGTCAAGTGGCACCTTTTAAGACCAACAAAGTTTTATTCAGAATGTCAGCTGCCGTGTGCTCTAAGCACCCTTCATCAGACGAGGAATCCGGTACAGTGAGCAGAGCTTTATATAGCGGGTAGGCAGTGGTTTGGAGTGCAAAACGGTACAAATTTAAGATCCAGTGACAGAATAGTAAAATTAACAAATTGAGCAAACCTTTGATCTGGGTAGCATGAGTGTGAGAAACCAATAAAACAGTAACAAGACAAAGTCCTGTGAAGAAAGGTTGAAGGAGCTGGGGATGTTTAGCCTGGAGAGGAGGCGGCTGAGAGGTGATAGGATCACCATCTTCAAGTCCTTGAAGGGCTGTCATCTAGAGGATGGGGTGGAATTGCTTTCTGTGGCCCCGGAAGGTAGAACCAGAACCAACGGGTTGAAATTAAATCAAAAGAGTTTCCGGCTCAACATTAGGAAGAACTTCCTGACGGTTAGAGCGGTTCCTCAGTAGAACAGGCTTTCTCCTTGGGAGGTGGTGGGCTCTCCTTCCATGGAGGTTTTTCAACAGAGGCTAGATGGCCATCTGACAGCGATGAAGATCCAGTGAATTTAGGGGGAGGTGTTTGTGAGTTTCCTGCCTTGTGCAGGGGGTTGGACTCAATGACCCTGGAGATCCCTTCCAGCTCTAGGATTCTATGATTCTTCAGGAGGTGGTGGGCTCTCCTTCCTTGGAGGTTTTTCAACAGAGGCTAGATGGCCATTTGACAGCGATGAAGATCCTGTGAATTTAGGGGGAGGTGAGTTTCCTGCATTGTGCAGGGGGTTGAACTAGATGACCCTAGAGGTCCCTTCCAACTCTAGGATTCTATGGTTCTAACATGTCAAAATGTGAGAATATCTGTTAATTATTCTACTGCTAGTAAGCCTGGGCCAAAATGAGGGCATTTTTTTCTCAGATGTTTTTCCCATCCAACTAATTTACCTTTTAACATGTAACATACATATAGTTTGCCATTAGAAGAAAAATACATTAAAATATAGTGGAAGACGAGTTAGTATATTAGTTTAGTTTCTTTTACTGGGCCCCCTGCCCCTTTCCCTTTCACGTCCTCTCAAAGGTGGTTCTGTCTGGCACTTTCAGCCCAACAGCCGTGCTGCAAAGGAACAACCAGCCGAGCATTTAGGGCTGGGGTGTCAAACTCATTTTCCATGAGGGCTGAATCTGACATAAATGAGACCTTGTCGGGCTGGGCCGTGTGCGTCATAAAACGTAATCCCAGATAGCAGAGATATAAACGTTATAAAAGTCACAAACACAAAGATTTTTTTAATAATCTTAAAATGAAACATGCATAAAACTTTAGCACTTGTTGGTCTTAATGGTGCTTTCTTTGTCTCTCTCCCATGGGATCCAGGGAACTGGGCAAAGGAAGCTCTGGCTCTTTCCTTCCTTCCCCAGGGGACTAGGAGGGGGAGGAGTCTCAGCCAACAAAAGGAAGACAAGCTTGGCACAGTAGCTCTGCTGTGCGATTGAGAGAGCCTGGCAAAGCAAGCTCTCCCTCCCCCCCTTCCTCCCCAAGGGAGGAGCCTCAGCCAATGGAGAAAATAGAGGCTTTGCTCTGTAGCTCCTGTGTGATTGAGCAAGCCTGGCAAAGCAAGTTGTGATGCAGAAGGAACCAAGAGAGTGGAAAAAGGAAGCAGACGATAGCCAGTTGCTTGGGGGCCTGATAGGAGTCCTCAGGGGGCCTGATTTGGCCTCCGGGCCACATGTTTGACACCCCTGGTTCAGGGAGTTCTGTCTCCCATGACGTATGCCTGTGGGACTGCAGTGGAATGCGCCATGTGGACTTTGTCCATCTCCTTGATGGAGAGTGACAGGAAGAGGCTCCTAATCTGTCATCTTGCTAAATAGATTATTTGAGGCAGGCCCAGGAAGGGGGGGGGGCCCAGTCACTGGGACAAGGGCGCTTGGCACAGATGTGTGCTGGTGCGGTTAAGCCAGACAGGTGGCGTGGACTCAGAGTGTGCTGCGCAAGCCAGGGACATCTGTGGCTGGGAAATGCTGGCGTATGTATAATACCATGCGCTGTTAATCCAGACGATGAGTAGTGAGTAGAAAACTTCAGGAGCTATTTTTACTCTTGACATTGCCCAACCCAGGGAAAACCTGCATTCACAAGTTGCAACAAACCTCCGATTGTCCGTGACTGGCAGAAACGCAGCTTTGTTTTCCTGCTTGCAATGCTTCTGCCTCCTTCTGTGTCTGAAAGCTTCTTGGCTTGGGAAACATTCATTCATCTGCCAGAGCAGTTGGATACAGACTTAGAACCCTAGAATCGTAGAGCTGGAAGGGACCTCCAGGGTCATCTAGTCCACCCCCCCTGCACATTGCAGGAAATTCACAAATACCTGCCCCTAAGTTTACAGGATCTTCATTGCTGTCAGATGGCCATCTAGCCTCTATTGAAAAACCTCCAAGGAAGGAGAGCCCACCACCTCCCGAGGAAGCCTGCTCCACTGAGGAACTGCTCTAACGGTCAGGAAGTTCTTAATGTTGAGCCGGAAACTCTTTTGATTGAATTTCAACCCATTGGTTCTGGTCCTACCTTCTGGGGCCACAGAAAACAATTCCACGCCATCCTCTATAGGACAGCCCTTCAAGTTCTTGAAGAAAGTGATCATATCCCCTCTCAGCTGCCTTCTCTCCAGGCTAAACATCCCCAGCTCCTTCAACCTTTCTTCATAGAGCTTGGTCTCCAGACCCCTCACCATCTTCTTTGCCCTCCTCTGGACCCGTTCCAGCTTGTCTATATCATTCTTAAAATGTGGTGCCCAAAACTGAACACAATACTCCAAGTGAGGTCTTACCAGAGCAGAGCAAAGCGATACCATCACTTCACGTGATCTGGACACTATACTTCTGTTGATACAGCCCAATACTGCATTTGCCTTTTTAGCCGCTGCATCGCACTGTTGACTCATGTTCAGCGTATGGCCCACTAAGACCCCTAGATCCTTTTTGCACAGACTACTTCTAAGACAAGTCTCCCCCATCCTATAACCATGCACTGGATTTTTCCTACCTAAATGCAGAACTTTACATTTATCCCTCTTAAAGTTCATTTTATAGGTTTTAGCCCAGTTTTTCAGCCTGAGTGAACTGAGGGGTTTTCTTCCTCCAAAGATCTGGGACTACAAAACATGGTGTAACCCTAGTTTCGAATTCAGGTTTGGGGGGAGGGGAACAATCTCCAGTTTACCTTGGCGCCTTCATTCCAGTGCCGTGGCAAATGGAAGGCTTCCCAATCAGCCTGATAGATCCAGGCGGGCAGCCGTGTTGGTCTGAAGCAGTTGAACAAAGCAGGAGTCAAGTTGCACCTTTAAGGCCAACCGCTTTCTATTTAGAATGTCAGCTTTCGTGTGCTCTTAAGCGCACTTCGTCAGACGAGGAATCCGGCAGAGCGAGCAAAGCCGTACAGCCTGATTTCAGTTGTGCCTCTGCTCCATATTCTTGGCCTGGAGGGAACGGCCTTCCGAAGCGGGACAATAAGCTGCATTCTTGCAGGTTTGCCGCAATGTCCGAAGGCAGCCATGCCTGAACGTTTTCCGTCCCTCTGATCAGGTGGTTTATTAACGCTGTGACCTTGAAAAACAATTAGGGCTTGGAATGCGGGAGTCCTTGGAAGCAACTGGAGCTCCAGGGAGTCCCTGTCGACAAGTTAAACAAGCAGAAACCGCCTCGAAGGAAGGGAAAGGAGGGGGAAGGTGCTCATAAGTATTTAGAGTGAGTCCGACATGGCCATTGGCAGGAGTGATTTTAATGGGGAAGAATTGGCTGGAAATGGCTCTCATTATAAGTGTCTTGTATTATAGCTGCTGCAGCAAGATGAAGTGCTCTGGGAAGGAGAGGTGTGGTGAGAAAATAAATCTTGGTTATAAACAGCGCGAGGCAAAAAGGGGGAAAAAAAATAGCAACACAGTTTGGGAACTCAGCAAAACCACCCTGGTGGTGTTGGGCCTACACATCCGGCAGTCTTGCCTTGAATTCTAGCTGCTGGCGTTGGGTTCAGGGGGATGCTCTGACTCTTGGATGCTCTGGGTCATAGAATCCTAGAGTTGGAAGGGACCTCCAGGGTCATCTAGTCCAACCCCCTGCACAATTGGAGGAAACTCACAAACACCTCCCCCTAAATTCAAAAGATCCTTATTGCCATCAGATGGCCATCAAACCTCTGTTTAAAAACCTCCAAGGAAGGAGAGCCCACCACCTCCCGAGGAGGAAGCCTGTTCCACTGAGGAATTTCTCTAACGGTCAGGAAGTTCTTCCTCATGTTGAGCTGGAAACTCTTTTGATTTAATTTCAACCCATTGGTTCTGGTCCTGCCTTCTGGGGCCACAGAAAACAATTCTGCACCATCCTCTAGATGACAGCCCTTCAAGTACTTGAAGATGGTGATCCTATCACCTCTCAGCCGCCTCCTCTCCAGGCTAAACATCCCCAACTCCCTCAACCTTTCTTCATAGGACTTGGTCTCCAGACCCCTCACCAACTTCGTCGCCCTCCTCTGGACCCGTTCCAGCTTGTCTAGATCCTTCTTAAAACGTGGTGCCTTGAATTCCAGCTGCTGGGATTGGGTTCAGGGGAATGCTCAGACACTTGGTTGAGTCTCTTAATTGTGTCTTTGCTTCTGGAAATGGCGGTGCCCAGGTCCTCCCTTCTCTTTGAAATGGGCAGATGCTTGGCTCGGCCTAAGGAAGGCCAGAGACCCCCTGGGCAGCCAGGAACGCACCATCTTCTGGGACGGGCACAAGCGCCCTCTGCTATCCTGAAGCCAAGGCTGCGTTTCCCTGCTAATGAAAACCGGTAGCATTGCAGCAGGGGAGAAGAGAAGCACCGCGGCTTCTGCCGTGATGTTCTTTTCCGCCATCCCCCCACGCGCGCTTTGCAGAGAGAGAATGCACTGTAATTTGGATAAACAAAGTGAAGGACTAATTAAGAGTCTTGCATAATCAGCTTGCAGCTTAATTAGCAACAAAGAGTACTTGCGAGCTGGAACGGGGTTGCTGCAAACTCTGCGACATAGCCACTGGGGCTCTTGTTTGGCATCCGAGAAGGTCCTGTGAAGCAGGGGAGCGAAGCTTGGGGCTGGGGCTTCTTCAGTGGGGGGCTGGTGGGGGGGGTGGAGGACCCTCCAAGGGCCCCATAGTTCCTTTCAGTGCCTGAGGGGGTTTGGTGCTTGAAGTGTCCTTCTAGCGCTGTTTATTTCTCAGGGCTTGTAGCCTGCAGATTTCTGGCAGTGGACGGAGACTTTTGATGTGGGTGAGGGTGTATTTTGGGAGGGGTTTGCAGTTTCCTTTCTCTCTTCCAGTTTGGTGTAGTGGTGAAGTGTGCAGGCTCTTATCTGGGAGAACCGGGTTGGATTCCCCACTCCTCCACTTGCACCTGCTGGAATGGCCTTGGGTCAGCCAGAGCTCTCTTATCTGGGAGAACCGGTTTGGATTCCCCACTCCTCCACTTGCACCTGCTGGAATGGCCTTGGGTCAGCCCCTAGCTCTGGCGGAGGTTGTCCTTGAAAGAAGATGATGATATTGGATTTATATCCAATCCGAAGAGTCTCAGAGTGGCTCACAATCTCCTTTACCTTTTTCCCCCACAGCTGACATCCTGTGAGGTGGGTGGGGCTGAGAGAGCTCTCCAAGAAGCTGCCCTTTCAGGGATAACCTCTGCCAGAGCTATGGCTGACCCAAGGCCATTCCAGCAGGTGCAAGTGGAGGAGTGGGGAGTCAAACCCGGTTCTCTCAGATAAGAGTCCACACACTTAACCACTACACCAAACTGGCTTTCCAAGGGCAGGTTCTGTCAGAGCTCTCTCAGCCCAACCCGCCTCACAGGGTGTCTGTTGTGGGGGAAAAAGATAAAGGAGATTGTAAGCCGCTCTGAGTCTCTGATTCAGGTATAAATCTGCAGTTTTCTTCTTCTTCGTCTTCTCTGCAGCAGACCCTGCCGTTGTATGTAGTGCAGTTTCTGGGAGTCTCTTAAATCTTGGGGCTGTTGCAGGTTACAGCAGGGAGGGGCAAAGTGAGAGAAGCCTGTTTCCACAAACTCTGTTCCATGTGCAGGTCCTTATGGGTGTGTCACAGGCCAGCCTTTCTGTCCCTTCTTTCCTCTGGGGCAGCTCTCTGTGTAGGGAGAACTTCCGTGTGTTCTCTTAGTCCAGACTCTTTATTTTTACGATATTTATAAACTATTTCCTTGAGATGACTTACACTTCATCATCCAGTAATAAAACAGATCGTATCATAAAGGCAATGCCAAAAATCAAAGGAGCGATAAAAAGGGCCACAAAATAGCAGAAGCAATAGAAACGCAGCAAGGAGGAGTGCAGTTTCGAACCGTCGTTAAATAAAAACCCAGAGAAACGAAAACATTTTTGCTTGGAGCTTGAAGCTCTGAAGAGTAGGTGCCGGACGAATGGTGGCGCGGCAGGTGTCCCAGACTCTGGTAGCTGCCCACGTTTCCTCTGAAGGCATGGCCAAAGCGCTGAGCCCCGGATTTCTGCCATTGGGCACTTTTGTGTGGCGGCAGGTGCAGGTATATTGTCAGTGGCCAAAGGCGGTTAACAATCTGAGCACATATTGCATCATCCTCTTTAAAATATTCCAACCAAAAAAGGTGCAGATCAAATAAAAAACACTACTCTCTATAGATACAGCTCTAGCCCGTATTTTCTTGGCTGCCGAAGCAAAAAGTGAAACTCTGTAAGAGACAAGTGGGTCAGCCTGAGAGAAGGGAAAAAGCAGCTTTTCTGAATCTGAAGAACGGTTTAAACCCATTAAAAGGTCTGTAAGAGATTTGGTTCTAGGCTCTGCATAGAGAGGGCAGGATAATCTGTAGTAACGCCTAGACCCCCACTCACCATTGCTTTTATCTCTTCAGCCACCCCCGGGCAGTTGTTGTCCAAGCTTTGTATCCCTGATGGGTCCTCTAGGAACAGATCTTGGAAGCTAAGCGGGGCCAACTCTGGCAAGTATTTGGATGGGAAACCTCCTTGGAAAACCAGCAGTCGGGAGGCAGGGGCAGGCTTTAATTCAACCACCTCTCTGAATATCCTCTAGGACCTCAGTAGGAGTCAGTCACTAGAGGTGGCCGTGACTTCCAGCTTCACACAGTCCCTCTCACGCACGCATGCGCGCACACATAAAAATGCGAAAAGAAAAGGAGGACAGCAACAATGATAGATAGGCTCAGCAAGGCCTAACCTGTTGGATCCTCTAGCATTGAAGTGCTGCGCAGTGTTTTAATGGGGGTGGAGGGGTTTTCGCTTGGTTTTCCCTCCAGGTGCACATTCTCTTCACCTGTGTGATTGCTAGAATCATAGAGTTGGAAGGGGCCATGCAGGCTGTCTAGGCCAGCCCCCTGCTGAAGGCTGGATCTGTTTCATCACACTGACTACTCATATTTTGTTTACAGGTCATCCACACCCCAAGGTTTTGTTCTCTACCTCTCTCTCTCTCTCACACCCTCCCCCCCATATTTGTCCTCCACCCGGTATGTGTGCTTCTTGTAGAAGTCTGCTCTTATCCTTACTGATTTGCGTCTCATTCATCTGCCCACTTATCCGGTGTGTTCAGATCTTGTTGAATTCTGTCTCTTGTCTTCCGCTGCGTTTGTTGCTCCTCCCAATTTACCATCGCCCCTTCATCCAGATCGTTTGCTGAAACATCGCAAAGTACCCGGCCCCAAACCCGAGCCCCGTTGCGGTGGCGAGGTCCAGCGTGCGCAGCTGCCGTTCACAGTGTGCTGCTCTGGGTGGGAGAACCGGAGACTCTGGTGTCAGATCGTTCTGCATTCCTGGCGTGCCTGCTTCCCCCACCCTCCCTTTTGCACAGACCACCCCCCCTTTCCCTTTGAAGATGGGACCAGGCTCCTTGGCTGAGTGAGCGCCGCTAAATTGGTCAGGCCTGTTTGCGTTTTTCCAGAGTTTCTGATGCCCTCCCGCCTCTCGGAGGAGCACTGCTTTGTGTGGGTCTGTGAGCCCGGGCCTGCCTGCTGATTGCTCCGTTTGATGCCTGGACCCCTCCCCCCCCCTCCGGCTTCACTAATTGCTAGGCAATCACGAGGCGCCTGGCTCCCCACACACACAAGTGGGCAGCGAGTGAGTGTGTGAGTTCACCCACCAGCACAGGAAGTTCTCTTCGGAGCATAACTGCTCTCCGCGCCTCCGAGTCCTTTGGCATCATTGCAGCCCAAAGTGGCTGGGTGGCAGCCTTCCTTGTTTGAAGCTAGATAGCCGTATTGGATCTGAAGCAGTAGAAGAGATTCCAAATCCAGCGGCACCTTTCAGGCCAACAAACTTTTATTCAGGGCAGAGATGCGCACGAAAGCTCATACCTTGAATAAAAGTTGGCTGCTCTTAAAGGTGCTCCACGGGACTCAAAGCAGCCCCGTGGGAAAGCTGCAGTGCTGCAGTCTAAGCTCTTTGCTCATGACCTGAGTTCGGTCCCAGCGGGAGCTGGGTTCAGGTAGCCGGCTCGAGGTTGACTCAGCCTTCCATCCTTCCGAGGTCAGTCAAATGACGACCCAGCTTGCTGGGGGGAGGAAAGCGTAGATGGCTGGGGAAGGCAATGGCAAACCACCCCGTAACAAAAAGCCTGCCATGAAAATGTGATATGACGTCACCCCAGAGTCGGAAACGACTGGTGCTTGCACAGGGGACTACTTTTACCTTTTTACGGGTATTTGAAGTTAGAAGCCTGCATGTGGGATTCCAGAGAGGGCTTTGCATAGCCATCTTTTTTCTTCCCCAGAAGGAAGAGCTTCCATTAGCAGCTAACAGAGACCTGCTTGGAGAGTTTGGATACTGCTGCTGGTGGTGGACTGCAGGTGAGAGATCTGGAGATGGTTTCCAGAAGGCCCCAGAAGTTGCCTTAAAACTCACATAATTGTCTCGGACACGTTTACACCAGCAGCTGTCTGGTTAATAGCTGCTCTCCTGTTTGCCTCCTTTACTGCTGCCGGAACTGACTCAGCTTTTTCCCTGAGATCTAGCAAGACCCCAAGGTGCCTTTCCTAGCCAATCACTGCCAGTTCAGATCCTGTCGGTGTTAGGGTTGCCAGCTCTGGGTTGGGAAATTCCTGGAGATTTTGGGGGTGGAGCCTGGGGAAGGCAGAATTTGAGGAGAGGACGCACCTTGCGGGGACAGGGCACAATGCCATAGAGTCTACCCTTCAGAGCAGCTGGGAAACCGATTTCTGTAACTTGGAAGCCAGTTGTGATTCTGGGAGACCTCCAGCCACCACCTGGAGACTGGCAACCCTACATCAGTGCTTAGTGGCTTTGGAGGGGTTATCAACCCTATTGTATCTTGTTTGACGCTGAAATCCATTTTTTCCAGTTTGCTGCCACTTTGCAACTCTTTGCAGTTTCCAGAGCTTAATTTAATTTAATTTTTCGATTTATAGCCCACCCTAAACCACAAGTGGGCTCTGGGAGGCTTACAACATTAAAAGCTTTACAACAACATTAAATAAACCACATCCATACAAAACAATGTCATAATTACAGGATTATCAAATTAGATCAAAAAGCGGGATCCACGTCATTGTCTGCCAGTCATAAAACTACATATATTATTATTACTTTACATTTCTATCCCGCCCTCTCCGCAAGCAGACTCAGGGCGGCTGACAACATTCATATTCACAAGTTAAAACCAGTAAAAACCAATAAATCATAATTACAATTTAAGATTTTAAAAACATTTCGTGGTGCTGTATCACTACAATATAGGCGAGTTCTTCTTTTCTGATGGAGATCACCTAATACTCTATATGATGTCGGGTGGCAGTTCTCTCCTAACTAGATATCAAAGGCCTGTCAAAACAGTTCGTTCTTACAGGCCCTGCGGAAAGTGGAAAGATCCCGCAGGGCCCTTATGGCCTCTGGGAGAGCATTCCACAATTCTGGTGCTGCCACCGAGAAGGCCCTAGCTCGCGTCGAACGCAACCTAGCCTCCTTTGGTCCAGGGATGGACAATAGATTTTTTTTGTCCCTGAACGCAGCTCTCTGGGGAACATGTGGAGGAAGGCGGTCCCGCAGATAGACAGGCCCCTGACCATATAGGCTGGTAGTAGTCAGCATAACTTACGCACCTAGATAGGAAGGCGCTGGGGGAAGCGATAACTTCAGGGGACACCCGCTGGATGACTTAAAAGCCTGGCGGAAGAGCTCTGTCTTACAGGCCCTGCGGAACTTAGATAAGTCCGCAAGGCCCGGATCTCTAGCGGGAGCTCATTCCGCCAGGTAGGGGCCTGGACCGAAAAGGCCCTGACCCTCTTTGAAGCCAGTCAGGGGTCTCTAGGCCCATGGATCACCAGAAGAAGTTGTGCAGCTGACCTTAGAGGGGGGGGCCTCATATAGGGAGAGGCGGTCCCGAAGATATGCTGCCTCCAGGCCTTTGAAGCATCCTGAATTATTTGTTGTCCTCTGCTGACCTGGCCGTGTCACTACTTGCCCCTGACTCTGGATCATTTATAGTTGAGTTAAATATAGCCGGCTTTTTGCAGTGCCCTGCACGTCTGACGCTGGGTGGCCTTGGGGCAAAACCTCTCCCCCCCACCCCCATCCATCTAGAATACATGGAATAGCAAAGCTCACTTAGCTTACATGGCAGTCAGGACTGCTGAGCAGATATGAAGCCCTTGGATTCAGGGATGATGTCAATATCTGTAAGAAGGTTTAGAGCAAAGTCGGAATCCGGGAGCGCCTTTAAGACCGCTGGAGTTTAATTCTGGATATAAGCTTTTGTGTGCATGCTCAGTTCTTTAGATACCGAAAGATACAGGTTTGCTAGTAGAAAGCCCCGTGGCGCAGAGTGGTAAAGCTGCAGTACTGCAGTCGGAGCCCTCTGCTCATGACCTGAGTTCGATCCCAGCGGAGGCTGGTTCAGGTAGCCGGCTCCAGGTTGACTCAGCCTTCCATCCTTCCGACGTCGGTCAAATGAGTACCCAGCTTACTGGGGCGGGGGGGAAGTGTAGAGGACTGGGAAAGGCAAGGGCAAACCACCCCGTAAAAGGTCTGCCGTGAAAACGTTGTGAAAGCAACGTCACCCCAGAGTCGGAAACGACTGGTGCTTGCGCAGGGGGACTACCTTTACCTTTGGGACATCACACTGGATTCCAAGGGAAAGGGAATGTCTGGAGAAAACCTTCAGGTGCAGTTCTTCTCCCCCCCCCCCCCCGCCCCTCCTGAACTTGTCTGCTTCTCTGTTGCTCTCTCCTCCCCTACTATTTTAAGAGAAAAATGGAATGTGGAATGGTGTGTGCCAGCCGTTCAGTGGGTGCATGGAGCTGAGATAACCTCTTAAAAGGTCCTTCAAGTTCTGGATCCTCTGGTATCTTTGTGGCTTAGGGCAGGAAGCGGCGTAAGGAGTGTGAGGCAGTGCCGGGTCTGTGAGACCTCAACATCTGCTCATTAATGGCACAGGGAAGTTCTTATCTTTGCTCTCTACCCTCCCACCACCACCCCTGTCCCAGTGTGGCTGCTTTCCCCTTGCAGTTTTTGTTTGGCTGATTGAAAGCAGGAGCGTGCCGTGCGTGGGTCGCATCAGCAGGGTGGGTGCGCGGGTGTCTCTGGATGCCTCCAAAATGTGATGCTGGGGAAACGGGGGAAGTGTGATAAAATTGTGTCCTCTGCCATAGAAGAATTTCTTAAGCGAGGAGGCAGCGTATTCTTCCGTAATGTTTTCTGATACGCTCTTCTGATAAATTTGAAGTTGGGGCTTCTTGGAGAGAGCCCGTTTGGTGTGGTGGTTAAGTGTGCAGACTCTCATCTGGGAGAACAGGGTTTGATTTTCCACTCCTCCACTTGCACCTGCTAGAATGGCCTTGGGTCAGCCATAGCTCTTGGAGGAGTTGTCCTTTAAAGGGCAGCTTCTGAGAGAACTCTCTCAGCCCCACCCACCTCTGTTGTGGGGGGAAGAGATAATAGGAGATTGTGAGCCGCTCTGAGTCTCTGATTCAGAAAGAAGGGCGGGGTATAAATCTGCAGTCGTCATCTTCAAAAGAGAAGAGTCAGTGTGGTGTAGTGGTTAATTGTGCAGACTCTTATCTGGGAGAACCGGGTTTGATTCCCCACTCCTTCACTTGCAGCTGCTGGAATGGCCTTGGGTCAGCCGTAGCTCTGGCAGAGGTTGTCCTTGAAAGGGCAGCTTCTGGAAGAGCTCTCTCAGCCCCACCCACTTCACAGGGTATCTGTTGTGGGGGGGGGGGAAGATAAAGGAGATTGTAGGCCACTCTGAGACTCTGTCCTTGAAAGGGCAGCTTCTGGGAGAGCTCTTTCAGCCCCACCCACCTCACAGGGGGAAGAGATCTAGGAGATTGTGAGCCGCTCTGAGTCTCTGATTCAGAGAGAAGGGCGGGGGTATAAATCTGCAGTCTTATTGGGTCTCTTCTGGAGCGGGGCACCACCTACTGGGCCCTTTTCAACAAACTGCAGCCGGTGCGGGTGGGCATTTGGAGGGAGTGGCATGACTTCCAACTGGGGGGAGTATTTGAATGGTGTGCCCATGTGCTGCGTTCCGTTGGTCTCTGCCAGCTGAAGTTTGCTTCCGAGTCCACCAGCTGTGGCTGACGGTGAAACATCCCACCCTGTCTGCCTGAACTGCTTGGAGCAGGATTCGGGTGGGTAGCACTTTTGGTCTGAAGCAGCAGAATGAAGTTTTAGTCCGTTGGTTTGAGTCACCCTTGAAGTCTGCCCACTGGCTTTCTCTTCTGCTCATGAGAGCTCCAGTGACTGGACATTTAGTTGAAAAAAGAGTTTGGCACAATGAGGACTAGTGCCTTAGGGGGCAGAATATGCCTTCAGCAGGTGCTGTGAACCGCTGTGTCTTGGTCCTTCCCTTCAAGAGGAAATGGTTGCCCGCGGAAAGGCAAGGGCACGACTTCTCTGGCGGGCTGCTGTTTCTCTCAGCTCTGCATAGAAGGAGCTGTTGAGGTTCTCAAGGTGTGGTTCTTCCCCATCGTCTGTGAGATGCAGGGAAGGCGGGCCTGCGATTCTGCTCCTGGAAACGCTGAAGAAATCTTGACTTTGCCCTGGAGGGAGTCCTTCCCAGGTGTGTCTGAAGAAGAAGAAGAATTTCAGATTTATACCTCGCCCTTCTCTCTGAATCAGAGACTCAGAGTGGTTTATAATCTCCTTTATTTTCTCCCCTCACAGCAGACACCCTGTGAGGTGGGTGGGGCTGAGAGGGCTCTCACAGGAGCTGCCCTTTCAAGGACAACCTCTGCCAGAGCTATGGCTGACCCAAGGCCATTCCAGCAGCTGCTGGTGGAGGAGTGGGGAATCAAACCCAGTTCTCCCAGATAAGAGTCTGCACACTTAACCAC
Organism: Heteronotia binoei; assembly: GCF_032191835.1. Classification (NCBI taxonomy): domain Eukaryota; kingdom Metazoa; phylum Chordata; class Lepidosauria; order Squamata; family Gekkonidae; genus Heteronotia; species Heteronotia binoei. The sequence goes on along the minus strand of NC_083239.1, from coordinate 55,099,563 downwards.
TGTGGCTGACCCAAGGCCATTCCAGCAGCTGCAGGTGGAGGAGTGGGGACTCAAACCCAGTTCTCCCAGATAAGAGTCTGCACACTTAACCACTGTGGCTGACCCAAGGCCATTCCAGCAGCTGCAGGTGGAGGAGTGGGGACTCAAACCCAGTTCTCCCAGATAAGAGTCCGCACACTTAACCACTATACCAAACTGGCTCTCCAGTTAAGAAGAGCCAAAGTTAAGAAGAAGACTGCAGATTTATATCCCGCCCTTCTCTGTGAACTCAGAGCGGCTTACAATCTCCTATATCTTCTCCCCTCACAACAGACACCCTGTGAGATACGTGGGGCTGAGTGAGCTCTCACAGCAGCTGCCCTTTCAAGGACAGCTCTGCCAGAGCTATGGCTGGTCCAAGGCCATTCCAGCGGGTACAAGTGGAGGAGAATCAAACCCGGTTCTCCCAGATAAGAGTCCACACATTTAACCACTACACCAAACTGGGAGGCAGAGAAAGAGCCCTTTCTCTGCTGTTCTTTGGCCAGTAAAAAGATAGTGGGGGGGGGGGGGGGTCAGTTACCAGAGGTCAACATGACTTTCAGTTGAGTGCACGTGCGCACACGTACGAAAAACACAAAACTGCCAAAAAAAGAGAAAGAGATGTTTTAAAAGACCGAATTGGTCTAGCAGTGAATTCTACTGCCAGATGCCATTAAAATCATTGTTCCAGCAATTCCTCTTGGAGGCCATCAAGGAAAGGGAGATTGGTTATGCGCAAATAAAAAGGGACTTTGGCTCGATTTGCAGAAACGTACCGGCTTCGGGAGAAGGGAGAGCTGCCCAGGTTGGCGTGACCCCCGTGAAGGGTGAGCTGCTGCCCTGTTTCATCTTGGGCGATGACCTCAGAATGCCCTTGAATTAAGACTCTGCCAAAAGGGGGGCTACTTAGGCTGCCTAGGAGGGGTGGCAGCAAGTGCCGCTTCTGCTGTGATAGGTGGACTTGATTCTACCGGGCCCCTTTGTGTGGGGCAGCCCCGTTCTTCGCTGCACTATCTTCTGCGTCCACTGCCACTTTGAATCTCCCGCAGTGGGTGCTGGCCTCATGAGAATAGGTTTAATGGCTTGTGTTTCCTGTGCTTTGTGGAATGGCTCTTGAAGGGAATTGGTAGAGCTTCCTTCCTATCGGCGGGCAGGAGGGCCCAGGCTCAGTCTCCAGCATCTCCAGGTTAAAAAGACCAGGCAGCAGGTGAGGGGAAAGACATCTGCCTGAGACCCTGGACGGCTGCTTTGGGGAGCTGGTGTCCTTTGAGAGCTGTGCATGTTTCCCCTCACTGGCCTTCACTCGGCTTTTCCTTGAGCAGCAAGCAACAACAGGAACACCCATGGTGCTGAGGACACTTGCGTGCTTCCCTGTCTCTACAACCTGCCATGCATCCAAGACCCTTCTCCACTGTCTCCATTCGTCTTGCGCTGCAGCTCTGTCTGCTTCTAAGAACATAAGAGAAGCCATGTTGGATCAGGCCAATGGCCCATCCAGGTCAACACTGTGTGTCACAGAAGAACATAAGAGAAGCCCTGTTGGATCAGGCCAGTGGCCCATCCAGTCCAACACTCTGGGTCACATAAGAACATAAGAGAAGCCATGTTGGATCAGGCCAGTGGCCCCTCCAGTCCTACACTCTGTGTCACGTAAGAACATAAGAGAAGCCCTGTTAGATCAGGCCAGGACTCTAGAAGCCCTCCCACCGTTGCCCCCCCCCCAGCACCAAGAGCATCACTTCCCCAGACATAAGAGAAGCCATGTTGGATCAGGCCAATGGCCCATCCAGGCCAACACTCTGTGTCACACTGTGACCAAAAAACCCAGGGGCAATCAGGAGGTCTACCAGCTGGGCCAGAACTCCAGAAGCCCTCCCACTGTGGCCTCCCCCAGCACCAAGAACACAGAGCATCCCTGCCCCAGACAGAGTGTTCCCTCCATATCTTGTGGCTAATAGTCACTGATGGACCTCTGCTCTATGTGTTCATCCCGTCCCCTCTTGAAGCTGCCTGTGCTTGTAGCTAACATCACTTCCTTGTAGCTAACATCACTTCCTGTGGCAGGGAATTTCACATCTTCCTTACTGTTTGGGGGAGAGCTGGACTGTTTGTGGGGTGAAGGGCTCAAAGGAGGCAGGGAGTAGGAGCCCAGGCAGAGGGACCAGGCGTTGAAAGGCCAGTGGTGCAGCCAGTGCAGAGCAGAACACCCGTGACTCAGCCTTGTGAGCTGGCGGAGAGCGGAGCCTGCCTGCCAGGGGAGCAGCCTGTGGTTTCAGCCCCTCGCCCTGGTGAGGCCGACTGAATGAGGGGAAGACTGCCCTGCCTCCTCTTTTCCCACTTGCGTGCCTCCAGGGCGGCAGAAAACTTCACCTGTCTTTTGAAGCCTTGGCATTTCTATTAGGGCAGAATAAGAAGAAATTAGGTCTCCGTTTTGGAGACTGGTGCTTTCCTTCCTTAGCAAGCTGATTCTTCGTGGCTGCTCCGTGGAAAGGGGCTGGGCTAGCAGAAGTGAAAAGAGCTTGCTGCGGGACCTGGAAGCTATAGGCTCAGAAAGCAAAGGGGGTTTTTTTTGGAGGGGTCGGATTTTGAAGCCTTTCTACACGTGCCGCAGAAAGGGTGGAAGAATGGATGGTACCGACAGAGGCTACAGCTGCAAGATGCTATTCTGAATGTGCCTGGCGAGAATGTAAATAAAGTCTCTTAGGAAGTAGAGAACAGCCAGTGCCGGAAGGTACAGGCTGGGCTAGAACCTGTCTCCCTGAGGGGCTGGTTTCCCACTTTCTGGAGAACCTTATGTGGGAACTTACGGTTTATTATCTCTTCCATCTGCTGCCTCAGGAGAATTCTGGTCGTCTTCTGCCTGCACGGATCAGGCCTTGGTGTTCCACGATGCTCCTACTCTGGCGTTAGGATCTTCTGCATTTGAGAACCGAAAAGGCAGACTTAGAACCTGGTGACCCATTTATCTGCATTGCTTAGTGTTCTGTAACAGGAATGGAAGAACGCTTTAGTCCAGTCAGTGGCTCCTTGAAGACCAGGAAAGTTTAATTCCAAGTGTAAGCTTTTGTGTGCATGTATCTGAAGAAGTGTGCATTCACACAAGGGCTTATACCCAGAATTAAACTTTGTGGGTTTTAACGGTCCCATTCGACTTAAACTGTGTTGCTTTCAGATCAGCACAGCGACCCACACCTGAATATAACAAGAATGATCATCCAGCTGGTGTTTTTTGCCCTGTGGAGTAAATTCTCTCCCACCTGGCTGCTTATTGAACTTGTGATCCTTTATATGTCCATGTCTTTATTCTCACTGCAATCATTCGGTTTGTCTCCCTTGTGGCCTATTTAGTTATCATTTCAATGCCTCTGCCATTTGGGCGCTTGATCTTCCCACTCCATGACGGCAGCCTGCATGTGGGATGCAGCTGCCTGCTGTCTTACGATGTGGATGGGGCATTTTTACAGGGCCCCCACCTTTTTGGTTGGCAGTGAGTAGGTGTGGCCATTCATCCTTGCTGTATTGTGGAGGGAACTGAGTCACATGAAGGTAGAGTCACAATCCCAGCGTTCCGCACGAGTGACTCAGGGACACTGTGGAATTCCTGCCCACTAACCACTTGCTTGGTAAGAACATAAGAGAAGCCCTGTTGGATCAGGCCAGTGGCCCATCCAGTCCAACACTCTGTGTCACAGAAGAACATAAGAGAAGCCCTGTTGGATCAGGCCAGTGGCCCATCAGTCCAACACTCTGTGTCACAGAAGAACATAAGAGAAGCCCTTGTTGGATCAGGCCAGTGGCCCATCCAGTCCAACACTCTGTGTCACAGAAGAACATAAGAGAAGCCCTGTTGGATCAGGCCAGTGGCCCATCCAGTCCAACACTCTGTGTCACAGAAGAACATAAGAGAAGCCCTGTTGGATCAGGCCAGTAGCCCATCCAGTCCAGCACTCTGGGGCACATAAGAACATAAAAGAAGCCATGTTGGATCAGGCCAATGGCCATCCAGTCCAACACTCTGTGTCCCATAAGAACATAAGAGAAGCCCTGTTGATCAGGCCACTGGCCCATCAGTCCAACACTCTGTGGCACAGAAGAACATAAGAAGCCACGTTGGATCAGGCCAATGGCCCATGCAGTCCAACACTCTGTGTCACAGAAGAACATAAGAGAAGCCATGTTGGATCAGGCCAATGGCCCATCCAGTCAACACTCTGTGTCACATAAGAACATAAGAGAAGCCCTGTTGGATCAAGCCATTGGCCCATCCAGTCCAACACTCTGTGTCACATAAGAACACAAGAGAAGCCTGATGGATCAGGCCAATGGCCCCTCCAGTCCAACACTCTGTGTCACATAAGAACATAAGAGAAGCCTGTTGGATCAGGCCAGTGGCCCATCCAGTCCAACACTCTGTGTCACAGAAGAACATAAGAGAAGGCCTGTTGAATCAGGCCAGTGCCCATCCAGTCCAACACTCTGTGCACAGAAGAACATAAGAGAAGCCACGTTGGATCAGGCCAATGCCCATCAGTCCAACACTCTGTGTCACAGAAGAACATAGAGAAGCCATGTTGGATCAGGCCAGTGGCCCATCCAGTCCGACACTCTGTGTCACTAAGAACATAAGAGAAATCCTGTTGGATCAGGCCAATGGCCCATCCAGTTCAACACTGTGTCACAGAAGAACATAAGAGAAGCCCTGTTGATCAGGCTAATGGCCCATCCAGTCCAACACTCTGTGTCATACATAAGAACATAAGAGAATCCATGTTGGATCAGGCCAGTGGCCATCCAGTCCAACATTCTGTGTCACACATAAGAACATAAGAGAAGCCATGTTGGATCAGGTCAATGCCCATCCAGTCCGTGTCAACAGGGGCCAAAAAACAAAACAAAACCAAGTGTCATTAGGAGGTTCACAATTGGGCTAGAAGCCCTTTCACTTTGCCCCCCCCCCCCCACAGCACCAAGAATACAGAGCATTGCTGACCAGACATTTCCAACAATACCGTGGGCTAATAGCCACTGATGGACCTCTGCTCCATATTTTTATCCATTCCCCTCTATAGCTATGATTGTAGCCTCCACCACCTCATGTGGCAGTGAATTCCACATGTTAAGCACCCTTTGGGTGAAGAAGTACCTCCTTTTATCCGTTCTAACCCGACTGCTCAGCAATTTCATCGAATGCCCACGAGTCCTTGTATTGTGAAAGGGAGAAAAGTACTTCTTTCTCTTGTGAGAAAGGGAGAAAAGTACTTCTTTCTCTACTTTCTCCATCCCATGCATAATCTTGTAACCTCTCTCATGTCACCCCACAGTCAACGTTTCTTCAGGTTAAAGAGCCCCAAGCGTTTTAACCTTTCTTCATAGAGAAGGTGTTCCATGTGTGACCGGTGCTCCTTTGGCAAAGAGCCAGCTGCGCATGGCATGACCCACGGCTGAATTAATGGACCGAGAAACAGAGGGGCTGTTAGGGATGACTGTGGGCTTAGGGGTGTATCCAGTTTCAAAGTTCAAAGTTTTATTATTTTTCAAGAAGAAAAGGAAAAAGGGGAAGTGGGCATAGAGAAGCAATAATACACCTATCGATGAAATAGAATACATTCTGCATGCCATTATATCATTAAAGTAAAAGAAAATTTCAACATGTTATAACACATTTAATCTCTCATCACAGTAGGTCATGTAAGAAATTGTATATATTGTAAGTCCCCACTTAAACCGTCAGCTTAGCTTGTATTTCAAAGATCTGTATTGAAAAATAATAATAGAAATGCACACCAGAGCATTTAAATATCTAAGGAAAGGAAAGTCCCCTGTGCAAGCACCAGTCGTTTCCGACTCTGGGGTGACGTTGCTTTCACAGCGTTTTCACGGCAGACTTTTTACGGGGTGGTTTGCCGTTGCCTTCCTAGTCTTTTACACTTTCCCGCCAGCAAGCTGGGGACTCATTTTACCGACCTCAGAAGGATGGGAGGCTGAGTCAACCTCAAGCCGGCTACCTGAAATTCAGCTTCCACCAGGGATCGAACTCAGGTCATGAGCAGAGCTTAGGACTGCAGTTACTGCAGCTTTAACACTCTGCGCCACGGAGCTCTTTAATATCTAACCATACATATATTTTCTCCCAGGGGGCTGTATCCTTATAGGTTCTCTTCCTTCTGTACTTTCTTAGAGGTATTTGAAGATCAGCTGTCCGGGACACCTTGCCCTCGGCGGATGGCTGGTAATTGGCCCCTTCCTGGTCAGCAGATGTTTTTGTGGTGGTCCGCTTCCTCTGTGGGGTGAGGGGGTTGATGGTTTTTCCATCTTCCCTCGGTCAGGGCTTTGGCTGAGAGAGAGGTCAGGATCAGAGCGGATTGATCAGCCGCCCCCAAAGTTCCTCTCAGGAGTAGCAGCAGCTGAGCAGGCCAATAACCCGATTCCGGTTTCTTGGTGTAGCCGCGGGTTGTCATCTGGGGGAGCCGTTAGTTTGGATCGCTCTGGGAAACAGTGTTAGCCGTAAGGATTGCTCACCAGACACAATGCAATTGAAGAAGAAGAAGACTGCAGATTTATACCCCGCTCTCTCTCTCTAGCGGCCCCGTGGTGCAGGGTGTAAAGCAGCAGTACTGCAGTGCTGTGGTCTGAACTCTCTGCTCACGACCTGAGTTCGATTCCAGTAGAAGCTGGGTTCAGGTAGCTGGCCCAAGGTTGACTCAGCCTTCAATCCTTCTGAGGTCAGTCAAATGAGACCCCAGCTTGCTGGGGGAAAGTGTAGATGACTGGGGAAGGCAATGGCAAACCACCCCGTAAAAAAGTCTGCTGTGAAAACGTGAAAGTAACGTCGCCTCAGAGTTGGAAATGACTGGTGCTTGCCCAGGGGATCGTTCTTTTTCCTTCTCTCTGAATCAGAGTCTCAGAGTGGCTTACAATCTCCTATATCTTCTCTCTCCATAACAGACACCCTGTGAGGTGGGTGGGGTTGAGAGAGCTCTCACAGCAGCTGCCCTTTCAAGGGCAAACTCCTGCGAGTGCTGTGGCTGACCCAAGGCCATTCCAGCAGCTGCAAGTGGAGGAGTGGGGAATCAAAGAAGAAGACTGCAGATTTATACCCCGCTCTTCTCTCTGAATCAGAGACCCAGAGCGGCTCACAATCTACTATATCTTCTCCCCCCACAACAGACACCTGTGAGGTGGGTGGGGCTGAGAGGGCTCTCACAGCAGCTGCCCCTCTCAAGGACAACCTCTGTGAGAGCTCTTGCTGACCCAAAGCCATTCCAGGAGCTGCAAGGGGAGGAGGGGGGGGGAATCAGATCCGGTTCTCCCAGATAAGAGCCTGCACACTTAACCACTACACCACACTGGCTCTCCGGTTTGAAAAGCAGAAGGCCAGTTGTGTTTGCAGCTATCAACAGGAGGACAGATGCCGCAGTTCATGCTCTGCGCTGCCTTCCTTCACAGTTCTGGCCACATACCAAAGTAATGGTTTTAACCTGTAACAACCCCCCCCCCCCCCAAAAAAAATCCCCCTTCTGCTGATTTAACTTATTTATTTATACAACAGCTTTCTCCCCAGTGACAACCCTAGATGGCTCCCATGATTCGTTCTTCTCCATATGATCCTCACAACACCCCTGTGAGGTTGGCAAATTGTGAGGGGGAGGCAGGAAAGGGTGTGCCGTGTTCAGCTCTCTTCGGTGCCGAAGGTAACGCAGATTGCACTTGGAGGTCAGGAAGGGATTTTCCTTCAGGCCAGGTTGGCCCAGGGATCCCAGAGGCTTTTTTGCTTTCCTCTGGCACAGAAAAGGGAATCCTGTGGGAGGGGGGGGCAACGTAGCTCTGAACGTCCTGCATTGTGCAGGGGGGTTGGGCTAGATGACCCTTGGGTCCCTTCCAGCTCCATGTGGCTGTGTTCGACTGAGGGTTTGTGACTGGCCAAGGTCACAAGGTCTCCATGGCACAAGCAGGAATTCGAAGCTGGGTCTCCCAGCTCCTAGTCCGACACTGGTAACACCCTCTCCGCTCTGGCTCTCCTTCCTGAGGAGGAGCAACAGTTGGTTATCTGTGAAATGCATTTGTAGAATAATAAGGATGTGATAGAGCTTTTGCTGTGCATTGGCTAATGTGTTTTCCCTGCAGTGATCCTTTATGGCAAAGGTAGGAGAGATTTAAGTTTTGGCTGGTTGACCTGGGCTCTGGTTTGCATGTGTTATGAAGGCACATGGGGAGGGGGGTGTTGCTGAGATGAGAGTGGTATTTTCCAGGGTATGGAGCGAGGGGTGGGCTTGAGAGCCCGAGCCTTATTGATTAACACCTCTTTGGGGTCTGACTGGCTCTGAAACAGTTCCTGCATCCTGGATGTTTCAGAGAGCTCACCAGCCCCCCCCACCCCCAATTGGAGGTTGACCTGCCAAACACAGAGCTGGATTGGCTGCTTTTGTTTCAAACACCGCTGCCCCATTGGCTCTGCCGTTCCCTCTGGCTTGGGTCCCTGCTTCTGTTAACCCCTTCCGCTTCTGCGGATTATGTGCACAATGGGGCTTGCAGGCTAGAACATGGCCTGGAAGAAAGCCGGGAGAGGGGAAATAGCTGCCAGCGGAAACAGAAGCAAAGGAAATCTTATGATCCCCTGGCTCATTAAAACCTAGCGTGGAGAAACCCTTCAAACCCCAACACGTTGTGAGACTAAGGCTGGGGCTTAGAGCGGCTTGTACTTCTTGGGATGAACAGTCTTGTATCAGAGAGCCCTGTTTGTTCTGTGGCTAATTTGCAGGTATAACATTCTAATGTCAACAGACTGCTCGATGCAAAAGACTCTGATTTTGGTGCCAGCCAGCCTAGAAGCTCAGCATCCCCCCCCCCCTCCGCCCCCTCCCCTCCGCAGAAGGACACAAGATCTGCAAACATCCCCAGCTGGATTTATTTACTTCAATTATATCCTGCCTTCCTCCTCAATGAGTGCCAAGCAGCTTGTATAATGCTGTTAGAACATAAGAACATAAGAGAAGCCATGTTGGATCAGGCCAATGGCTCATCCAGTCCAACACTGTCACACAGCGGCCAAAAAACCCAGGTGCCATCAGGAGGTCCATCAGTGGGGCCAGAGGCACTAGAAGCCCTTCCACTGTTGCGTCCCCCCCCCCCAAACACGAAGAATACAGAGCATCACTGCATGAGAACATAAGAGACATGAGAACATAAGAGAAGCCATGTTGGATCAGGCCAATGGCCCATCCAGTCCAACACTCTGTGTCACACAGTGCCAAAAAAACAGGTTCCTCAGAAGTCCATCATTGGGGCCAGGACACTAGAACCCCTCCCACTGTGCCCCCCCAAGCACCATGAATACAGAGCATCACTGCCCCAGACAGAGAGTTCCAACAATACACTGTGGCTAAGAGCCACTGATGGACCTCTCCTCCATATGCTTATCCAGTCCCCTCTTGAAGCTGGCTATGCTTGTAGCCGCCGCCACCTCCTGTGGCAGTGAATTCCACTGTTAATCACCCTTTGGGTGAAGAAGGACTTTCTTTTATCCATTCTAACCCGACTGCTCATCAATTTCATTGAATGCCCACGAGTTCTTGTATTGTGAGAAAGGGAGAAAAGGACTTCTTTCTCTACTTTCTCCTCCCATGCATAATCTTGTCAACCTCTATCATGTCACCCCCGCAGTCGACGTTTCTCCAAGCTCGGTGTTATCCTCACAAGCAGCCCCGTAGGCAGGCTAGGCTGAGAGTGCGTGATTGGCCCAAGGTCACACAACGAGCTTCGGTGGCAGAGCAGGGATTCGAAGCCGGCTCTCTGTTGCAGGTTGATTGTTAAGAGAATGTTCTGGTGACATTCTTCTGCCCTTCATGGCTGGTTTCACACTGTGAAACTGACAGTTTTACCCCTTTGCGAAAAAAGAATCCGCTTTGGTTTGAACCGTTTCTGGGCTGAAGTTGCAGGTATCCCGGCAGCGGTCCATGGTTGGCATTCACACTGCTAGCCTGGCTCAGCCACAGACCCAATGCGGAAAGGGTTGTCTTTTTAAAAAAGGCCCCCCCGCATGTGCGCTCAATCAGAGAAGCACACGAAGAAGAAGATGATATTGGATTTATATCCCGCCCTCCCTCTGAAGAGTCTCAGAGTGGCTCACAATCTCCTTTCCTTTCCCCCCCCCCCCACAACAGGCACCCCGTAAGGTGGGTGGGGCTGGAGAGGGCTCTCACAGCAGCTGCCCTTTCAAGGACAACCTCTGCACAGCTACGGCTGACCCAAGGCCATCCTAGCAGCTGCAAGTGGAGGAGTGGGGAATCTGGTTCTCCCAGATAAGAGTTTGCACACTTAACCACTACACCAAACTGTCTCTCCGGAGAGGGGTTAGGGGACCCCCATGCTGGAAACGGCTTGGCGCGATCACACACCTCTTCCGCTTATGAGTCGCCCTGGGTCATTCAGAGAGTGGACCAATTATGCGACCTACATCTGATTCTGGGGATGCTACCGGGAAAATCCAGGTAACTTTTTGATGCGGCTAGGAGGCATCTGGAGGATGGGGTGGAAACGGGTGCGGCGCGGAGGGTAGATGTACTTGAGCGATGGTGCACTTTAGATCCGAATGGGAGGCGGGGCTAGGTCAGGCAAATCTGCTGTGTGAAACCATCCCATGTGAGAATCTCAGGCCTCTAACAGCAGAGGCTTTGGCTTGGTCAGAATGATTCCTTCCCATGGGTTGCATCCTGGAGACCTCCCCAACCAATTGTGAAGTCTTCCTCTCTGTAAGGAGCCGGAGGCCCTCTTAGCGTCAGAGAAAATGTTTCCGTTACTGGACAGGTTGGGAGAATCCCACCTCAGAGTGCGGAAGGGGAAAAATTATTGTTAAAAGTATATCTTCAATCTGCCTACTAGACTTTCCCAGAGAGCACTACGATCAAGTTCAAAAAACCTTCTCAAAATCCCTGGGCCAAAGAAACCAAACTAAAAAACTACCAGAGAACTTTTGTTCTCTACGAAGGTCCCCCAATGGTGGAATCAACTGCCGGAAGAGGTGCGGGCCCTGCGGGATTTTAACCAATTCCGTAGGCCCTGCAAAACTGTCCTCTTCCAGCTAGCTTTCTAAGATGGAACCCCTGATAACATCAACAACACCGAGCCATCTTATACACAATTTGATATATGATAATGTTATACTGTTTTATTGGTTTTACTGTTTAAACTATTAATTATATTATATATTGTTTTATTGTATCATAGTTTTACCATGTCTTGTTAGCTGCCCTGAGCCTGCCTTGGCGGGAGGGCGGGATATAAATAAAAGTTATTATTATTATTATTATTAGACTTTGTGCGATTTTGTCTCACAATAATACTAATACTAGAGAACAGCCGGAGTCCAGCAACACCTTAAAGACTAACAAAATTTGTGGCAGGGTATGAGCTTTTGTGAGCTCGCTTCTTCCGATGCAGCTAGAATGTGAATCCATCTGCCCTTTTTATTGGAAAGTGGAGTGATGCCAAATGACAGTAGCTGGTGAATGACAATAGCAGGTGTGGCTGGATGAGTGTGACACGCAGAGGGGTAGTAGGCGTGTGGAAATCAGCATTGGTAATGAGACAGGAACCTGGGTCTCAATTCAGGCCCAGGTGGATGTATTGTTTTGAGCTCATTGTCAGTCGCACTCATCTCCCTTTCTAATCTAATCACGCCCGCTATTGTCATTCACTGCTATTGTCATTCGCCTGCTAATATCAGTCGGCGTTTGAAATCATTCCACTCTCCAAACAGTGTTCCCTCTCAGCCACAGAGTCTTGTCAGCGAAAATTCTACTTTGTGAGCCACTGGCATTAAAGTTGTGAGCTACTCTGTAAATGATTGTGCTCTGTGGTCATCCTTCCAGAGCTAAGACAAAAATGTGTGAGGCTGGAGGCTAAAGATCTGTGAGCTAGCTCATGCTAACGCAGCTTAGAGGGAACACTGCTCTCCAAAATGTAATGACAGATGAACTCACATTCTAGCTCAGGGGTGTCAAACATGCAGTCCGGGGGCTGAATCAGGCCCCCGAGCAACTGGCTGTCATCTGCTTCCTTCTCCCTCTCTCTTGCTTCCTTCTGCATAACAGTTTGCACAGGAGCTACAGAGCTAGAGCAGAACCTCTGTTTTCTCCATTGGCTGAGGCGCCTCCCTTGGGGAGAAGAGCTTGTTTTTCCAGGCTCTCCCAATCGCGCAGCAAATGCTACTGAGCCAAGCCTCTCTTCCTTCTATTGCTGAGGCTCCTCCCCCCTTGCAGTCCCTGGGAAGGAAGGAAGAGCCAGAGCTTCCTTTGCCCAGTTCCCTGGATCCATTGGAGAAATAGAAAGAAAGCACTTTTAAGACCAACGAGTGTTAATGTTTTAATTCTACTTTGTGAGCTGCCGGTATTAAAGTTGGGAGCTGCTGCATCAATTAGTGTGCTCTGTGGGGGTCATCCTCCTGAGCTAAGACAAAAATGTGTGAGCTGGAAGCTAAAAATCTAAAAATCGCACTAACTCAGCTTAGAGGGAACACTGGTCCAGGACACACATTTGTACCCATTCTAAATTCCTGATGTTTGTGTGTTGCCTTTGACTCAAGGCCCGCCCAGTGTGACACATTCTTGGTAGAGCTAAGGAGAGCTGATTCTACACTCCCCTTCAGAAACTGAGGGTTTTGGGTTTTTTTAAACTTCGCTGAGAAATTTTCCTCCAATAGATCTTATTTTTGAATGAGGAAACGTTCTCCAGCCTTGAGGTCTTTCCTCTTTGTTATTTTCTCTGCTGCAAGAGCTGTGAGCCCCTCCCACGCCTCTCTGATAGGTTTAGATTCTGTTCCCAGGACATGCGGTTCTGCCAAGTGAAACTGAGCTAACAGAAAGGTCCAAAGTCCCAGTTTCGCTGGATCGCTGTCTCAGATTGGGTAGGGTTACCACCTTCCCAGGACGGGAGAGACTGGGTGGTATCTATGTTCATGTACATTAACATATGCAAAGAGGCAGTTGCTGAGTGTGTGTGTGGGGGGGGAGATATGGCCAAGGCATTCTCAAACTAGCAAGTACCACGGTGGTGGGTTGAGGAGGCAGGCAGAAGGCATTTCTGTGCCCTTCTGCGCAATGCCCGCTTCTCTAGTCAGATAACGGCCAGAAGAAAAGGAAACGCTTTTGAGAGTGAAACTGCAGGTCTGTGGCAATGGAGGAAAGTCCTTGATATCAGATAACCTCTCTCTCTGTGTGTTTTTGCACACATGCAGTTTGCAGGCTCACGGATCTGCCCCTATAATCTGAAGGTGCCTGCGAGAGGGAAACAAGTGAAGAGAAAGGGGAGTTCATGCGCTGTTTAGTGCGCCGCAGTCTGCGAGTGTGTCATTTGTGGTGTGCTGTCATGCTGTTTCAAAGGCTGCAGAAGCGGCAGAGGAAAGGAGGCAGCCGTTGGGTTGCACCCCCAAAACGCAGCTAGCTCTTGAGGATTTCATTCTTGGCTGCTTTGATCTGTAATCATTTCGGTGCTTGCTTCTGCTTCTTCCTGCTGGATGTAATCTCCACTCCCCAGCAGAAAAGCATATTCGGATCGTGCCCACTTTGATATGCCTTAATCTGAGCTGGAGCTCTCTGGGATTCAGCACCCCAAAAGCAAAGTGTGTGTGTGTGTGGGGGGGGCATTTGTACTCTTAGGTAATTAACATTTTATTAATTAACGTTTTATTGGAGTTTTCCAATACAAAAAACAAACAGGATTGCAAAGGAACAAGGATGTAAATAACATTGGAAATAACATTGCAGTGCGGTAAATAATATTGACTATAGCTAAGTAAGAAGTATGTATAAAAAAGCTATAAACCGTATTGGACAAGAACATAACAGCCGCATTATGTATAAACAAGAAAATAAACGGCAGGAAACTTAGCAAGTAGATTAACATCAAGTTATCTAAGATGCCATAAGCAATCCATTATGGAATTTAAAAAATATCAGTGCAAAGGGTAATGTATGGCAGGGGTGGCCAACGGTAGCTCTCCAGATGTTTTTTTTTTTGCCTACAACTCCATCAGCCCCAGCCATTGTCCATCTGGCTGGGCTGATGGGAGTTGTAGGCAAAAAAAACACATCTGGAGAGCTACCGTAGGCCACCCCTGATGTATGCTATTGCTATTATAAAGTGTACCTTCTGCAACAGCAGTATGTACCTTGTGCAAGGTGTACACCACTACTAGCACAAAGAGAAGAGGAAAGGGGGAAGGGGGATTAGAGTAAGTTGAGATATTCTGAATTGTATGGTTGGAGACCATGAGTTGCTACATAATCTACAGATGAAGACCATTTTCCTACGAAGTGTGAGTTTTTAGGGCAAACTTCAGAGCGATGTACGCAAGCAGGGATCTGTACTTTTGGTCGTGCGCAGAATTGCACTGTGCTGATCACGCTGCCGCTGGATGAGATGCCTGCTTTATAATGACAGATATCGCCATTCGCAGGAAACTTATGCACAATTAATTTCCAGCCTTTGCCTGTAGCGCACGCCCCATTGCTAATAATGCTGAAATGATGTCGCCTCGTATGGCGTCGGGCTGTTGGTCTGCCTGACTTGGTCGGCAGCGACTCCCCAAGGTCACAGGGAAGCAAGTCCTTTCCCAGCACCTGCTCTGCCTCTTTTTGCTGGAGACGGAACCCGTTGGTGAGGCTTGGGGATCTCGCGGTATTACAGCTGATCTCTAAGTAACAGGGGTCAGTCCCCCTGGAGGAAATGACTGCTGTGGAGGGTGAGCTGTATGGCATTATAAGAACATAAGAGAAGCCATGTTGGATCAGGCCAATGGCCCAACATTCTGTGTCATACAGTGGCCGTATCTATCTATCTATCTATCTATCTACACTGTGGTTAATAGCCACTGATGGACCTCTGCTCCATATTTTATCCAATCCCCTCTTGAAGATGGCTGTGCTTGTAGCCGCCCGC